>NC_091358.1:14068596-14406096 GCF_038502225.1 Cherax quadricarinatus | reverse complement strand
AGGCAAAATAGACAGTATTAATACGTGTCCAGTTTTAGTTCATTCATGTACATTTGTAAGAGTTTGTGAAACTTTTACCTTATAATATTTTTATTATTATTATAATAATTAAATCACGAAACAAATACTCTTACACTGTGTACAAGTTAGTACAGAATTATAGCTATAAAGTGAAGGCATACGAAAGGAATATTTTTCTACAGTTATCCCTAGTAACAGGTGACGGGCTAGAGAAAACGTAATTCTTCCGACACTTCTACAAACCGTTTGGTAAACATCTCATATATATTTGTATAAATTTTTATATTGTGGGTGCATGTATCATGTTTGTGTGTTACATAATGTGTTTCTTATATAATTTTGAAAAAAATATCATAGATAGATTAAGGGAAATGTCTATATTAACGTAATATGCGACATTAATGCGCCCAAGAGATTATTATCATTATTATTATTATTATTATTATTATTGCATCAAGAGTAGAGAGACTCTTAGTGATTTTAATGTGTACCTACATGCCAGCACAGTGTGTAAGTTTATTTAGGTACAGGTGTACACAAGTTTAATTATCAAGTACAATACATATAAAATATACAATAACTTTAAAACATTTGAAATTTTGGAAAGTTTCCAGACATAATAAGGAGATGTGCTCAGGGAGAATGTAAACAAACTTGGTGGGCCGCTGTGACCGTATTAGAAAGACAGGTGGGGGGAGCCGTATAGCGAGTTTTGGTCATAATTTGAAATGTCCGTATTAGCAGAACGCCGTAAAGCGAAACGCAATAAAGCGGGGCCCTGCTGTATATATATGTATATATATATATATATATATATATATATATATATATACTGTATATATATATATATATATACTGTATATATATATATATATATATATATATATATATACTGTATATATATATATATATATATATATATATATATATATATGTATATATATATATATATATATATATATATATATATATACTGTATATATATATATATATATATATATATATATATATATACTGTATATATATATATATATATATATATATATATATACTGTATATATATATATATATATATATATATATATATATATATATATATATATATATATATATATATATATTATATATATATATATATGATTGTGGATGTTATGAATGAGAAGAAGCTGGATGTTCTGGCTTTAAGTGAAACAAAGCTGAAGGGGGTGGGAGAGTTTCAATGGAGAGGAATAAATGGGATTAGGTCAGGGGTTTCAAATAGAGTTAGAGCTAAAGAAGGAGTAGCAATAATGTTGAAGGATAAGCTATGGCAGGAAAAGAGGGACTATAAATGTATTAATTCAAGGATTATGTGGAGTAAAATAAAGATTGGATGTGAAAAGTGGGTTATAATAAGCGTGTATGCACCTGGAGAAGAGAGAAGTGTAGAGAAGAGAGAGAGATTTTGGGAAATGTTGAGTGAATGTGTGGGGAGTTTTGAATCAAGTGTAAGAGTAATGGTGGTTGGGGATTTCAATGCTGAAGTGGGTAAAAATGTTATAGAGGGGGTAGTAGGTAAATTTGGGGTGCCAGGGGTAAGTGTAAATGGGGAGCCTTTAATTGAGCTATGTGTAGAAAGAGGTTTGATAATAAGTAATACATATTTTATGAAAAAGAGGATAAATAAATATACAATGTATGATGTAGGACGTAATGAAAGTAGTTTGTTAGATTATGTATTGGTGGATAAAAGGTTGATGGGTAGGCTCCAGGATGTACATGTTTATAGAGGGGCAACTGATATATCGGATCATTATTTAGTTGTAGCTACAGTTAGAGTAAGAGGTAGATGGGAAAAGAGGAAGGTGGCAACAACAAGTAAGAGGGAGGTGAAAGTGTATAAACTAAGGGAGGAGGAAGTTCGGGTGAGATATAAGCGACTATTGGCAGAAAGGTGGGCTAGTGCAAAGATGAGTAGTGGGAGGGTTGAAGAGGGTTGGAATAGTTTTAAAAATGCAGTATTAGAATGTGGGGCAGAAGTTTGTGGCTATAGGAGGGTGGGGGCAGGAGGAAAGAGGAGTGATTGGTGGAATGATGAAGTAAAGTGTGTGATAAAAGAGAAAAAGGTAGCTTATGAGAGGTTTTTACAAAGCAGAAGTGTTATAAGAAGAGCAGAGTATATGGAGAGTAAAAGAAAGGTGAAGAGAGTGGTGATAGAGTGCAGAAGGAGAGCAGATGATAGAGTGGGAGAGGCACTGTCAAGAAATTTTAATGAAAATAAGAAAAAATTTTGGAGTGAGTTAAACAAGTTAAGAAAGCCTAGGGAAAGTATGGATTTGTCAGTTAAAAACAGAGTAGGGGAGTTAGTAGATGGGGAGAGGGAGGTATTAGGTAGACGGCGAGAATATTTTGAGGAACTTTTAAATGTTGAGGAAGAAAGGGAGGCGGTAATTTCATGCACTGGCCAGGGAGGTATACTATCTTTTAGGAGTGAAGAAGAGCAGAATGTAAGTGTGGGGGAGGTACGTGAGGCATTACATAGAATGAAAGGGGGTAAAGCAGCTGGAACTGATGGGATCATGACAGAAATGGAGTGGTTGGTACTTTTATTTAATAAATGTATGAAAGAGGGGAAGGTACCTAGGGATTGGCGGAGAGCATGTAGAGTCCCTTTATATAAAGGGAAAGGGGACAAAAGAGATTGTAAAAATTATAGAGGAATAAGTTTACTAAGTATACCAGGAAAAGTGTACGGTAGGGTTATAATTGAAAGAATTAGAGGTAAGACAGAATGTAGGATTGCAGATGAACAAGGAGGTTTCAGAGTGGGTAGGGGATGTGTAGATCAAGTGTTTACATTGAAGCATATATGTGAACAGTATTTAGATAAAGGTAGGGAGGTTTTTATTGCATTTATGGATTTAGAAAAGGCATATGATAGAATGGATAGAGGAGCAATGTGGCAGATGTTGCAAGTATATGGAATAGGTGGTAAGTTACTAAATGCTGTAAAGATTTTTTTTGAGGATAGTGAGGCTCAGGTTAGGGTGTGTAGAAGAGAGGGAGACTACTTCCTGGTAAAAGTAGGTCTTAGACAGGGATGTGTAATGTCACCATGGTTGTTTAATATATTTATAGATGGGGTTGTAAAAGAAGTAAATGCTAGGGTGTTCGGGAGAGGGGTGGGATTAAATAATGGTGAATCAAATTCAAAATGGGAATTGACACAGTTACTTTTTGCTGATGATACTGTGCTTATGGGAGATTCTAAAGAAAAATTGCAAAGGTTAGTGGATGAGTTTGGGAATGTGTGTAAAGGTAGAAAGTTGAAAGTGAACATAGAAAAGAGTAAGGTGATGAGGGTATCAAATGATTTAGATAAAGAAAAATTGGATATCAAATTGGGGAGGAGGAGTATGGAAGAAGTGAATGTTTTCAGATACTACTTGGGAGTTGACGTGTCGGCGAATGGATTTATGAAGGATGAGGTTAATCATAGATTGATGAGGGAAAAAAGGTGAGTGGTGCATTGAGGTATATGTGGAGTCAAAAAACGTTATCTATGGAGGCAAAGAAGGGAATGTATGAGAGTATAGTAGTACCAACACTCTTATATGGATGTGAAGCTTGGGTGGTAAATGCAGCAGTGAGGAGACGGTTGGAGGCAGTGGAGATGTCCTGTCTAAGGGCAATGTGTGGTGTAAATATTATGCAGAAAATTCGGAGTATGGAAATTAGGAAAAGGTGTGGAGTTAATAAAAGTATTAGTCAGAGGGCAGAAGAGGGGTTGTTGAGGTGGTTTGGTCATTTAGAGAGAAAGCATATAAATCTATAGGGGAAGGAAGGTGGGGTAGGGGTCGTCCTCGAAAGGGTTGGAGAGAGGGGGTAAAGGAGGTTTTGTGGGTGAGGGGCTTGGACTTCCAGCAAGCGTGCGTGAGCGTGTTAGATAGGAGTGAATGGAGACGAATGGTACTTGGGACCTGACGATCTGTTGGAGTGTGAGCAGGGTAATATTTAGTGAAGGGATTCAGGGAAACCGGTTATTTTCATATAGTTGGACGTGAGTCCTGGAAATGGGAAGTACAATGCCTGCACTTTAAAGGAGGGGTTTGGGATATTGGCAGTTTGGAGGGATATGTTGTGTATCTATACGTATATGCTTTTAAACTGTTGTATTCTGAGCACCTCTGCAAAAACAGTGATAATGTGTGAGTGTGGTGAAAGTGTTGAATGATGATGAAAGTATTTTCTTTTTGGGGATTTTCTTTCTTTTTTGGGTCACCCTGCCTCGGTGGGAGACGACCGACTTGTTGAAAAAAATAAATATATGTATATATATATATTTCTCTACAATTTCAGAAGATTAAATGATGTAGATATATATTTCTTTTTTTTTTAAATAGGTACACTGTCAGCACTTTTATTTCATGGGTTGAGAGAGTGAAAGAGTTAAACTTTGTAATGAGTTTATAATTTTTAAGTCACTTAAATTCTGATCATATTGTGTGATTCATGAGCGACAACGTGTTCCTGACAGCAATATACAGTGGTACCTCGGTATATGAGGAGCTTCCAACTGGAATAATTATGTAAGGGTATTTTTGGGGGTCTGAAACAGATTAATCTACTTTGCATTATTCCTTATGGGGACAAATTCGTTCGGTACTTGAACAGATCGGCACTCGAACAGCCTTCTGGAACAAATTAAGGTCAAACAAATCCTGAAACCTGTTTTCATCCAATTCTGTCCCTATTCTTGTTTTGGCTTTCTTTCAACTCTCATATATTTCTTGATAGGCATATATTATCTCATATTTTGTATTAATTCAGGCAACAAGTATAATTTTTTTATTTTCACTTTGAATTAACTGAATAAATTTTAATATAGTATAGGCTGAGTGTTGCTCAAGATGCTATGCATTCTACAGGCTTTCAGTTTATTGTATGTCCTGCACTGTAATACTGAGTTTAGATCAGTAGATGCATTTGTATATGACCAACATTTGCAGTAACCTCCACAAAAGTTATAGCAAATTCCCTTACTATAACTTCCAACAAATTGCTTGCAAACATTACAGTAATAGTTATAAGTTCTAAATAATTAAAAGATTATTTTAAGGCTGTCTGAAATGCTCTGCATAACCAGGGGCTTTATAAAAAGTATGTCAATAATGTCAAAGGTTCTTCTGAAACGTGTGAACTCTACTTCCTAGAAACAAACATTGTCATTGTTAAAGATATCACTGCTTGTTTTGCTTTCTGTATAGTACAGTAGACCATTGGATAACACATGATCGGTTAAACTGCAGCATATTTTCATTGTACAATCATTAAAAATCAGTTTACATAGTGGAGTACATGTGGGGGAATATGTGGCATGTGCCATGGTGTTTCTCCTTTGCTGCACAGTGAGCCTCAGGGAGCTAGTGAGTGAGGACAAGGTACTGGGTGAGTGAAGGTCTGAGTGAAGGGGTAAGAGTGGCCCATGGGTGCATGCTGTCCCACATTCCCTTCACCTATTGTACATCTCATGTAGAACTGAAGTGTATAGTCAGATGGGCACTGGTGTGGGGATGGTTAGGGGCATGTGGGTAGGGATATGCAGGTGAGGGCGAGTGTTTGGGCGAGAGGTGGGTGCAAGTGTGGGGGTGAGATACAAAAAATTGTGGTGGGGAGAGGAAGAAACATGGAAGGGGAGTATGGATGAAGGGCAGCTCAAGAAGATAGGTGAAGGTGGGTGAGGGCTAGAACATGTGGGCAGAGGGGTGTGAAAAATGGGTGTTGGTGTTGGGTATGTTAGTGTGATGGGTGAAGGTTAGAGTGCCTGGCAGTGAGGCTGCACAGCGAGGCTCAGGGCTACAGTCATAACCATCTAATACCATACCTTGTGCTACGTTCATACATGTCTAATACCATACCTTGTGCTACATTCATAAATGTCTAATACTATATCTTGTGTTATGTCCATACACCTCCAGCATCATACCTCAACTACACACCTCCCCCATACTAACTGCTCATTCACCCTACCCCTCCATCCCATGGCCACACACCCTCACTGCACACCCAGCACCCTCACCCATACTGCCCACAACCCCCACCTATACAACCCACCCCTATAATTCCCTTATGGCCACACCATTCCAACCAGTAACCTCCACCCACACCATTCCCCTATGCCTTTATGCACACCATCCCAACCAACAGCCCATCCATACAGTTCCCCCATGGCATATGCTTACACCTACATTGTTTACTCACTAGTGCAGCCCCACAACCTCAACCTTACCCGGCCTTTCACCCTAACACACTGCCCACTTACCTACCACCCTCATTACTGCCTATCATCCCCCAACATACCCCCTCCTATCAACCTACCTAGTCACATAGCCACCCGCCATCCTCATTACTGCCCACATCAACAACTGCACACTCACCCACACCAGGCCACCACAACCCACAGTCACCACCCAGCATCCACCACCCCCAAACACTAGCCTACAGCTCTTGTCCCCATTTCTCACAACAGCAGTCCCAAAGGGATTCAGGGAAACTGGCAGGCCAGACTTGAGTCCTGGAGATGGGAAGTACAATGTCTGCACTCTGAAGGAGGGGTGTTAATGTTGCAGTTTTATAACTCCAAGACTGATGGAGTGAATGATGATGAAAGTTTTTCTTTTTCGGGCCACCCTGCCTTGGTGGGAGACGGCCGATGTGTCAATAAAAAAAAAAAATGAATTTTATGTCTTAAGCATAGTCTCTCATGTTCTTTAAGAATGCTGTTAAAGCACCTGGGGTTTACCTGGAGAGAGTTCCGGGGGTCAACGCCACTTTGCTTTTTTCCCCAGTTTTTTCTGTCTACCAGTAAATACCTTTTCAGTCCAGGCATTTTCTCACATTGTACTCATTGCTTATTAGATTCACTTTCACAAACTATTCTTTGTTATTCTTATGTAACATTATAACTTTTAACAGCTTTGGCAGCCTTCTAACTACACTAGTGCACTACTAACAATAATTTACAGATAAAACTTGAGTGTGTTTTTTAACTCATCCAGTGCACATCAAAATGTCAGCTAGTTTCATTTTAAAATTGAGGGTCAGTGGGGAACTGTTTCAGTAATGGAACTGTGACTTTCGTTCTTTCTCGAGTGTTTAATGCTTGAATGTCAACATATATTTGTATTGAGAGATGCATGCTTAATATCACGTGAGTGTGTGTGAGTGAGTAACACATTGGAGTTGGCAAACAAAATTGTTTTGACTTGCCATTATATTTTTAAGATACAGTATAAATTTTTAGAAATTTTGTAGATAAAATATTTCACTTAAAACTATTTGAAAAATGACTGAAATTCTCTTTTTTATATAAAGTATCTGAAAATCATTAGAGCTTCCTGTAATTTGGAGCAACTGGAAATAGTGAAATAGAGAAAGGCTTTAAGCATATTTTAACCTAGGATAGATTTTAAATGGAAAAATTAGATATTTGATTTTGCTGATCTCAGTATTAAATTTGGTAACTGAAAGTTAGCAGTTTGTATGTAGATTACCGAACAGTATTATCCTTTAATAAATGTCATTTTAAGTAATTCTTGAATCAGGTACAATTTCTTATAATCTGAAATGAGTTATAGTTGGGTTTTCTTAAACTTTATATTCTTTTAAATTATATACTTTGACCTATAAATTTCATGCAGCGTAATGATGATAATGCACTTAATTGAATGTGGAATTAACTAAGAGAATCACAATGTAAGTAGATATCATATGTATGTTTTCTAGGATTACAGCTTGGTAATTCTAGAGACATTTTGTGGTATTATTATTATTATTCTTGGTCAACTGCCCACTCATAGCTTTTCACACATTAAGAAGTTTACAGTCGAGCACCGAAAGTTGAGATCAGTCAAGGCCCGAGGCCTTCTGAGCTTGTGATCCATCCTGCCTAACCCACTGTGAAAATTATTAGGAAAATTTTATGGAATAATGTCAAAGAAAAATCGTTACGATGCAAACCAAAGAAGGCAATGTCAATATCTGTTTTTCTATTCACTGCACTCTCTTATTCTGGGCTTTCGGTGCTCGACTTTATGTAGATCTAATTCTTATTGACAGAACTTCAGAGTTTTGTTAATAAATGCCAAGTTTCAAAATGTATGTTAATATTCATGCTTTTAAATGTGGGGAAAAAGTCATGGGTTAGCATTACCCAACTAAATTTTAAGTGGTACAGTAATGAAATAACTGATTGTATGACCCAGTTAATAAATTTGATCAGTACTATTGATATACTTTCAAGTAACTGCAAGACTAATGCAATAAAGTTTTAGTGCAATTCATCATTAAGTTGGTATTGTCATTCCTTTCAGGTGAGAGTACATGCTTGGAGCTCGCTGAGCAGCCAGAGGTGCAAGTGCACACACACACACACACACACACACTCATGCTTGTTCTTACCCTTCATTCCTCACTCATTTTTACATGACTTAGTCACTTTCACCTCTCATCCTCATTTTTCACTCATATCCATATACAGTACAGTAAAAAAAAAATAGTAAAAAACAGAACAGATATACCAAGTGCTTTCGTCAAACGATACTTGTGTTAATGCAAATAAGCTTGAAAGTATTTCAGTGTAGAATGTTTTCATAGTTATAATCACACATATTACTGTGATTTCTTTGTATTACAGTACTGTATATATAATGTTCTATACCAAAAGAAAACCTCTGAATAAATATTCAAGATAGACCAAACAGAATTCTCAAAATTTGTATATACACTAAAGCCCCTAAAGCTTGTTCTCATGTTATATTAATTCCAACCAGTGTTCTAATATATATGATTCTTAGGATCTGTATGGTGAAAGTCAGTAACATATCGCTGTACTTAGTGTGGCTCACTAGTATATAAAAATATAATAATTATACTGTACTATTATGTATAGCAAGTGGTCAAACCATGGCTTGGTGTGGTTTGTTTTCTCATTCAAGAGGCAGTGTCTAAGTTAACTTCTTGTTCTAGATAATGTCTTGTTGAGCTACACTGAATCAGCAAATGAGCTGCATGCAACTTGCAAGCCATGGCTTGACCATATCCACTGTACTGAGTGACAGTATACGAAAATTGACATATGAAGCTACTTGGTCATCTCTCAGCTGTATGAGTTAATCTGCCCCTGAAAGTTACATGATAATTTACCAGTTTTGCTAACATCCTGTTTTACAGAGCAAAGTAGTGACCTTGAATACAACTCATTTTCCGATCTGAGTAATAGTTTTTGAGATTTACGCTTTTCCTTGTGTATTTTCAGTTTTTCTTCAAAATGTTTTTTTTTTTTTTAAATTTTACATATTTTACCATTAAACACGTACAGCCCAATGTTAGTACATATATATAAATAAAAATAATGTTCATCATAGTTCTAGTCTAAATTTGCCCAAAGTGCTGTACATGGTATGGGCTTTTAAATTATTGTGTACTATTTTCTACAGTGATTTGAAATCAAAATAATAATTATTATTATTATTATTATTATTATTATTATTATTATTATTATTATTATTAATGTGTAAGGAAATATGCTGGTCCTTTGATTGGAAGCTGAAAGTGATACCTTTGAACTATAGAGTAATTCTGGACAGGAGATTATTTCTTAACGGTAACTGATGCAGTACATTGATGAGAAACTTGTACACTTATTGCATACCCCTGAATAAAAAAGATTAAATAGCTTTGAGATGAGATATATGCATGAGGAAATGCTTAAAAAAAAAAATTGTGTTTATGACACTAAAAGTCAAAACAGGAATATGCATTCCTTAGTTATATGCTATCCTTAGTTATTATTGTTATTTTTTAATATTGGGTATCTCTTCCCAAGGCAGGATGACCCGAAGAAGAAAACACATTCACTAACACTCACTCAGTCGCCATCTTTCTAGAAATGTGCTGACATCACGATCAGATTACCCCCTACAGCTGCAACATCCCCACCCCTCTTTCAGAGTGTAGGCACTGCCCTTCCCACCTCCAGGAGTCAGTTCTGGCTAACTTGTTTTCCTGAATCCTTATGAAAAGATAGAGAATCCTTTCCCGATCATAATGACACCAAAAGTATGAAATTTGATGGAAAACTTACGGAATTATGCTCTTGCAAAGTTAGCGGTCTTGACGATGTTTACGCATCGGCGATTTCACCCACCTTTGAGCCCTATTTTCTGCCAATTCCAGTGTACTAGTCGACAAAAATCATAACTATTTCGCTAGAACTTCATTTTTTCTATCGAATAAGTACAAGAGACCACCCATTTACAGATTTCAACTATCCAATAAAGTGGTCAGAAATTGGCAATTTTGCCAATTTCACACAAATTTCAAAAGATGCCAATTTCCAAATAGGGTCCAGAATAAACAAGATAGACATTCCTGGCACTAAAATAACATTTTCTCTGTTCATTAGTCACATCCCCAGGCCTCTCTTACATTTCTTTTGCTTTCCACTTTGAATTTTTATTCTCACAAAAATAGAAGATTTACTGTTATGCAGACTACTGCATTAGTGTAGAAATAAATAATATCAGCGCACTTGTGAAAGAATATTAGACTCACCAGTTAACGTGTTTCGGACGCGTAGCATGATTTGTTTACTTTTGAACTTTGAGCTCAATTTTAATTTAAGGTACAGGTCTCCCTCAACATTCACGAGGGTTAGGGGATCAAGAGCCTCGCATATGTTGAAAAATCGCGAATGTTTGGTGCCCCAATATATTGTAGGGAAATATAATACAATACTGCTTCCTTAATTTGTCGAACCATGAACAATCATAAAATACAGTGGACCCTCGCATAACGATCACCTCCGAATGCGACCAATTATGTAAGTGTATTTATGTAAATGCGTTTGTACGTGTATGTTTGGGGGTCTGAAATGGACTAATCTACTTCACAATATTCCTTATGGGAACAAATTCGGTCAGTACTGGCACCTGAACATACTTCTGGAGTGAAAAAATATCGTTAACCGGGGGTCCACTGTACATGAAAATGTCGTAAATTGTACTAAATGCATACTTTATGCCATAATAACATGTATGTTATTAAATACCACTGCCTACAACCACTGTGAGTCCCTACTACCCTCCCTCTGACCCCCCACAACTGGCAGCCAGCCCTCCCACCACTGTGTGGTGAGTGTTTTGTTTGTTCATTATTTGCTATTAAACTACAGTATAAATAATGTCAACCCATTTATGACTGCATACTGGAATGGCTATTCGGACAGGTATTGGAAGGTGACATCATGTGTTTACTCTTGAACACAGCAAAGAATCAAACATTTGTTCTACTGCTACTGCAGTTTCAATGGAGAGGAATAAATGGGATTAGGTCAGGGGTTTCAAATAGAGTTAGAGCTAAAGAAGGAGTAGCAATAATGTTGAAGGATAGGCTATGGCAGGAAAAGAGGGACTATAAATGTATTAATTCAAGGATTATGTGGAGTAAAATAAAGAGTGGATGTGAAAAGTGGGTTATAATAAGCGTGTATGCACCTGGAGAAGAGAGAAGTGTAGAGGAGAGAGAGAGATTTTGGGAAATGTTGAGTGAATGCGTGGGGAGTTTTGAATCAAGTGTGAGAGTAATGGTGGTTGGGGATTTCAATGCTAAAGTGGGTAAAAATGTTATGGAGGGAGTAGTAGGTAAATTTGGGGTGCCAGGGGTAAATGTAAATGGGGAGCCTTTAATTGAGCTATGTGTAGAAAGAGATTTGGTAATAAGTAATACATATTTTATGAAAAAGAGGATAAATAAATATACAAGGTATGATGTAGCACATAATGAAAGTAGTTTATTAGATTATGTATTGGTGGATAAAAGGTTGATGGGTAGGTTCCAGGATGTACATGTTTATAGAGGGGCAACTGATATATCGGATCATTATTTAGTTGTAGCTACAGTTAGAGTAAGAGGTAGATGGAAAAAGAGGAAGGTGGCAACAACAAGTAAGAGGGAGGTAAAAGTGTATAAACTAAGGGAGGAGGAAGTTCGGGTGAGATATAAGCGACTATTGGCAGAAAGATGGGCTAGTGCAAAGATGAGTAGTGGGGGGGTTGAAGAGGGTTGGAATAGTTTTAAAAAAGCAGTATTAGAATGTGGGGCAGAAGTTTGTGGTTATAGGAGGGTGGGGGCAGGAGGAAAGAGGAGTGATTGGTGAAATGATGAAGTAAAGGGTGTGATAAAAGAGAACAAGGTAGCTTATGAGAGGTTTTTACAAAGCAGAAGTGTTATAAGAAGAGCAGAGTATATGGAGAGTAAAAGAAAGGTAAAGAGAGTGGTGAGAGAGTGCAAAAGGAGAGCAGATGATAGAGTGGGAGAGGCACTGTCAAGAAATTTTAATGAAAATAAGAAAAAATTTTGGAGTGAGTTAAACAAGTTAAGAAAGCCTAGGGAAAGTATGGATTTGTCATTTAAAAACAGAGTAGGGGAGTTAGTAGATGGGGAGATGGAGGTATTAGGTAGATGGCGAGAATATTTTGAGGAACTTTTAAATGTTAAGGAAGAAAGAGAGGCAGTAATTTCATGCACTGGTCAGGGAGGTATACCATCTTTTAGGAGTGAAGAAGAGCAGAATGTAAGTGTGGGGGAGGTACGTGAGGCATTACGTAGAATGAAAGGGGGTAAAGCAGCTGGAACTGATGGGATCATGACAGAAATGTTAAAAGCAGGGGGGGATATAGTGTTGGAGTGGTTGGTACTTTTGTTTAATAAATGTATGAAAGAGGGGAAGGTACCTAGGGATTGGCAGAGAGCATGTATAGTCCCTTTATATAAAGGGAAAGGGGACAAAAGAGACTGTAAAAATTATAGAGGAATAAGTTTACTGAGTATACCAGGAAAAGTGTACGGTAGGGTTATAATTGAAAGAATTAGAGGTAAGACAGAATGTAGGATTGCGGATGAGCAAGGAGGTATCAGAGTGGGTAGGGGATGTGTAGATCAAGTGTTTACATTGAAGCATATATGTGAACAGTATTTAGATAAAGATAGGGAAGTTTTTATTGCATTTATGGATTTAGAAAAGGCATATGATAGAGTGGATAGAGGAGCAATGTGGCAGATGTTGCAAGTATATGGAATAGGTGGTAAGTTATTAAATGCTGTAAAGAGTTTTTATGAGGATAGTGAGGCTCAGGTTAGGGTGTGTAGAAGAGAGGGAGACTACTTCCCGGTAAAAGTAGGTCTTAGACAGGGATGTGTAATGTCACCATGGTTGTTTAATATATTTATAGATGGGGTTGTAAAGGAAGTAAATGCTAGGGTGTTCGGGAGAGGGGTGGGATTAAATATTGGTGAATCAAATTCAAAATGGGAATTGACACAGTTACTTTTTGCTGATGATACTGTGCTTATGGGAGATTCTAAAGAAAAATTGCTAAGGTTAGTGGATGAGTTTGGGAATGTGTGTAAAGGTAGAAAGTTGAAAGTGAACATAGAAAAGAGTAAGGTGATGAGGGTATCAAATGATTTAGATAAAGAAAAATTGGATATCAAATTGGGGAGGAGGAGTATGGAAGAAGTGAATGTTTTCAGATACTTGGGAGTTGACGTGTCGGCGGATGGATTTATGAAGGATGAGGTTAATCATAGAATTGACGAGGGAAAAAAGGCGAGTGGTGCGTTGAGGTATATGTGGAGTCAAAAAACGTTATCTATGGAGGCAAAGAAGGGAATGTATGAAAGTATAGTAGTACCAACACTCTTATATGGGTGTGAAGCTTGGGTGGTAAATGCAGCAGCTAGGAGACGGTTGGAGGCAGTGGAGATGTCCTGTTTAAAGGCAATGTGTGGTGTAAATATTATGCAGAAAATTCAGAGTGTGGAAATTAGGAAAAGGTGTGGAGTTAATAAAAGTATTAGTCAGAGGGCAGAAGAGGGGTTGTTGAGGTGGTTTGGTCATTTAGAGAGAATGGATCAAAGTAGAATGACATGGAAAGCATATAAATCTATAGGGGAAGGAAGGTGGGGTAGGGGTCGTCCTCGAAAGGGTTGGAGAGAGGGGGTAAAGGAGGTTTTGTGGGCAAGGGGCTTGGACTTCCAGCAAGCGTGCGTGAGCGTGTTAGATAGGAGTGAATGGAGACGAATGGTACTTGGGACCTGACGATCTGTTGGAGTGTGAGCAGGGTAATATTTAGTGAAGGGATTCAGGGAAACCGGTTATTTTCATATAGTCGGACTTGAGTCCTGGAAATGGGAAGTACAATGCCTGCACTTTAAAGGAGGGGTTTGGGATATTGGCAGTTTGGAGGGATATGTTGTGTATCTTTATATGTGTATGCTTCTAAACAGTTGTATTCTGAGCACCTCTGCAAAAACAGTGATAATGTGCGAGTGTGGTGAAAGTGTTGAATGATGATGAAAGTATTTTCTTTTTGGGGATTTTCTTTCTTTTTTGGGTCACCCTGCCTCGGTGGGAGACGGCCGACTTGTTGAAAAAAATAATAATAATAATAATAATAATAATAATAAATACGATAGAATTGAAGAAGGAAATTGTACAAAAATACGAAGGTTGAAGCAGTGGTGGAGGAAGTGGTTGACGCATCGTCAGTGTGGCTTTGTTTATGCTGGAGTGAGTATTAGTCTCCGTGCTCTTCCAAACATTTCACAATAATTCATTGTATTTGGTGCTTGTAGATTGAGTGTGACTGGAGTGGTTGAGGCAGTGGTAGAGGCAGTGGGTGAGGCAGTGATAGAGGCAGTGATAGAGGCAGTGGGTGAGGCAGTGATAGAAGCAGTGATAGAGGCAGTGGGTGAGGCAGTGGTATTTACTAACATATATGTTATAAATAATAATAGTACATGTTAATATTAATACCATTTATAATAATAATAATAATAATAAATGTTATTCATAATGTTCTATTATTATTTATAACATATATGTTAGTAAATATCACTGCCTCACCCACTGCCTCTACCACTGCCTCAACCGCTGCCTCACCCACTGCCTCTACCACTGCCTCTATCAGTGTCTCTACCACTGCCTCAACCACTCCAGTCACACTCAATCTACAAGCACCAAATACAATGAATTATTGTGAAATGTTTGGAAGAGCACAGAGACTAATACTCACTCCGGCATAACAAAGCCACACTGACAGTGCATCAACCACTTCCTCCACCACTGCTGCAACCCTCGTATTTTTGTACAATTTCCTTCTTCAATTCTATCGTATTTATTATTATTATTATTGTTATTATTATATTAATATTATTATTATTATAGCAGTAGCAGAAATGTTTGATTCTTTGCTGTGTTCAAGAGTAAACACATGATGTCACCTTCCAATACCTGTCCGAATAGCCATTCTAATATGCAGTCATGGATGGGTTTACATTATTTATACTGTAGTTTAATAGCAAATAATAAACAAACAAAACACTCACCACACAGTGGTGGGAGGGCTGGCTGCCAGTTGCAGGGGTCGGAGGGAGGGTAGTAAGGACTCGTGGCAGTAAACTTAAATATGATTTGGCGGCTGGGAATTTGGCGGTTGGGAATTCGCAAATGTGTGAAGCCCGCGAAAGTTGAAAACGCGAATGTTGAGGGAGACCTGTACTTTTCTTTGTGAAATCAATCAAAATCTTCCCAATTTCTGTAATATGTCTTCCATTCTATAAAATGAGACCAGGAAAACTAGAATACAACCATAAATACCATACGAAAATACATTGCAAAGTCGCTGTTTTAAACCAAAAACACGGTCAAAGTTTTTTTTTTTTTTCTTATTACTCACTGTGTGCTGCAGGATTTTTTTTTATACTGCACACACTGACCACATAGACCCATTCTTTCATATGTAAGCCTACCAGCTTTCTCTTGCTAGATTTGAAGGCGCCAGAATTTAGGCGTACTAGTACGTCAATAACCCTGGTGCGTAAGCCATACTAGTACGTCGGAAACCCTGAAAGGGTTAATAAAAGTTACCCTGCTCATACTCCAACAGCACATCCAATAAAAACCACTTGTTTGCATTCACTCCAATCTAACATACTCTGGATTCTCCAGCCCCTAAAATGCAAAGCCTCTTGTACCCTCTCCCTGTAAACATTCCTGGGAAGACCCCTCTCCCTCTAAACATTCCTGGGATGAACCTTCTACCTTCCATCCCAGATTTATACACTTCATCAACCTATCCCACTCAACAGTCTCCTCAGCTCTCTGAATTATACCCTTGGTTAATCCACAATTGCCTTTTAATTTCTTCGCTCCAAATTATCTGCACGATATTCACACTACACATTGCTCTCAAAAAACATGACAGTGCCTCTATCATCCTTTTTTGCTGCAGCAGTGAATACCCATGCCTCACACCCATATAAAAGTGTTGGTACTACTATGCCTCCATAGATACTCTTCTGTATGTCAACAGATACTTCAACACACCACCCATCTTTTTTCTTCCCCTCATCTATTCTATAGCTCACCTCATCTTTCATAGACTCATATGATGACATATCCCTCTCCCCAAATATCTAAATACACCTATTACTTCCATGCTCCCACCATCCAGTCTGATAGTCAATTGATCATTGCCTAGATTTTTTGTAACTCTCATCATCTTGCTCTTCTCTAAGTTCACTTTCAATTTATTTTTTATATATCATCCATATTCATTCACCAACCATTGTAATTTGCCTTTAGAATCCTCTAAAAGAACTAACTGGTCCTGGGTTCATATCCTGGGCAGTGTGAGATGTAGGAGCAAGTCTCCTTACATCCATTGCCTCTGTTTGCCAAGCAGTAAGTAGGTACCTAGGTATTAGTTGACTGTTGTATGTCACTTCGTGGGAGTGGTAAAATGCTACAGCAAACATCTGAGACTAAAACTCCCTCAAATGACCCAATCACTCACTCTAATGTGAGAACCAGTGATGTTAACTGTTAAGTCAGTGCCAATGCATAATGCCACAAGGCACATAGACAAAATTTCTGCAAGGCAATGATAACTTTTCCCAACACCCTAGCATTCACTGCTTTCAAAACCACAATTGTAAATATGTTAAAAACAAAACAATAGTGACATTATATGTCCCTAAGCCCTACTTTCATAGGGAAATAGTCCCTGTCTCCTACTTGACCCTCACTCTGCATAAAAACTTTTGTATGCTTTTAGCAACCTACCTCCTATTTCATACATTTGTTTTAGTGCTTCTTTTTTATAATAATAATTTCATACATTTGCAACTTGTGCCACATGCCTCCCCTATCCACCCTATCATGTGCATTTTCTAAATCCATAATTGCAACAAACAGCTCCCTACCTTTATCTGAAAACTTCTCACTTATGTGCTTCAATGTAAACACTTGGTCTATGCATTCCCTACCATTCTTAAATCGTTCCTGCTTCTCTGCAATCCTGCTTTCTATTTTACCCTTAAACTTTTCAATAATAATTCTACCATAAATGTTACCGGGTATACCTGGAGAGGGTTTCAGGTGTCAACACCCCCGTGGCCCGGTCTGTGACCAGGCCTCATGGTGGATCAGAGCCTGATCAACCAGGCTGTTACTGTTGGCCACACACAACCTGACATACGAACCACAGCCCGGCTTATCCTTCTACAATTCTTACATTTTCTCTTGTCCCCTTTTCCCTTCGTTCATGCACATATTAAATCAACCAACCAACCACTCCAACACCTGTCTTAATACTTAACACCATCTATCCCAGCTTTATCCCCTTTCAATCTACTCATTTTCCCTACCTCCACCTCATTAGATGGGGAGGTGGAGGTACTGGAAAGATGGAGAGAATATTTTGATAAGTTGTTGAATGTTAGTAATGCATGGGGCAGGGAGGAATAAGATCATATATCTTATTCCTCCCTGCCCCATGCATTACTAACATTCAACAACTTATCAAAATATTCTCTCCATCTTTCCAGTACCTCCACCTCCCCATCTAATATCTTCCTCTCTTTTGTTCTTAACTGCTAAAGTTATTTCCTCTCCAGGCTTCCTTACTTCATGGATCTTTCTCTCCAAAATAGTTTCTTATTCTCAGTAAAATTTTCTGACAAGGACTCACCCATTTCCTCACTGGCTCTTCTTTTGTGCTCCCACACCACTCTTTTTTAACTTCCCTCTTTCTCTCCATATATTCTGCCTTCAGTCTATCATTTTTATACATTAAGAACCTTTCATAGGCTATTTTTTTTCCTCCCTTACCACCTTTATCTCATCATTCCATTAATTGTTCCTCTTCCCATCTGCACCTGCCCTTTGATATCCACAAACCCCTGCTGCACACCCTAGCAGAGCATTCTTAAATTTACACCATACCTCATCAACCAACTCATTTCCTGCACTTTCTCTTACCTATTTTTCCCATATCATCAAAACTGTTTCCTTTCTTAATTCATTTATTTTCACCTCTCGCTTACCCTCTCCTGCCAGTCTCCTTGTAGGCCATCTACCCCTTACTCTTACTGCAAAGCTGTGAACTCAGACAAGGGAGATGTGAGTGTATGCACCTGGCTATGTTGCTGGATCTGCTCTTACTGTAGCTACCATTAAGTAATGATCAGATATATCTATCGCTCCTCTGAAAACATGTACAGCCAGAAGTCTACCCATTAATGTATTGTCTTTTAATACATAGTCTATGAAATTGCTCTCATTGTGCCCCTCACCATTATTATTATATGGGGAAGTGTTCAGCTCGTGAGGATCATAGTGTCTGGGCAATGAGAGATAGATTTGATCAGAAGGGGAGGGTGGTTCAAATTCCTTGGATCAAGAGCCTTAATCAACATCAAGGCACCCCCTTTGAAGGGTCATTTCAGCATATCTCTGCTGTTGTAGATACAAGAGTAATGTGATCACAAATAGCTAATCTCACATATACATGTTCATTCATATACATATTCATCAACTATAAAACCAGTTTTATTAAACAAGTTAAAGTTTTCTATTTTTCAGTGACCTTTGTTTTGTATGCTGTTCTTATATATTTTAATAGCAACTGTGAAATTTCTGCCTTGCAGAATGATGAACTGGAGCTTGTTAGAACATGCTACACAGCTATGCGCCACAAGGAAGGTGATGTTGTGCGTGTCCGTGATTGTGTTCTGTTAAGGTCTGGTCCACGGAAAACTGATCTTCCCTTTGTTGCCAAGATTGCTGCTTTGTGGGAGGACCCAGAAACTTGTAAGTTTGTACAGTATTAAGTTATCAAATTTCCTTATATTCTGTAGTTGCAGCTGTGATATGAAATCTAAGAGGTGCTAAACCTGTACGGGTTATTCAGTGCATGGAAAGCTGAAGGCTTGATCATCTGTATGGTAATAGTGAGACAAACTCAAATAAACCATACCATGGGTGGGGTTAGAACCTGCGATCAGAGAGTCTCAAAACTCCAGGCCATCGCATTACCCACTGGGCCAGCTAGCTTCAGTAAGATTCATCCAACTAGGTATATTTCTACACCATAGGTAGGTTAGCATAGGCACCACTGTGGCCACAAATACAAGTTTTTACAGACAAATCTCCCGCTAGCATGGCCGTGACGGGAGATTCATCTGTAAAAACTTGCATTTGTGGTCACAGTGGTGCCTATGCTAACCTTCCTATGGTGTAGAAATACACCTAGTTAGCCACTGGGCCAGCTGGCCCAGTGGCTAACGTGACGGTCTGGAGTTTGGAGACTCTCTGATCGCGGGTTCTAACCCCACCTGTGGTATGGTTTGTTTGCAATCGTGTCATTACGATTTCGTAAGTCATGTAGACGAACTCAAATGCTAGTGGCAGACTTTTTACTTGTCATGTACAGCAAAATTTCCATCTGCTTACATTGTCAATTAGTCCCTTTGTATCCATTTTGTGTTGTTACACTATGATCATACTTGTCAAAGGGTCTTATCTTCCAGTTCATCAAACACCATGTTGGAATGATTCAGCAATTGTAGGAGGCAGGAGTGACCTGCTTTACCTATGTCACGTGGGGTTGTGCAATTGCTGTGATTCCATATGTTGAGCAATTTTATCTCTTAGCACTCATTCATAGATTGGTTTTTGTGTTAGGGCAGTGAGCCTAACTCCCCCTGAAAACCATTATTACCTCCCTTGGTCTATGCCACCTAATGTAAAAGAAAACTTAATCCAGCCTAAATGGATTAGACAAATCCAAACTAGTTCAGAAAATGATTGATCTCATATTTTCATGATGTTTCATTAGGTTGAGTTCTTGAAGGTGCTGATCTATAGCTCCTTTTCAGGGTACTAACTTACAAATACTTGGCTTCTTGAGTGTTTAGGTAAAGCTCCTAGGCTTTTTGAAGGTGTTGGTCTCTGGCTTTTAGACCTGTAGTGAGGGGGGGGTCATGACTCTTAGAAGGAGCATGGAAATAAAGGAGGCTGGAGTTTTGTGGTATGGGGAATACCTCTCTTGGAGTGTTCTTACTGCACGATGTGAGGATATGAGACTGGGGATATCACTCAGTCACTCTAAAGTGATCGAACCAGGTCTAATATATTTATTTCAAGAAAGTGAACTGGTAAATTTTTGTTATTATATTCATGGGGAAGCACTAAACACACAAGATTTATATGGTGCTTGGAGAATGGGAGAGATGAGGATAATCAGTTTGATGAAATGAAGGAGTTTAAATCTATTCTCTTCAATTAAGAGCCCTTCACCCACATCAGTGCAGGTATTTTTAGTGCAATCTCTCCTTACTTAATGATGGGGTTCTGTTCCTAAGAGTAGATCAATAAGCAAATTGGTTGTTAAGCAAGGATTATTATAATTATTATTATAATCATGGGGAGCACTAAACCCATAGGATTATACAGCACACATGGGGGGGAGGATGGAAGGTATTCAGGTTCAATTCAGGGAACGGGAGCACAGATCCAATTCCCTAGATCAAGAGCCCCTCACCAGCATCGAGGAACCTCCCTTGAGGGGTGTTAAGCGAGGAGCATACCATACTGGTAGTGGGTTTGTATCAACCCTCTTTAGATATTTTTTTTAATGTCACCTTTGTGGTATATTTTTAAATGTTTATACAGTAGTTTACTGTACACTGTAATAAACAGAATAGAGGAAATCGGCTTTATTTAGGTTTGCATAGTGGTTGGAGAGCTGGTTGTAAGTTCGAGTGGTCGGTAAGGAGTACGTCACTAAGTGAGGAGAGGCTGTAATAAGTGTCATTCTGTATTCATTATTCGATACTTTTCTACACCTGTCATGAAGTATGGAACTACAGTATATATTTTTATAGCGATAACTCACCATTACAAGCAATACATGGACACAGAGGGTATATACATATATAGGCTTCAAGTGAGGTGTAATATTAGTTGTTGTAGTAGTAGTATACTACTACTACTACTAAATCCTCTGTGTCCATGTATTGTTTGTATTGGCTTGATAAACCTCCTGGAGAATGAAACGTTGCCACAATAAGATGTCACATTAGTTACATCTGTGTCCTTTTACCTAACATATTGTCGGTGATTCTACCAATATTAATTGTTCTGTATGTTCCAGCTGACATGATGATGTCAATATTGTGGTACTATCGTCCGGAGCATACTGACTCAGGGAGACGACCAGATGACCTTCCTGATGAGATCTTTGCTTCTAAGCACCGAGATCATCTTAGTGTAGCTTGTATTGAGGATCGTTGTTTTGTCCTCACGTTCAATGAATACTGCCGGTTAGTAGTTTAATATCTTTATTATATACCCCATACCCATCCTCTGAGTGTTAGTCAAAAGATTACAGAGGTACATAGAGTTATAATTGAAAGAATTAAGAGTAAGACGGAGAATAGGATAGCAGATGAACAAGGAGGCTTTAGGAAAGGTAGGGGGTGTGTGGACCAGGTGTTTACAGTGAAACATATAAGTGAACAGTATTTAGATAAGGCTAAAGAGGTCTTTGTGGCATTTATGGATTTGGAAAAGGCGTATGACAGGGTGGATAGGGGGGCAATGTGGCAGATGTTGCAAGTGTATGGTGTAGGAGGTAGGTTACTGAAAGCAGTGAAGAGTTTTTACGAGGATAGTGAGGCTCAAGTTAGAGTATGTAGAAAAGAGGGAAATTTTTTCCCAGTAAAAGTAGGCCTTAGACAAGGATGTGTGATGTCACCGTGGTTGTTTAATATATTTATAGATGGGGTTGTAAGAGAAGTAAATGCGAGGGTCTTGGCAAGAGGCGTGGAGTTAAAAGATAAAGAATCACACACAGGGTGGGAGTTGTCACAGCTGCTCTTTGCTGATGACACTGTGCTCTTGGGAGATTCTGAAGAGAAGCTGCAGAGATTGGTGGATGAATTTGGTAGGGTGTGCAAAAGAAGAAAATTAAAGGTGAATATAGGAAAGAGTAAGGTTATGAGGATAACAAAAAGATTAGGTGATGAAAGATTGAATATCAGATTGGAGGGAGAGAGTATGGAGGAGGTGAACGTATTCAGATATTTGGGAGTGGACGTGTCAGCGGATGGGTCTATGAAAGATGAGGTGAATCATAGAATTGATGAGGGAAAAAGAGTGAGTGGTGCACTTAGGAGTCTGTGGAGACAGAGAACTTTGTCCTTGGAGGCAAAGAGGGGAATGTATGAGAGTATAGTTTTACCAACGCTCTTATATGGGTGTGAAGCATGGGTGATGAATGTTGCAGCGAGGAGAAGGCTGGAGGCAGTGGAGATGTCATGTCTGAGGGCAATGTGTGGTGTGAATATAATGCAGAGAATTCGTAGTTTGGAAGTTAGGAGGAGGTGCGGGATTACCAAAACTGTTGTCCAGAGGGCTGAGGAAGGGTTGTTGAGGTGGTTCGGACATGTAGAGAGAATGGAGCGAAACAGAATGACTTCAAGAGTGTATCAGTCTGTAGTGGAAGGAAGGCGGGGTAGGGGTCGGCCTAGGAAGGGTTGGAGGGAGGGGGTAAAGGAGGTTTTGTGTGCGAGGGGCTTGGACTTCCAGCAGGCATGCGTGAGCGTGTTTGATAGGAGTGAATGGAGACAAATGGTTTTTAATACTTGACGTGCTGTTGGAGTGTGAGCAAAGTAACATTTATGAAGGGATTCAGGGAAACCGGCAGGCCGGACTTGAGTCCTGGAGATGGGAAGTACAGTGCCTGCACTCTGAAGGAGGGGTGTTAATGTTGCAGTTTAAAAACTGTAGTGTAAAGCACCCTTCTGGCAAGACAGTGATGGAGTGAATGATGGTGAAAGTTTTTCTTTTTCGGGCCACCCTGCCTTGGTGGGAATCGGCCAGTGTGATAATAAAAAATAATGGGTCCAGGGACTGGGCTCCAGTGTTACAGTAGATTAGCAAGTTAAAGATTTGGGTCAGAACCTGGGGTTGCTTGTTAGTACATATGAGTTTTTGCACAGTTGTTATTGAGTGTATTAAAGTTAAATATTTTGTGTCATTGGGTTTCAAAATATCTTACATTTATGTATCCCTTTTGCTTATTAAATTTTACTTGCTCATCTGTAATCTTACTTTATATCTTTCCGCTAACTCTTTCAAAAATAATTCTACCATACACCTTACTCTTCATAATTCTTGCACTCTCATCTTTTTTGCCCTTAACAAAGGAGCGATGCATGCTCACTTCTAATCTTTAGGTACCTTTCACCTCCTCATTATATTTAAAATAAGCAGGAACTACAGCATTTCAAAGCTATATCCCCCAATGGGATATAGATTTGAAAATGCAGGTGGTTAAAGTTATACCAGCTGCTGTATACACTTTCATTCTAATTATTATTATAATCAAAAAGAAGCGCTAAGCCACAAGGACTATACAGCGCTGCAGGGCAGGAAGGAAGCGAGGGCATCAGGTGGCAAAAGGGAGATGGATGAGCAACAGGTTACGGATAACAGCGGGGCAGTGGATGGTGAAAGGGTAAAGGGCAGCAAGAGACTGAACCAGAAAGGGCTGAGGGGAGTGCGAAAAGTATCATCAGAGTTTGTGGAGTAAATCAGTCGTTGTCAAGAAGTCAATGAGAGAGTCAGGATTAAAGGAGGGTCCATCAGCAAGAAGGGAAGGTAAAGAGAGAGTAGGAGAACGAAGACGACGTTGGAGGTAAATTCTGCGTGCTCGTTGATAGAGAGGGCAGTCTAACAGAATGTGGCTAATCGATACTGGAACTTGACACTGCTCACAGAGAGGAACAGGGTGCCTCTCCATGAGATACCCATGAGTAAGACGAGTGTGGCCAATGCGAAGGCGGGAGAGAGTGGTCTCCCAACCTCGGCACTGATGACAAGAAGACGGCCAGTAACCTATGCTCGGTTTAATAGAATGAAGTTTGTTACCGAGCAGAGTTGACCAACGTTGTTGCCAACGGGTGCGAAGGTGGGTAGCTATTGCAGCAAAATAGTCCAGAAATGGAACACCTCGATAGGAAATTGGTAGGTCATATACTGCTGACCGCGCAGCAGTGTCTGCCTGTTCATTGCCCTGTACGTCGACATGACCAGGGACCCAACAAAAAACAATATCTTTATGTTTGGTAGAGATACGGCGTAGCCAAAGTTGGATACGGAGAACTAGGGGATGAGATGTATCAAATTTTCGTATAGCCTGTAGAGCACTAAGGGAGTCTGAGACTACTACAAATGATGACACAGGCATAGATGCGATACGAATAAGTGCTGCAAGAATGGCATACAGTTCAGCAGTAAAAATGCTAGCTGAAGATAGTAAATGCCCTCGTACGACGCTGTCCGGAAACACTGCTGCGAATCCGACGCCGTCTGAAGACTTAGAGCCATCTGTGTACACAGCGGTGGCATGAGAATGGGAGTGGAAGTGATCAAGAAAAAGAGAGCGGGAAGCCACCGTAGGCAGTTGAGCTTTCGAGCAAGGGAGTGAGAAAGAACAGACCCGAACAGCTGGAACTTCCCAGGGGGGTAGGGAAAAGTGAGATGCTACATGAACATATAAAGGTGGTAACTGAAGGGAAGACAAGAGTGAATGTAGGCGAAGAGAAAAGGGACGGAGCAAACAGGGGCGGCGAACGAATAAAGAATGTCTACTAATATCGGTGACCATTCTATAAATGGAAGGATTGTGTAGATCGTGAGAGCGTACATAGTAACGAAGGCAATGGGCATCACGGCGATCAGACAAGGATGGAACATTTGCTTCTGTATAGAGGCTCTCAACAGGGGAAGAGCGAAAAGCACCAAGGCACAAACGTAAGCCTTGGTGATGGATAGAGTTAAGGCTAGAGAGAGTAGCAGGAGAGGCCGCGGAATAAATCTGGTCACCATAATCGAGTTTCGATAAAACGAGGGCTGAATGTAGGCGAAGCAGAGTTCGACGATCAGCTCCCCAGGAAAGATGAGCAAGGGTTTTAAGAAGGTTTAGCCGGCTGTGACAAGTTGCCTTCAGAGAGGTAATGTGAGGTTTCCAGGTTAACCGACGGTCAAAGAGAAGGCCTAGAAACCTGACTGTATCACGTTCGGGGATACGGGAGCCATAGAGATACAAAGGATGATCGGAGATAACAGAGCGTCTAGTGAAAGTAATTTGGTGAGTTTTGGTACTTGAAAATTTAAACCCATGTGTGGTGGCCCAAGTGGAAACACGGTCGACCGCATGCTGGAGAGAAACTGCAATAAGGTGACAGTCAGCGCCTGCACAAGCAATAGCGAAGTCATCAACATAGAGTGATGACCAAATATTGGGTGGAAGAACAGAGGCCAAATCATTTATAGCAAGGAGAAAAAGTGTTGTGCTTAGAACACATCCCTGAGGGACACCTTCAGCTTGGACGAAGTCCGGGGAAAGAACATTATTGACTCGAACACGGAAATGTCTGTCAGTTAAAAAGTTCTTAAGGAAGGATGGTAGATTGCCTCGGAGGCCTAAGGAATGGGCCTGGGCCAAAATATTATACCTCCAAGTTGTGTCATATGCCTTCTCAAGGTCAAAAAATATGGCAATAACTGAGTGATTATTCGCAAAGGCATTACGAACATACGTATCCAAGCGTAGTAAGGGGTCTATGGTAGAACGACCCTTACGAAAGCCATATTGACTAGCGGAGAGACTGTTGTGAGTCTCTAAATACCACATTAAACGTCGATTTACGAGGCGTTCCATCACTTTGCAAACTGCACTTGTAAGAGCGATGGGGCGATAGTGGGAGGCATCATGTCCTGTAGTACCCGGTTTGCGGAAAGGGAGAACAATGGCAGATTTCCACAGCTGGGGAAGAACTCCTTGTGCCCAAATAAGATTGAAGAGGTGTAAGAGGACTACAAGGGCTGACCGATGTAAATGTTGTAACATACGAATATGAATGTCATCAGGCCCAGCTGCCGATGATCGGCAAGCTGAGAGCGTTGCCTCCAGTTCTTGAAGTGTAAAAGGCACATTATACTGTTCTTCTCCGAGAGAAGAAAAGTCCAAGGGTACTAACTCTCTGGCAGACTTTGAGGAAAGAAACGAGGGGCATAGATGGAGCCCTCGGGAAATACGGACCAGATGTGTGCCAAGTTCAATGGCAACGTCGAGAGGGTTTGCTATATCAACACCAGTGACCCGTAGAACAGGAGCCGGGTCAGGAGAGTATTTACCACTCAATTTCCTCACTTTTTTCCAGACTGCACTCATAGAAGAAGCAGAGGTGATGGTGGAAACATAGTCTCGCCAACAAGTGCGTTTAGCTTCACGGATGACACGGCGAGCGATCGCACGCTTCTGCTTAAAATCAACAAGTCTCTCAGCGGTTCTATTGTACCGGTACCTGCCCCATGCAGCACGTTTCAAACGTACTGCACGAGCACAAGCAGGAGACCACCAAGGCACGCACTTCTGAGAATGCCTGCCTGAGGTTTGGGGTATAGAATGAGAAGCTGCGGTATAAACTGATGTCGAGAAGATGTGTAGGAGCTCATCAATGGAGGATGAAGAAGGAACCTCACTAAAAGCAGTGAGGTGTGAGTAAAGATCCCAATTTGCCCGATCAAATTGCCAGCGAGGGCTACGGGAAGGTGGTGAATAGGAAGGAGAAGTAAGAATGATCGGAAAATGATCGCTGTCATGTAAGTCTGGTAGAACAGACCAGGTGAAGTCTAGTGCAGTGGAGGAAGAGCAGACTGATAGATCGATGCAAGAGAGAGTATGAGTACGAGGATCAAAATGGGTGGGAGTACCCGTATTTAAAACATGGAGGGGGTGAGAGGCAAGAAAAGCCTCCAACTGAATGCCACGTGAGTCACAATGAGACCCCCCCCAGAGGAAATGGTGGGCATTAAAATCACCAAGTAACAGAAGTGGTGGTGGTAAGGATGAAACAAGAAAGGCAAAGTCTGGGATAGAAAATGCTCGAGAAGGAGAGAGATATAAAGAACATATTGTAAACCACTTATTCAAGTGGATACGGGCTGCAGTGTAATGCAGCGAGGTATGGACAAATAGTTGACAGTACGGAATATCATTGCGTAGAAGAAGGGCACTTTCATTAAAGGTCCCATCTGAGAAAGGATCCGAAGAATACAATAAATTATAGCCTGAGATAGGTTGGAAAACAGCCGAGTGTAATTTTGGTTCTTGTAAGCAAGCACCAACAGGGGAAAACCTGGAAAGCAACATCTGAAGCTCACCCCGATTACCCCTGAGGCCGCGGATATTCCACTGTAAATAGGCCATGATTGGCGATGAAGAAAATATCAGGAATCTGTAGGTAAAGGCACCTACGGACTAGAGGGGTTAGAAAAGTCAACGTGTGGTGGCATTGGAAGATGTTCAAGTAGCGAAGGAACGGAGCGTTGCGAAGAATGGGGTTGTGAAGATGGAGGAGAGGGAAGAGAAGGAACAGGAAGTGAATCAGTGTCCATTGAAGGTTTAGTCTCTGCAATATATTCTGAAATGGCTTCAAGTGTTTCTGAATTCAAAGATGTATGGGAAACCATATTGGAGATAGGAGGAGGAGGGTGAGTAAAGATTGGGACAGTAATGGACTGTACCAAAGTAGAGGGGGAGGGAAAAGTGTAAGGGACTGGAGATGAAGTGTGGGGGGGGACAGAAGAGGTAGAAACCTGGGAGGTGACAGAAGAGGGAGAAACTTGGGAGGGGACGGGGGTGGAAGGCATAGTACGAGGAGGAGGGTGAATCTCCACACTTGTAATAGAGCCAGAGAGAGGGGAAGAACTAGGTACAGAGACTGGAAAGGTAACGTGTGGAGGTGGAAGAAGGGAAGGAAGGGGCAAAGAAGATTTGAGCAATGTGGATTTTTTGGACTTCTGAGTAGAGGGGCGATTGGTATTAGGTGTCGTACGAGGTCTTGTCGATACTGGGGCTTGTGAGGAAGGACGCGAAGATGTGAGAACAGACTGAGTTGTAGTCGGGACGTCAGAGCCAAGGACAGCAAAAGGATTAGATGCCGTAGTGGCTATGGGAGGGGTAACAACAGAGGAGGCTGCAGAAGATGGGACCCCAGAAGTGGGGGGACGTTTGGAAACACGAGAATAAGAAACACGGGGTAGTCTCCCTTGGAGGCGGAGATGAGTAACTGCCATAGCATAAGGGAGACCTTCTGCCTCTTTGAGGCAACGGATTTCACGTTCATTTAAGTAGACCTGGCAACGGCGGGAGTACGAAGGGTGAGCTTCATTACAATTAAGGCAAGATGGAGGTTGACTGCAAGATGTATTAGAATGGTTGTCGGCACCACAGACTGGGCATTCGGCCATAGATCTGCAATATTTCGCTGGGTGACCAAAACGCCAGCAATTTCTACATTGTTGCGGTGTAGGTATCACCTTTCGAACTTGTAACCGATGTCCCGCGACATATACAGAGGACGGGAGTTCTCGGCTGTCAAAAGTTAAACGAGCCACATTGCAAGGGTAACGTCTCCGCCCCCGGGCAGGAAGGACATAAGTGTCTACTTTGAGGATTGGGAGATCCTGGAGTTCCAGCTGTTCAAAAATGTCATTGCCACATGACTGGAAATTCTGTTGGACTATGGTATGGGGCAGAATGACAGTACCACTACAAGAATTGAGAGAAAGATGTTTTTCAATAGTGATAGGAGTAGTATCGATATTCGAAAGGAGAGAAAGATCATGAGCTTGGGTAGCATTCTGGACAGTGACGATGCGTGTACCGCTCTTGAGAGCGTGAAATGAAATATCTCTGCCAACATGACGCAGGAGCGCTTTGGCAATACTATGGTCAGAAAGGTAGGCAGAAGAAGAAGTTGGTCTTAAAGTAAAGAATTTAGTCCATTGTGTGGTCCGAAACTGAGCGTGGAGAGGGAGTGCTTGACGTGTCGGTCGTTTCCGAGTAGAATGGGAAGGTAACGACGGAGCATCATCAGGAGATTGACGTTGGCGTTTAGGAGTAGGACCGGAGTTGGTCCGGCAGGAAATGGGTGGGCGATTCGAAAATTGCCGTACCGTAGAGGGAGAAGCCGGAAGCATAGTCAAAGGAGAGCGGAGTTCAGACAAATCGAAGGAGTCAGTCGAAGCCCCGGTACCTGAAGCGGGTGAGGAAACAGCACCAGCAAGAGGTACAGGGGCATCAGGAGTGTCCGAAGAGTGGTCTAAACACAAGGCAGGGTCAGAATGGGGTGCGGTATCAAGAAGGGGCCCGGGGGTAGTGGTTTCATGGACTAGGGCTGCCATGGTTAGGTTACTCCTTTGCTTTTTGTTTTTAAGAAAAAAAAAGAAAGAAGAAAAGAAAATAAAAATAAAAAAAAGAATAAAAAAAGGGGGGAGCGGGGAGGAATAGTTCCCAGGAGGAATGAAAGGGCCGGAAATCCCCCTCCGCGCCCAAGAGGACTCGACACCGCTAGTAGCGCAGATGCAGCATGGAACCCGTGCCATACCCTACCCTTCATGCCAGTAAACCAGCAATCTGGGATAGCAACCTCACATCTGCCGAGCTACCTCGGTGGACAAAAGAGAGGGCGGCCGGATATCCGCCACAAAGCATACCTCCTTCAGCCACCACCCCCGGAATCCGAAAGGTGGCTTCCAGAGATACACCCGTCGCCCAAAAGACACCCAAAGCTACTCCGGGATACCGGAGAGGGATCGGGACATCCCTAGGCAATCCAGATTCCACGGCAAACTACGCCACCGCCAAGAAACCTCAACGGAATGGGATGGACCCCGGTGTCCTTTCCCCTACCTAGGAACTAGTGCGCCTGTGGGAGAAATCACGAAGGCCAAAAAGAGGAAGGGCAAAAGGGAGGGGTGAGGAGGAGGAGGAGGAATGGAAAAAGGGGAGGATGGGGAGGATGGGATAGGGGAGGGGAGAATGGGGGGTAATTAGGTTCGGTCTGAGGAAGAAGACCGACAGGGCTAATTCCTCAGACCAAGAGCCTCTTCACCACGCCAAGGAGCCCCCCTTGAAGAGGTATCTTTATTGTTGATGTTTTGCCATCCAGTGACTATCAATACAAATTCAAGGACATAATTGGAAGACAGTAGAAATATATACAAAATATGAGGTAATCAGCCTCTCAGCCTTGGAGTTGGTGTGAAGAGCACCGTAGTCATGAAGAAACTGGAGCACGGGCAAGAAGGCTGGCGCTCATATACTGGCAAAAGTTAGTAAGGATGTGTGTAGACGACATTGCCACTGGGGCGCAGGATTCCCCAGTAGGTCATAACCGGGGAACGAGTTAGTCATAGAGAGGAAGGTTGTGTAGATGTCCTCTGAACCAAGATCCCCTCAAGGAAGGCTCCTTGACGCTGGTGAGGGGCTCTTGATCTAGGGAATTGGATCTGTGCTCCAGTTCCCTGAATTAAGCCTGAATGCCTTCCATCCCCCAATAGGCGCTGTATAATCCTACGGGTTTAGTGCTTCCCCCTTGATTATAATAATAATAATAATCTGAACCAAGATTCCATGATGTTGCAGTATCTGACAGGTTGTACATGAATGGTAGACAGCAACCACCCAGGGAGGTACTACCATCCTGCCAAGTGAGTGTAAAATGAAAACCTGTAATTGTTTTACACGATGGTAGGATTGCTGGTGTCTTTTGTCTGTCTCATAAATTTACAGGTACGTCTTGCTACTTCTACTTACACTTAGGTCACACTACACATACATGTACACGTTTAGTTATACACACTCATCTGAGTTTTCTTTGATTTTATCTTAATAGTTCTTGTTCTTATTACTTTTCCTGCAGCGCTGTATAGCCCTTGTGGTTTAGCGCTTCTTTATTATAATAATAAATTACTTTTCCTTTTATATCCATGGGGAAGTGGAATAAGAATCTTTCCTCCATAAGCCAAAGTGGGATGTCTGAATGTGTATGGATGTTGTGCAGATGATATGAAAGAGATGATTGTGGATGAGAAGCTGAAGGGGGTGGGAGATTTTCAGTGGAGAGGAATAAATGAGATTAGGTCAGGGGTTTCAAATAGAGTTACAGCTAAAGAAGGAGTAGCAATAATGTTGGATAAGCTATGGCAGGAAAAGAGGGACTATAAATGTATTAATTCAAGGATTATGTGGAGTAAAATAAACGTTGGATGTGAAAAGTGGGTTATAGTAAGCATATATGCACCTGGAGAAGAGAGATTTTGAGTGAGTGCATGGGGAGTTTTGAACCAAGTGTGAGAGTGGTTGGGGATTGCAATGCTAAAGTGGGTAAAAATGTTGTGGAAGTAGTAGTAGGTAAATTTGGGGTGCCAGGGCTAAATTGAGCTAAGTGTAGAAAGAGGTTTGGTAATAAGTACAGGTCCTCCATCACAAATCCGGCATCACTGGGACCTGTAGTGTGCCGGATTACTGAGTTTGCCGAATTACAGAGTGGTTAGGTTAGAATACACTTAATAAAATTAACCACACAGTTCATTGAACATCGGCAAAAATCGAACATTTCCGCTACTTTGAGCTCAATTTCAAGGTACTTTTCGTCATGAAAGCAATCAAAATCATGTCTATTTCTGTAATATATATTCTATCAGACGAGTCCAAAAAATGAGAATACAACCATAAAAACCATACGAAAGTATACTGCAAAGAGGCGGCTAATGGCTGAGAAGTGAACTCCCTTATTTATCGTCCGTCTTTTTTATTTTTGTTGTACGTTAAGAAGCATCTTTCCATCATACATTGCCCAAGTTTCAGTGAGATAGCCCAGCAAACAACCGAGAAAAAAAAATATTTACCAAAAATCATATATGGCAAGCCCAAGCCAGGTACTGGAAATAAGGCACTTTGACTTTTCTGGGTTATCCTAGGCTCTCTATACATACACTGCTATGTATGATAATCTATGTAACTGTATTTGTGTATACCTGAATAAACTTATTTACTTCTAGTCTGTCAACTGAGTGCAAGGAACTGCCCATTCACTTATTTCAAGTACCCAATAAAGTGGTCAGAAATTGGCAATTTGGCCGATTTCACACAAATTTCAACAGATGCCAATTTCAAAATAGGGTCCAGAATAAACAATGCAGACATTCCTGCCACTAAAATAAAATTTTATCTGTTCATTAGTCACGGCTACAGGCCCCTCTTATATTACTCTTGCTTAACATTTGGAATTTTTATTCACGAAAAAAAAAAAATAGAAGATTTACTGTTATGCAGACTACTGCATTATTGTAATAATTGTATAAATAATGTCAATCCATTCTTGACTCTGTACTGGAATTTGGACGGTGACGTCATTTGTTTACTCTTGAGCTTCGCTAAAGAATAGAACATTTTCGCTACTGTGAGCGCAATTTCAAGGTACTTTTCGTCATGAAAGCAATCAAAATCATATCTATTTCTGTAATATATCTTTCATTCTATCAAATGAGACCGAAAAAATGAGAATATAACCACAACAACCATACAAAAATATACCGCTAAGTGGCCGCTAATGGCTGAGAAGTGAACTCCGCTATTTATGGTCTAATTTCTTTCATTTTTGGTGTACGTGAAGAAGTATCTTTCCATCATACATTGCCCAAGTTTGAATAAGATAACCCAACAAACATCTGAGAAAATAATAATAATAATATCTTTATTTACTACATGTACAAGGTATACAGGACTATCTGACATCAGTGACATACTAATGTATAGAAAGGCACTTGTTATACTGAGTATTTCAAGAAAATTAGGTTAGTGTCCCAGGATAACACCCACACTAGTCGACTAAAACCCAGGTACCCATTTACTGATGGGTAAACATAGACAACAGGTGTAAAGAAACATGCCTAATGTTTCTACCCTGGCTGGGAATCGAATATTTACCAAAAATCATATATGGCTAACCCAAGCCAGGTACTAAAAATAAGCCACGTTGACTTTTTTGGGGTTATCCTAGGTTCTCTACACATACGCTGCTATGTGTGATAATCTATAGAGAGAAAATAACTTTTTTGTTTCATGTTCATGGTGGAGTACGAGTGTATATCATAGTTAGCCCTGTGCTATACTTCGTTTTCTCTAATATAAGCCACCAAGACGAGGATAAGAGAATGGTATTTGCTTACCATATCCTCTTCATAACTCTGTCGAACTGCTCGGTGTTATGCCAAATATTATTCGTTCTGGAGTATTTAACATGTTTTATATTATTTATATTGTTTCTTATGTCATATTAGATCAGTTTTGATAGGTAAATAAGCTGTAGTGTTGATATTAGCATAATAATAAAGCATATTCTCCTGCTTCATGAGACTGAGCTCATGGCAACTGACAGTGGCTTCAAAGCCACCTTATCTTTAATGGATAATGTACTGTGTAGGTGCTTTACATAATGAGAAGCATTTTTTTATTCACTGGAACCATGGCTAGGGCTAAAAGTAAGCAGGTCAAAACAATAAATGGAGAAAAAGAAATTGGAATGACTTATGCAGCAAGTAGCACCACCAAACAGTACCAGCAGGTTGGTGTGGCGACCCTGGAAATTTGAAATTATGCAAGCCAAAATTAGTGCTGAATAACTGAAGGAACCGAATAACTGATTGCCGGATTTGTGATGGCGGACCTGTAATACATATTTTATGAAAAAGAGGATAAATAAATATACAATGTATGATATAGCACATAATGAAAGTAGTTTATTAGATTATGGATTGGTGGATAAAAGGTTGATGGGTAGGCTCCAGGATGTGCACGTTTATAGAGGGGACAACTGATATATCAGATCATTATTTAGTTGTAGCTACAGTTAGAGTAAGAGGAAAATGACAACAACAAGTGAGAGGGAGGAAGTTCGGGTGAGATATAAACAACTATTGGCAGTAAGGTGGGCTGGTGCAAGTATGAGTAGTGAGGGGGTTGGAATAGTTTTAAAAATGCAGTATCAGAATGTGGGGCAGAAGTTTGTGGTTATAGGAAGGTGGGTGCAGGAGGAAAGAGGAGTGATTGGTGGAATGATGAAGTAAAGGGTGTGATAAGAGAGAAAAAGGTAGCTTATGAGAGGTTTTTACAAAGCAGAAGTGTTATACGAAGAGTAGAGTACACGGAGAGTAAAAGAAAGGTGAAGAGAGTGGGAGAGGCACTGTCAAGAAATTTTGGAGCAAGTTAAACAAGTTACGAAAGCCTAGGGAACGAATGGATATGTTAGTTAAAAACAGAGTAGGGGATGGGGAAATGGAGGTATTGGGTAGATGGCACGAATATTTTGAGGAACTTTTGTGTCAGTGAAGAAAGGGAGGCGGTAATTCATGCACTGGCCAGGAGGTATACCATCTTGTAGGAGTGAAGAAGAGCAGGATGCGAGTGTGGGAGAGGTGCACGAGGCATTGCGTAGAATGAAAGGGGTTAAAGCAGCTGGAACTGATGGGATCATGACAGAAATGTTAAAAGCCTGGGTGTTAGAGTGGTTGGTATTTTTGTTTAATAAATGTATGAAAGAGGGGAAAGTACCTAGGGATTGGCAGAGAGCATGTATAGTCCCTTTATATAAATGGAAGGGGGACAAAAGAGATTGTAAAAATTATAGAGGAATAAGTTTACTGAGTATACCAGGAAAAGTGTAAGGTAGGGTTATTATTGAAAGAATTAGAGGTAAGACAGAATGTAGGATTGCGGATGAGCAAGGAGGTTTTAGAGTGGGTAGGGGATGTGCTGATCAAATGTTTACATTGAAGCATATATGTGAACAGTATTTAGAAAAGGCATATGATAGACTGGATAGGGGAGCTGTGTGGCAGATGTTACAAGTATATGGAATAGGTGGTAAGTTACTAAATGCTGTAAGGAGTTTTTATGAGGATAGTGAGGCTCAGGTTAGGGTGTGTAGAAGATTTTATTGTAATCAAAAAGCGCTAGGCCACAAGGGGTGTGTAGAAGAGAGGGAGAGTATTTCCCGGTAAAAGTAGGTCTTAGACAGGGATGTGTAATGTCACCATGGTTGTTTAATCCGTAAACAGTCCAAGCACATTTACATATTTTCAAACAAAAAAAAAAAAAATCTACTTTTCTTACTTTCAAATGTTGAAAAAGCGTATATATACGTTTGGACCGTTTACGGGTTAATATATTTTTAAATGGGGTTGTAAAAGAAGTAAATGCTAGGGTGTTAGGGAGAGGGGTGGGATTAAATTATGGGGAAGCAAATACAAAATGGGTATTGAGAGTTACTTTTTGCTGATGATACTGTGCGTATGGGGGAGACTAAAGAAAAATTGCAAAGGTTAGTGGATGAGTTTAGGAATGTGCGTAAAGGTAGAAAGTTGAAAGTGAACATAGAAAAGAGTAAGGCAATGAGGGTATCAAATGATTTAGATAAAGAAAAGTTGGATATCAAATTGGGTAGTAGTAGTATGGAGGAAGTGAATGTTTTCAGATATTTGGGAGTTGACGTGTCAGCGGATGGATTTATGAAGGATGAGGTTAATCATAGAATTGATGAAGAAAAAAAGGTCAGTGGTGCGTTGAGGTATACGTGGAGGCAAAGAAGGAAATGTGTGAAAGTATTGGTCATGAAGCTTGGGTTGTACATGCTGCAGCGAGGAGGCAGTTGGAGGCAGTGATGTCCTGTCTAAGGGCAATGTGTGGTGTGAACATTATGCAGAAAATTCGGAGTGTGGAAATTAGGAGAAGAGGGGTTGTTGAGATAGATGGTTTGGTCATCTAGAGAGAATGGATCAAAGTAGAATGACATGGAGAGTGTATAAATCTAGGAGAAGGAAGGCAGGGTAGGGGTCGTCGTCAAAAAGGTTGTAGGGGGTAAAGGAGGTTTTGTGGGCGAGGGGCTTGGACTTCCAGCGAGTGTGTCATATACAGTAGACCCCTGCCTTACGATATTATTTCATTCCAGAGGTCTGTTCGGGTACCGTTATAGACTGAATTTGTTCCCATAAGGAATATTGTGAATTAGATTAGTCCGTTTCAGACCCCCAAAAATACACTTACATAATTGGTCAAGTTGGGAGCTGATCGTAAGGTGGGGGTCCACTGTATATATATATAAATGGAGACGAATGGTATTTGGGACCTGACGAGCTGTTGGAGTGTGAGCAGGGTAATATTTAGCGAAGGGACTCGGGGAAAGCAGTTATTTTTATATAGCCGGACTTGAGTCCTGGAAATGGGAAGTACAATGTCTGCACTTTAAAGGAGGGGTTTGGGATATTGGCAGTTTGGAGGGATATGTTGTGTATCTTTATACATATACAGTGGACCCCCGCATACCGATTTTAATCCGTGCAAGAGGGCTCATTGGTATGCGAAATAATCGGTATGCGAATGAATTTTCCCCATAAGAAATAATGGAAATCAAATTAATCCATGCAAGACACCCAAAAGTATGAAAAAAAAAATTTTACCACGTGAAATATACATTTTCCTACACACAAAGAGAAGGATACATGCACAATAGTAGAGTAGTACATGCACAGTATATATTGTGCATGTACTAGTCTACTAAATGACACTTACCTTTATTGAAGATGCAACAATGACTGATGAGACACTGTGTCCTGGGAGTGCCTTTTCCTCCTGAGTACTGTAGGTCCTGTTTGGTATTTTCTTCCAGAACATGCCTTATCACACTGTGTATGTCACTACGATTCTTAAATCTCTCAAACCAACCTTTGCTGGCTTTAAATTCACCAATATGAGCACTAGTTCCAGGCATTTTTCCCTGTTCACCTGGGTGTTAGTCGACTGGTGTGGGTTGCATCCTGGGAGACAAGATTAAGGACCCCAATGGAAATAAGTTAGACAGTCTTCGATGACACACTTTTTTGGGTTATCCTGGGTGGCAAATCCTCTGGGGTTAATTGTTTCTTGGTATATTCTCAATAAGCCACACCAACAACAGTGCTACAGCAGCAGCAGCAGCAGCTGTACCACCAATAGTAGCGATGGTTGATTGGGGTTTATCATACAACCTGGCCAGCTCGGAAACACGCACTCCACTTTCATACTTATCAATGATCTTTTTCTTCATCTCTATAGTAATTCTCACCCTTATTGCTGTAGGGTTGGCACTAGAAGCTTTCTTGGGGCCCATGGTCACTTATTTTCCAGATAAAATCACCAAAAACACTGTAATAATACGAAATGTTACGATTGTATGCTTGGATGCCACCGGCGGAACATGCGAGGCTGGCTAAGGCGCACATTGGACGCGTCTCGGACGAACAGCGGTGAGCGGGTTTTTAAGCGGTATGCGAGGCAAAATTTTTGCGATTAAAGCAAGCTGTATGCGGATTAATCGTTATGTGATGCCAACGGTATGCGGGGGTCCACTGTATGCTTCTAAACTGTTGTATTCTGGGCACCTCTGCAAAAGCAGTGATTATGTGTGAGTGAGGTGAAAGTGTTGAATGATGAAAATATTTTTTTTTGGGGTCACCCTGCCTCGGTGGGAGACAGCCGACTTGTTGAAAAAAAAAAAATCAACAAGATGAAAATTAGACACATGTGCAACATCTGGGTATCTTTATTGTAGATGTTTCACAATCCAGTGGCTTTATCAATACAAGTGTTGCACATGTCTAATTTTCATTTTGTCTGTACATGAATGGTATACAATACCATCTCTATATACTGATTTAGATAATAATGATACATGAATAAATGGCAGTATGAAGATTCAAAAAGGTAAAGACAAACAAAGGCTTAACCCCTTGACTGTCGCAACCTCCAATCCTGAGGGGCCTCCTGGTGTCGCAAAATTTCCAAAAAATAAAAAATTATTTTTCTTATGAAATGACAGAGAATCTTTTCCCGAACTGACGAAACTACGCTCTCGTGAAGTTAGCGACATCGGTGATTTCGCCCACTTTGAGCCCTATTTTTGGCTAATTCCATTGCTCCAGTTGATCAGACTCATAGCTATGTATTTAGAACTCCATTTTTTCTATTGGTCGAGTACAAGAAATTGCCCGTTTATGAATTTCAACTACCCAATAACGTGGTCAGAAAATTGCAATTTGGCCAATTTCACAAAAATTAAAAAGTATGACAATTTCAAAATAAGGTTCAGAATGAACAATGCAGACATTCGTGGCTCTAAAATAACAATTTCTTTGTTCATCAGTCACATCTACAGGCCCCTCTGATATTACTCTGGCTTTCTATTTTGAATTTTTATTCAAACAAAAAATAGAAGATTTACTGTTATGCAGACTACTGCAATATTGTAATAATTGTACAGATAATGTCTACCCATTCATGACTGCATATTAGAATGGCTACTTGGACATTTATTGGAAAATGACATTTGTTTACTTTTGAACATCGGCAAAAATCAAACATTTCCCCTACTTTGAGCTTCATTTCAAGGTCCTTTTCATAGTAAAACCAGTGGAACGTACGAACCACAGCCCGGCTGATCCGGCACCATCTTTAGGTATCTGTCCAGCTCCCTCTTGAAGACAACCAGGGGTCTTCCCGTAATGCCCCTTATTGCTGGTGGGAGGCTGTTGAACAATATTGGGCCCCGGACACTTATTGTGTTTTCTCTTAGAGTACCAGTTACGCCCCTACTTTTCACTGGGGGTATGTTGCATCACCTGCCAAGTCTTTTGCTTTTGTATGGAGTGATTGCTGTGTGCATATTAGGGACCAGTCCCTCCAGAATCTTCCAGGTGTAGATTACGATATATCTCTCTCGCCTGCGCTCTAGTGAGTACAAGTCAAGTGCTTCCAGGCGCTCCCAGTAGTTAAGGTGTTTGATGGAACTTATACGTGCAGTAAAGGTTCTCTGTACATTCTCTAGCTCTGCAATTTCACCTGCCTTGAATGGGGATGTTAATGTACAGTAATATTCCAGCCTAGAAAGAATGATTTAAAAAGGATCATCATTGGCTTAGCATCTCTTGTATAGTAATATAAAATAACATTTTTACTTACCTTTATTGAAGATTGGTGATGGCATCTGGAGAGAGGGAGTTGGGGTTATTGTTTGGAAGGAGAATCCCCCTCCATGAGAACTTCCAGTATCAAAGCCCACTCTGGGGTTGCTTCCCTTCTCTGTATTTTAATGCCACTAGGACCAGCTTGAGAGTCATTGGACCCCAGTCTCACAAAATAACTGTCCACAGTCCTCTGTACATCCTGGCAAGCTCAACAAGTCTCACTCCAATACTTCTGTATTATTTCCTTCTTCACATCTATGGTGTTTCTCACTTTCTTTACCACAGAGGTACCGCTAGCAAGTTTCTTTGGGCCCATGGCAGCTTATTTCACAGCCCCACAAGCACTAAACACAATTAAATAATCGTAAAATGTGTGAATGAGATCGCAGGTTAGTGTTCACTCTAGACTGCTCACAGCACCTGCGCGGGGACGTGGACAGGTCCCATACCCAGCGGTCTGAAAATAGGGGCACGTTCGATAATAGGGACACAGTTTGTACGAAAAAATGGTCTTATTTTCAAAACGTTCAATATGTGATACGTTTGATTTTTGAGGTTCCACTGTATGTGGATTGGATGTGTAGAATGGAAGAATTACTAGAATTTCGAGAAGTAAAAACATAATAGTGTGATGAATAGGCATCCACAAGAGAGCATGAAGGAGTATCCATTAATAGTATCCATTAATTTACTACTATTTCCTAATGCAATAGATTGTCTACTTTGATCTGTTTTACCTTGATTTTGTATTTAAGATTAAAAGAAAAATTTAACACTGAAAACTAGCTTGCACATTTAAATAATTAGCGAGTTCATTTCAGTTTCCTTAATTATACTTTCTTAAGCGGTATATATTACTGTATTTGACCATTTCTACTCCTTTATAGGTATAGACGCTTTCTCCGCCTCTTTCAAGAAGGAGTGTATCCAATAGCAACACCTGTTCCCGACCCTGAAGAGGGTTACTGCCGCAAGGATCGCCAGCCCCCTGGATGTGTGGTGCCAGAACTTTTATTCTTTTGCCGGAGAGTGTACGATTACCGCATAAAGAGGCTATTGAAGAACCCTTACTGAGGGTGTGCTAGGGGGGAGGGGCCAGTGTGTGGGGAAGAGGATAAGCAAAATGTGTGGAGTGAAACCAGTGAGGAAATTTTTAATAATACAGACACTGACGATGAAGCATCGAGAGTTTTTGAACTAAACGCGCTCTTTTTCTTGTGGCCAATAAACTGAGAAATTCTGGATGTTTCAAGGCATTCCAGACAAATTTATTTATCTTAAGATTAAACTAGTAAAGAATTTTTAAGTACTGAGGATATATACATACATATATATATATATATATAAATATTTATATATTAGTATTTATAAACTAAATATATTATCAGAATGAATAACAGAACTGAAAATCAAACGAGTGAAGAACAATGAAAAACTAAGTTATGTTATCCTTAAGATTACTGCCAGTGTTTCTCTTAGTTCTATAATTAGTGTAACAATAAGTATTTTGTCATATGGTAAGCCAATAGGTCTGTACAAAACACAAATTTTTATATGTATGCATTGCTTGTGGTAAGCATCAATTTAATGTCACCAGTATGATGTATTAGTTAAGATTTATTTATGAAGAAAAGTTATACTTAAGGATGAATTCATTGTTGCCAGTTTTAAACTATTTCCTTGCTTAATGGATAAATTAAGCAAGTTACTTTTTTAATTAATAACAAGTTATTTTCTGAACCAAAGTTTCAAACACTCTTTGATCTATTCATATTCCTTTGATTCTTGTCTTAGCCAAATATTGTCTGTGTTCGAGGGAAATTAGATTTATACTTACCTCTTACTGCTGTTTTTCTCAGCAAGGGGGGGTGGGTGCCTTGATGCTGCTGGAGGGCAGTTGATCCAAGGAATTGGAGCTACCTTCCCCTTCCTTGGAGCAAATCTGATTGCCTCTCATTCCCTAGGAGCTATACGACCCATATGGGTTTAGCGCTTCCTCGTGAATATATTATCCTGTAATTAGAGATTTTTTTAATTTTTAAGTGATCTGTAAGAAAAGTCAGAAGAGTTAAGTGTAAATTTTTTAGTCTCTGAAGACAGGTAACATACTTGAAAGTCAAATAAAGTGAGTTTATTATAGTGAAAAAAATAGAGGATGGATGTGGGTCTAGTTTTTATTAAGAATGTGATTTCTTTTTTGAGTACGAAAAATTTGTAGGGAGCTGCTCTTGTTTTATAGTCATTTGACACATATCTCACAAAGTATATGGCACAGATTATGCAGTAATAAGTACAGGCCAGTAAACAAGTATATGGTTGAGCTCTAGTTAGCAACGGAGACAATCTATATTGCCTCTTTTTCGTTGTGTGTGAGAACGATAGTCATAATTAAATTCGCACATTTCTGTAACCTGACATGTTGCTGCATCATCTGATTCTTTGCACTTTCAATCATTAGTGAGAAGAGTAAAATATTAACTGTGACTTAGTATATTTCATTTGTTTTAGCACATTTTTGTTATACTTCAGATCAAATTTAATTTTGTTGACAATCATTACATTATAATAAGATTTGTTAATTATAAATTCTAACAATCTCATTTGTATGTATTTCTTAAGTTTACCAATTGTTAGCATAAATACATTTCATCCACATGCAAGATGATGTGCAATGAACTTTTATTGTGTCCAGAGACTGAAAATGCATTTGCACTTCATTCAATTTTTCTAATAATGGTTGAACCCCAAAAAACTACTAAAATTTCTAAAAAGAAAAGCTACTCAAACAGCATCTTTAACTTGTATGACCAGAGCTTTGGTAAGATGGGAAAGGAAGAAGGATGGGTAGGGGAGGTGGGATAATAAAGGTAAGTGGCCCAACCACTTTGCTGCATTTTAATGTGTGTGTGTGTAGTGTCATTAATGAAAATTTCACTGAGAGGGGCATAACACTTACCTGTCAGTTTCACACAGTTACAAGAAATATATAACTGCATGACACTGAGTTGGCAAGAGATACAGTGGAACCCCAGATTTTGTCCAGTGCGGATATCATACAATTCGGATTTTGACCACTTTTTTTGGGTGAAATTTTACGCCAGGTTTCATACCTTCTGCTCAGAAATCGTCCGTATCAGATGCGGCCACTCACATGTATATGACTCAGTCTGCCTCTGTCACTTGTTCAGTGAGCAATACTTCGCGCATTCATCCGAAACATTGGTAGTAGACGGTGGTAGTCAGGAGATAGTGTTGTGGAGACAATAATTTGTGAAAAGGCAAGACAGTTGCATATGGATCTCAAAGAATATGCCAACAAGTCTTCAATAAAGGTAAAAGTGATTTAAATGTTCATTTATCCATTGAAATTAGTGCTTTATATTTATTTCTCATTGTTTTCTGTATGTATATAGTTATTCTCTATAAAATGCATTTTTTGTTAATATTTTTGGGTGTCTGCAACGGATTAAAAGGATTTACATTATTTCTTATGGGAAATATTACTTTGGTTTTCATCCATTTCGGAATTCGACCAACCTTTTCTTTCTTTCTTTGCTATTTCAGGGTGTAGGTTAGAAATGACGATAGCAAGGCGATTGATATAAATCGAGTACTACCTGGAGATGCTGGCCAGTTCAGCTGCTTCAAAGGTGGTGTCCTGCCATAGTAGGTTTGCTGATATTACAAGGTTAGATGTAACAGTTGATAAGTTATAAATTGGGGTGGTGTTATCTGTAATAGACAGAAAAGGTCTCTGGTGTTACACATTCATCTACATCTTGAATTTTGCATTTTTGCTGCATACAGAGTTGCTGTCTGAGTGTTCCTTCCTGTCTTCCTACTCGACTCATCAAGGGAAGGAGTGTAGTTATGAGTGGTTGTCTGGGTACTGACTATTTCCTCTTCCTCACTACTGTTGGTGACATTAACTGATGCTACAGTTAATCTGACAACCGAGGCTTGGTATTCCCAGTTTCAGGTGACATATGCACAACACCTACTATAGGAGACAGTGGGGGCTCCATGTGGAAATGTTTAAGTCCACTTGGAGTATCCTTGGAAACTATTTGTACTTCAACAGTGGGAGAATGTGCATCATTGTCCAGCGCAAGTTCAGGGGGCAGGTATTGACACAGTGGTCTGTGGTGTTGTTTTGACTATGTCTGGGCCTTGGTTATGTGATGAATTTTGCATATGTAAGGTTGTGGAGGAGGAGGGCACATACTTCCTGTCCTGAGGGGACTGGTTCATAATTAAGTCCACATTTTCTGGGATAATGAGGGGCTTAATCCCATTAGCTGCTAACAAATCACTGAAGCTTAGAGGAGCAGAGTTTAACATTGCTACCTGCTATTTCCTTGGCCAACATAAACATCAGTGTACCTCTCATAACATCTACCTCTGAGGAACCAGAAGACATAGGGAATGATGATGGTCCTTGTGCTTGTATATTGGGGGGAAGGGAAGGGTGGGGCACTCCAGGGGGGCAGGAGTCCCACCGGATCCAGGTAGATTTGGGAACGAAGCCTGGGACATTGTTGGAGGTGCTTGGGGAGTGATTCTCTTAGTGTTTGTCTCTTAGCATCCAGAAGTTTCTGTATTGCAGATTTCCTAACAGGGCAGCTAGGAGAGATAGCATGATGTTTCCCATGACAAAGGGCACATTTGGGGTTGTTTCTGTTGGTGAAGTCCTTGAAAACATGTTCATCAGAGCAAATACTGCAAATAGTTTTGTGGCTGCTGCATTTATTAGTGGTATGATCAAACACCTGGTTCCAAAGCATTTCGTACCATGCTGACATGATTTTGGCTTCTTCCAGCATTTGAAGGATTAATTTTAGTGTTTGTTGGGAGTTGGAACTTCTGGTAAACTTGTGTGTCTTAAGTATCTTGAACTCAGAATTTTCTTGGTTAATTTCTTCAACAAGGTCATCAGCAGGGCATCTTCAACAAGGTCATCAGCAGGGCAGTCTCTCATGAAACTGTTAATTCGTGCCACAAAAACTACGTTGAGCCTTGTAACTCGTCAGGTGGAATGGGCATGATACCCACTTTATTTAAATTGTCAAGAATGTCATAAGAACATAAGAAAGAAGAAACACTGCAGCAGGCCTACTGGCCCATGCGGGGCAGGTCCGTGTCAACCCCAGCTTAGACCAATGGCCCACCCAGTCAGGTCATCTCCACTTAAGGAAGGAGCATGGCATCTGACCCAGTAGCACCAGCTAATCAGGTCCAACTCACACCCACTCAAGTGCTTATTTAACCTATTTTTAAACTACACAACATCTTAGCTTCTATAACGGTACTCAGGAGTTTGCTCCAATCATCCACAACTCTATTACCAAACCAGTGCTTTCCTATATCCTACCTGAATCTGAATTTTTCCAGCTTAAAACCATTGCTGTGAGTCCTGTCTGGGCTAGATATTTTTAGCATGCTATTTACATCCCCTTGATTCATTCCTGTTTTCCATTTATACACCTCAATCATATCCCCCCCCTAATTCTACGCTTTTCGAGAGAGTGCAGATTCAGGGCCCTCAGCCTATCCTCATAGGGAATATTTTTGACACATAGGATCAACTTTGTCAGCCTCCTCTGTACGTTTTTCAGTGCATTTATATCTATTCTGTAATACGGTGACCAGAACTGTGCAGCATAATCTAAATGAGGCCTAACCAAGGATATATAGAGTTGAAGAACAACCTGAGGATTTCTATTATTTATGCTTCTTGATATGAAACCAAGGATTCTGTTAGCTTTATTGCGAATGCTTATGCACTGTTGTCTTGGTTTCAGGTTACTGTTAACCAGAACTCCTAAATCCTTTTTGCAATCAGTAATATTAAGATCTACATTATTTAGTTTATATGTGGCATGGTTATTATCCTTTCCAACATTTAGAACTTTGCATTTGTCTATATTAAACTGCATCTGCTACTTCTCTGGCATTAGCCTATTCAAATCATCCTGGAGTGCTCTAACGTCCTCCTTAGAATAAATTGGATGGCCTGTTTTGGTGTCATCAGCAAATTTGCTTATGACACTATTTATTCCCTCATCTATGTCGTTTTTGTAAATTGTGAACAACAAGGGGCCCAACACTGACCCCTGTGGAACACCGCTTGTGACGTGCCCCCATTCTGATTTCTCCCCATTTATGCAAACTCTGCTGCCTATTTGTCAACCATGTCTCTACCAAGGAAAAAATTTCTACTATTCCGTGTGTCGTAAGTTTCCTCAGTAGTCTCTGATGTGGAACTCTATCGAAAGCCTTATTAAAGTCCATATACACAATACCATATTCGATACCATGATCTACCTCCTCAGATACCTTAGTGAAAAAAGTTGGTTAATTCATAAGACAAGAAATTCCCTTTGTAAAACCATGTTGAGATTCATTAATCAATTTATGCCTTTCACGATGTCTATGAATTGCCTCGGTAATTATCGATTCCATAAATTTTCCCACTATGGAAGTAAGGCTTATTGGTCTATAATTAGAAGCTAAGGACCTGTCACCTGCCTTGTAAATAGGTATTACATTTGCCATTTTCCCCTTAGCAGGCACTATGCCAGTTTGTAGTGATATGTGTAAAAGATTAGCCAAAGGTTTGCTAAGTTCCTCTTTACATTCCTTTAAAACCCTTGCAAACAATTCATCAGGGCCTGGAGATTTGTTAGGTTTTAATTTCTCTATTTGTCTGAATACCATGTCACTAGTTACCCCAATCGTGCATAGTTTATCATCATCCTGTTCTACATAATTTATTATTTCTGGAATTTCACTAGTATCTTCCTGAGTAAAAATTGAGAGGAAGTAAGTATTGAATATTTCACACATTTCCTTATCACCGTCAGTGATCTGACATGAGTTAATATTAAGTGGGCCTATATTGTCCCTAATCTTACTTCTGTATACCTGAAAGAACCCTTTTGGGTTAGTCCTCAAATCCCTTGTGACCTTAGCCTCATAATCCCTTTTTGCTTTTCTTATTCCTCTTTTTAATTGAATATACTGATTTCTTAACTGCCCATTCCCTCTTTTGATATGCTTATATATATTCCTATCTTTTGACCAATGAGATGTTTTAATCCATTGTTCATCCATTTGGGATCATTTTTGTTAGATCTAATTTCCCTACTCGGAACAAAAGTTGTCTGGGCAGCTAGGACTATGCTCTGAAAAACGTCATATTGGCAACCAACATGACCAAACTGACCCATAGTCAGGTCATCCCAATTTAGCCCACCCAGGTAATTTCTCAGTGCCATGAAATCAACCAAGCGGAAGTCTAGGACAGAGACTTGATTGCAGTTATCTTGGTAATTCCATGATATATTGAATGTAAGTGATTTGTAATTGCTTTCCCCAAGCTCATCATTAACCTCAAGATTATTAATTAAATCATGCTTTAGTTGTTGGAGTAGCTCCTTTTCAGAGAAGAGTAATAGTACTGCACCAGTTTGGAAAATATCCAATGGTGCAACAGTTGTTTGTACAAGTACATGCAAGTATTTACCTTGTGGATTTTTGGTTGTCATTGACATGAATTCTTACTCGTAATTTCATCATGATGCCAAGTAAGGTACATCTGACTCAAAAAGTTTCCTTTAAAAAGAAAAACTTTCCTTTGTGTCCTAAATATCCTAAGTTATGAAGGTCAGCCCCTAAGATAGCCTATCCTTGAGGAGTGAGGGGGACAGGACCCAAGGCGAAGGTCAGCCAGATTTTAAAAAAACCACACAGGCTACTGGATGGTCAAAGTGCCTTGTTTTAAATTGCCAAAGGTGAAGTTGCCAAAAAAGATGAAGACATGAAAGGCAGAAGGATAGCAGTGTAGTGTGTTTGTGTGTGGGCCAGTGTAAATGTTGAGGTAGGATGAGGTGATGGGGTGGAGAGGGGGGAACAAGCAAGCTAGTCATCGCCTTACCCTCTTGAAGTGATGGGGCTCGAAGTGACAACAAGCTAATTTTCCTCTCAGCTTTGATCAATGTATTACTCAGGACAACCCAAAAAATATAATTTGGGTCTCAGTGCTCGGAGCAGAATCGCCAACATCCTCTCTCTACTTCGTCAACATGAAGACTCCTGTGCCGTATCTGTGTATCAAACATCATCAATAGTTCACAAATATATCAATACAAACATTAAATATCTGACATACATATATATATATATATATATATACAGAAGGGCCCCACTTATACAGTAGGTTAGGTTCCTGGCTACTCCCAGAAAGCAGACATCGCTGAAAAGCAGAGCACCATTTTTTCCACTTATAAATGCATATAAATGCCAGATAACAAGTTTAAATTAACATATACAGTAGGGCTCCACTTTACAGCGTTTTGCTTTACGGTGTTCCGCTAATACGGTCATTTCAAATTATGACCAAAACTCTCTATACGGCTCCCCCCACCTGACTTTCCCCATCCTGTTTGTTTACAGTCTATGTAAGATCCGTAAGCACTAAGTCTCTCCATTATGTCTGGAAACTCCAAAATTTCATGTGTTTTTAAAAGTTATTTCATATTTTATATATACAGTGAACCCCCGCCTAACGAACGCATTGCATAACGTTAATTCCGCCATATGAAGCATTTGAACGCAAAAATTTTGCTTCACCTCACGATGAAAAACTCACCCAATGTGTTCCTCCCAAATCTGTCCGTCCAGCCTGAGCACCTCAGCTACCCTGCCGTCATTGTTTACAAGCCAGGGTGGCCGGTTGCATGCATACATTCAATGCATTTTGTATTATTCCATTATTTTTAGTGTTTGTAAGTGCTAAATAAGCCACTATGGGCCCAAAGAAAGCTTCTAGTGCCAACCCTGTGGTAAAAAGGGTGAGAAATACTATCGCACCACAGTCAGCCGCTGCTGCACCACGGTCAGCTGTTGCTGGACCAGTCAGCTGTTGCTGCATCACAGTCAGCTGTTGCTGCACCACAGTCAGCTGGTCAGCTGCTGCTGCACCACTGTCAGCTGTTGCTGCACCACAGTCAGATGTTGCTGCACCACAGTCAGCTGCTGCTGCTGCACCACAGTCAGCTGTTGCTGCACCACAGTCAGCTGTTGCTGCACCACGGTCAGCTGCTGCTGAAATACGGTTAGCTGCTGCTGCACCAAAGTCAGCTGTTGCTGAACCACGGTCAGCTGCTGCTACACCATGGTCAGCTGCTGCTGCACCAAAGTCAGCTGCTGCTGAACCACAGTGAGCTGCTGCTGAACCATGGTCAGCTGCTGCTGCACCACCGTCAGCTGTTGCTGCACCACCATCAGCTGTACTACTCGAAGATGTGGAGAGTGAAACAAACCATACCACGGGCGGGGATAGAACCCGCAATCAGAGAGTCTCAAAACTCCAGACCGTCGCATTAGCCACTGGACCAGCTAGCCACAATAAGATTCGTCCAACTAGGTATATTTCTATACCATAGAAAAGTTAGCATAGGCACCACTGTGACCACAAATGCAAGTTTTTACAGACGAATCTCCAGCTAGCGTGGCCGTGACAAACTCTAGCTCAAGTCCCCTCAAAGCCGTTAACATGAGTCATGTTAATGGCTTTGAGGGGACTTGAGCTAGAGTTCGTCACAGCCACGCTAGCTGGAGATTCATCTGTAAAAACTTGCATTTGTGGTCACAGTGGTGCCCATGCTAACCTTCCTATGGTGTAGAAATATACCTAGTTGGACGAATCTTATTGTGGCTAGCTGGTCCAGTGGCTAACGCGACAGTCTGGAGTTTTGAGACTCTCTGAGTGGACCCCCGCATAACGATTACCTCCGAATGTGACCAATTATGTAAGTGTATTTATGTAAGTGCATTTGTACGTGTACGTTTGGGGGTCTGAAATGGACTAATCTACTTCACAATATTTCTTATGGGAACAAATTCGGTCAGTACTGGCACCTGAACATACTTCTGGAGTGAAAAAATATCGTTAACCGGGGGTCCACTGTATTTGAAAATATGTAAAAAAAACATAGATCTACTTTTGGAGCACTACCGATATGAACGTCGATCTAGTTGGACCGTTTAAGGGTTAATGTAGGGTGAGAGGCGACTTTTATTTGTAGGAAGTCAGGTAGCCAGCCAGGTAAGCCCACCCTACCCCACCCACATGTAATATACTACGACAATTACTGAAAGCGCCCCAGAGCAATAAAATACATATGCAGTACATTCATTAATTGCCTTAAAATATTTGTAGTCTTAACCCTTTGACTGTTTTGGTCGTATATATACGTATTACGAGCCAGTGTTTCGGACGTATTAATATGCATAAATTCTAGAGGCTTCAAATCAAGCAGGAGAAAGCTGGTAGGCCCACATGTGAGAGAATGAGTCTGTGTGGTCAGTGTGCACCACATAAAAAAAAAAACCTGCAGCACACAGTGTGTAACTTTTTTTTGGATTAAAATGCCGACTTTGAGGTGTATTTTTGTATAGTATTTATCATTGTGTTCTCATTTTCATGGTCTCACGTGATAAAATGGAAAATATACTACAGAAATAGAGATGATTTTGATTAGTTTCATGATGAAAATGACCTTGAAATTGAGCTCAAAGTAGTGGAAATGTTCGATTTTTACCAATGTTCAGGAGTAAGCATATCACACCACACGTCCAATACATGTCAACTAGGGAGTCTAATATTCTTTCACTAGTGCACTGATGTTATTTATACCATTTTTACAATAATGCAGTAGTCTGCATAACAGTAAATTTTGTATTTTTTGTACGAATAAAAAATCAAAATAGAAAGAGCAATAGTAATATAAGAGGAGCCTAGAGACATGACTAATGAACAGAGGATATGTTATTTTAGTGCCAAGAATGTCTACATTGTTTATTCTGGGCCCTATTTTGAAATTGGCATCTTTTTTAATTTGCATGAAATTGGCCAAATTGCCAATTTCTGACCACTATTGGGTAGTTCAAATCGGTAAATGGGTGGTTTCTTGTACTCAATTGATAGAAAAAATGGAGTTCTAAAGAAATAGCTATGAGTTTGGTCAACTGGAACAACGAAATTGGCCAAAAACAGGGCTCAGAGTCGGCAAAATCGCCAATGCATGTATGTCGCCGAGACTGCTAACTTTGCGGGAGCGTAATTACGCGAGTTTTCAACCAAATTTCGTACTTTTGGTGTCATTGCCATTGGGAAAAGATTTTCTATCATTTCATAAGAAAAAATAACTTTTTTTTTTTTCCAAAAATTTTGAGACATAGAATGACAGTTTCAGAAAGAGGCTTGTGAAAGTCAAAGGGTTAATGTAGGGTGAGAGGCGAGTTTTATTTATAGAAAGTCAGGTTTGGGAAGTATGGTAGCCAGCCAGGTCAGCCCACCCCACCCATATGTAATACAGTGGTCCCTCGCTTTTCGTAGTTCTCGGCAATCGTAAATTTCGCCAATCATAGGGGTATTTTCGTAATAACACGGACTCGCTTTTCATAGGTTGACTCGCGAATAGTAGTTCGTCCGGGACGTGTACGCACGGTGTGAGCCAAGGCGGCCTCCCTACCCAGCCAGTCTGGCATTGTTTACCAGTGAGTGAAGGTCCCCTCAAGTGCTCCTATGAAATATTTCATAATATTCCACTCATTTTAGTGCTTGCAAGTACTAAATAAGCTACCATGGCTCCAAAGAAAGCTCCTAGTGCCAAGCCTGTGGTAAAGAAGGTGAGAAATATGTACAGTGACAAAGTCTTGGGCCATTTTAGGGAAGTGTTAAAGAGACGCCAGAAACAGAGCTCTCTCCACAGTTACTTTGCGAGACAGGACTAGAGTGACTGTCAAGGTGGTCCTAGTGGCATTAAGAAACAGAGAAGAGAAGCAACCCCAGAGAAGCAATTGGTACCTGAGGTGTTGCTGGAAGAGGATTCCCCTTCCAAACTGTAAACAATCCAATCTCTCTCCTCCTCTAGTCTCCCATACACTAAGAAGAATCTCCAATAAAGGTAAGTGTTATGCTGTTAATGTTTCATTCATCATTTCCCATTGTATTGTTTATGTACTACATGTATATTTCATGTAAAATTTTTTTCTGTTTTAATACTTCTGGGTGTCAGGAACGGATTAATTGTATTTACATTATTTCTTATGGGGAAAATTGATTCTCAAATCGTAAATTTCGTTTATAGTAGCTCCTCCAGGAACGGATTAATTACGAAAAACGAGGGACCACTGTATACTACTACATTTAATTAAGGTGACCCAGAGCGATAAAATACACATGCAGTACATTCATTAATTACCTTAAAATATTTGTAGTCTTAATGTAGGGTGAGAAGTGAGTTTTATTTATAGGAAGTCAGGTTTGGGAAGTATGGTAGCCAGCCAAGGCAGCCCTTCCTTCCCCACCCCACCCACACGTAATGTAAACAAACCAGGCAAACACATTTTGTTTTCATTCATACACGTTTGTATTATACCATAACACAAACACTCTACATTGTGCACAAGTTGTCTCTACATTGATACAGGAGGGAATATTTTGAGGAATTGTTAAATGTTGATGAAGATAGGGAAGCTGTGATTTTATGAACAGGGCAAAGAGGAATAACATCTTGTAGGAGTGAGGAAGAGCCAGTTGTGAGTGTGGGGGAAGTTTGTAAGACAGTGGGTAGAATGAAAGGGGGTAAGGCAGCTGGGATTGATGGGATAAAGACAGAAATGTTAAAAGCAGGTGGGGATATACGTAGTTTTGGAGTGGTTGGTGCTCTTATTCAATAAATGTATGGAAGAGGGTATGGTACCTAGGGATTGGCAGAGAGCATGCATAGTTCCTTTGTATAAAGGCAACGGGGACAAAAGAGAGTGCAAAAATTATAGGGGAATAAGTCTGTTGAGTATGCCTGGTAAAGTGTATGGTAGAGTTATTATTGAAAGAATTAAGAGTAAGATGGAGAGTATGATATCAGATGAACAAAGAGGCTTTAGGAAAGGTAGGGGGTGTGTAGACCAAGTGTTTACAGTGAAACATAGGTGAACAGCATTTAGATAAGGCTAAAGAGGTTTTTGTGGCATTTATGGATTTGGAAAAGGCATATGACAGGGTGGATAGGGTGAAAATGTGGCAGATGTTGCAGGTGTATGGTATAGGAGGTAGGTTACTGAAAGCAACGAAGAGTTTTTACGAGGATAGTGAGGCTCAGGTTAGAGTATGTAAGAGAGAGGGAGATTATTTCCCAGTAAAAGTAGGCCCTAGACAAGGATGTGTGATGTCACTGTGATTGTTCAATATATTTAAAAATGGGGCTGTAAGAGAAGTGAATGCGAGGGTCTTGGCAAGAGGTGTGGAGTTAAAAGATATAGAATCAACACAAAGTGGGAGTTGCCACAGTTGCTCTTTGCTGATGACATGGTGCTTTTAGGAGATTCTGAAGAGAAGTTGCAGAGGTTGGTGGATGAATTCGGTACGGTATATAAAAGGGGTAGCAGTAATGTTGAAGGATCAGCTATGGAAGAAGAAAAGAGAATATGAATGTGTAAATTCAAGGATTATGTGGATTAAAGTAAAGGTTGGATGTGGAAAGTGGGTCATAATAAGCGTGTATGCCCCTGGAGAAGAGAGGAATGTAGAGGAGAGAGAGAGATTTTGGGAGATGTTAAGTGAATGTATAAGAACCTTTGAACGAAGTGAGAGAGTAATTGTGGTAGGGGACCTGAATGCTAAAGTAGGAGAAACTTTTAGAGAGGGTGTGGTAGGTAAGTTTGGGGTGCCAGGTGTAAATGATAATGGGAGCCCTTTGATTGAACTTTGTATAGAAAGGGGTTTAGTTATAGATAACACATATTTTAAGAAAAAGAGGATAAATAAGTATACAAGATATGATGTAGGGCAAAATGACAGTAGTTTGTTGGATTATGTATTGGTAGATAAAAGACTGTTGAGTAGACTTCAGGATGTACATGTTTATAGAGGGGCCACAGATACATCAGATCACTGCTTAGTTGTAGCTACACTGAGAGTAAAAGGTAGATGGGATACAAGGAGAATAGAAGCATCAGGGAAGAGAGAGGTGAAGGTTTATAAACTAAAAGAGGAGGCAGTTAGGGTAAGATATAAACAGCTATTGGAGGATAGATGGGCAAATGAGAGCATAGGCAATGGGGTCAAAGAGGTATGGGGTAGGTTTAAAAATGTAGTGTTAGAGTGTTCAGCAGAAGTTTGTGGTTACAGGAAAGTGGGTGCTGGAGGGAAGAGGAGCGATTGGTGGAATGATGATGTAAAGAGAGCAGTAAGGGAGAAAAAGTTAGCATATGAGAAGTTTTTACAAAGTAGAAGTGATGCAAGGAGGGAAGAGAATATGGAGAAAAAGAGAGAGGTTAAGAGAGTGGTGAAGCAATGTAAAAAAGTGAGCAAATGAGAGAGTGGGTGAGACGTTATCAACAAATTTTGTTGAAAATAAGAAAAAGTTTTGGAGTGAGATTAACAAGTTAAGGAAGCCTAGAGAACAAATGGATTTGTCAGTTAAAAACCGGAGAGGAGAGTTATTAAATGGAGAGTTAGAGGTATCGGGAAGATGGAAGGAATATTTTGAGGAATTGTTAAATGTTGATGAAGATAAGGAAGCTATGATTTCGTGTATAGGGCAAGGAGGAATAACATCTTGTAGGAGTGAGGAAGAGCCAGTTGTGAGTGTGGGGGAAGTTTGTGAGGCAGTAGGTAAAATGAAAGGGAATAAGGCAGCCAGGAATGATGGGATAAAAATAGAAATGTTAAAAGCAGGTGGGGATATAGTTTTGGAGTGGTTGGTGCAATTATTTAATAAATGTATGGAAGAGGGTAAGGTACCTAGGGATTGGCAGAGAGCATGCATAGTTCCTTTGTATAAAGGCAAAGGGGACAAAAGAGAGTGCAAAAATTATAGGGGGAGAAGTCTGTTGAGTATACCTGGTAAAGTGTATGGTAGAGTTATTATTGAAAGAATTAAGAGTAAGACGGAGAATAGGATAGCAGATGAACAAGGAGGCTTTAGGAAAGGTAGGGGGTGTGTGGACCAGGTGTTTACAGTGAAGCATATAAGTGAACAGTATTTAGATAAGGCTAAAGAGGTTTTTGTGGCATTTATGGATTTGGAAAAGGCGTATGACAGGGTGGATAGGGGGGCAATGTGGCAGATGTTGCAGGTGTATGGTGTAGGAGGTAGGTTACTGAAAGCAGTGAAGAGTTTTTACGAGGATAGTGAGGCTCAAGTTAGAGTATGTAGGAAAGAGGGAGATTATTTCTCAGTAAAAGTAGGCCTTAGACAAGGATGTGTGATGTCACCGTGATTGTTTAATATATTTATAGATGGGGTTGTAAGAGAAGTAAATGCGAGGGTCTTGGCAAGAGGCGTGGAGTTAAAAGATAAAGAATCACACAAAGTGGGAGTTGTCACAGTTGCTCTTTGCTGATGACACTGTGCTCTTGGGAGATTCTGAAAAGAAGTTGCAGAGGTTGGTGGATGAATTTGGTAGGGTATGCAAAAGAAGAAAATTAAAAGTGAATACAGGAAAGACTAAGGTTATGAGGATAACAAAAAGATTAGGTGATGAAAGATTGGATATCAGATTGGAGGGAGAGAGTATGGAGGAGGTGAATGTATTCAGATATTTGGGAGTGGACCAGTCAGCGGATGGGTCTATGAAAGATGAGGTGAATCATAAAATTAATGAGGGGAAAAGGGTGAGTGGTGCACTTAGGAGTCTGTGGAGACAAAGAACTTTGTCCTTGGAGGCAAAGAGGGGAATGTATGAGAGTATAGTTTTACCAATGCTCTTATATGGGTGTGAAGCATGGGTGATGAATGTTGCAGCGAGGAGAAGGCTGGAGGCAGTGGAGATGTCATGTCTGAGGGCAATGTGTGGTGTGAATATAATGCAGAGAATTCGTAGTTTGGAAGTTAGGAGGAGGTGCGGGATTACCAAAACTGTTGTCCAGAGGACTGAGGAAGGGTTGTTGAGGTGGTTTGGACATGTAGAGAGAATGAAGCGAAACAGAATGACTTCAAGAGTGTATCAGTCTGTAATGGAAGGAAGGCGGGGTAGGGGTCGGCCTAGGAAAGGTTGGAGGGAGGGGGTAAAGGAGGTTTTGTGTGCGAGGGGTTTGGACTTCCAGCAGGCATGCATGAGTGTGTTTGATAGGAGTGAATGGAGACAAATGGTTTTTAATACTTGACGTGCTGTTGGAGTGTGAGCAAAGTAACATTTATGAAGGGATTCAGGGAAACCGGCAGGCCAGACTTGAGTCCTGGAGATGGGAAGTACAGTGCCTGCACTCTGAAGGAGGAGTGTTAATGTTGCAGTTTAAAAACTGTAGTGTAAAGCACCCTTCTGGCAAGACAGTGATGGAGTGAATGATGGTGAAAGTTTTTCTTTTTCGGGTCACCCTGCCTTGGTGGGAATCGGCCAGTGTGTTAATAAAAAAAAACAATAATATAAAAGAAGAAAATTAAAAGTGAATATAGGAAAGAGTAAGGTTATGAGGATAACAAAGATTAGGTGAAGAAAGATTGGATATCAGATTGGAGGAGGTGAATGTATTCAGATATTTAGGAGTGGACGTCTCAGCAGATGGGTCTATGAAGGATGAGGTGAATCATAAATTGATGAGGGAATTTAAAGGGTGAGTGGTGCACTTAGGAGTCTGTGGAGACAAAGAACTTTGTCCGTGGAAGCAAAGAGGGTAATGTATGAGAGTATAGTTATACCAACACTCTTATATGGATGTGAAGCATGGGTGATGAATATTGCAACAAGGAGAAGGCTGGAGGTAGTGGAGATGTCATGTTTGAGGGCAATGTGTGGTGTAAATGACAGAGAATTCGTAGTTTGGAAATTAGGAGGAGGTGGGAGATTACCAAAACTATTATCCAGAGGGCTGAGGAGGGGTTGTTGAGGTGGTTTGAACATGCAGAGATAATGGAACAAAACAGTATGACTTTGAGAGTGTAAAAATCTGTAGTGGAGGGAAGGCGGGGTAGGGGTCGGCCTAGGAAAGGTTGGAGGGAGGGAGTAAAGGAGGTTTTGTGTGCGAGGGGCTTGGATTTCCAGCAAACATGCGTGAGCGTATTTGATAAGAGTGAATGGAGACAAATGGTTTTTAATACTTGACGTGCTGTTGGAGCATGAGCAAAGTAACATTTATGAAGGGTTTCAGGGAAACCAGCAGATTGGACTTGAGTCCTGGAGATGGGAAGTACAGTGTCTGCACTCTGAAGGAGAGGTGTTAATATTGCAGTTTTATAAGTGCAGTGTAAAGCACCCCTCTGACAAAACAGTGATGGAGTGAATGATGATGAAAGTTTTTCTTTTTTGGGCCACCCTGCCTTGGTGGGAACTGGCTGATGTGTTAATAAAAATATAAAACAAATAATAACTTGTAATAATAATTTGTCAGAGCATCATTCCTTCTAAAAATTAAACGAGAATGGAAGTGTTGGTCTTATTGTACTGTACCACTGTACATTGTACACAATGTAAGGTGTTTGAATGAATGTTTATGAACCACAACCAGATGCTTCGTCTGTGTGTGGGGTGGCTAGGCGGGCTTTCCTACCCTACCTCCCACACTGACTCTCTACAAATAAATACTTTTCACCTCTCACCCTACATTAAGACTACAAATATTTTAAGGTAAGTAATGAGTGTACTGTATATGTATTTTATCATTCTAGGGAGCTTTAACCCTTTCAGGGTCCGTCCCATAGATCTACAGCTTCACGTTGAGTGTCCAAACCGTAGATCTACGCCAAAATTCTAGTGCCATCAAATTTAGCGCTAAAATGCTTATAGGCCTACATGTGAGAGAATGGGTCTGCGTGGTGGGTGTGCGCCATAAACAAAAAATCTAGGCGCCCGCATAGCAGTGTGGGAACGCCGGCTCAGTTACCCTTGTTCACCATGCCTTGTCGCAAGGCAGCTCTCACTCCAAGGAAAATTGTGACTCTCCTGTTCCTATCTGATAGTTCTGACAGTGATGGAAGTGGAAATGAAGACGAATTCTTTGGCTTTGATCAGTTAGTGACCGAAAGGAATGACCAGGATATCAATAATAGTGCAGAAAACCCTGACGCTCCTCAACCTTCTACCTCTGGTGTGGGCACTCGTCAGTCACGGTCGGTTGTACCTCAACACAAGAGAAAACTATTATTTTCGCGTGGCCAGGCCTCTGACTTCGGTAATGATGATGATAGTGACGTGGATTGTGATTTTACTGCTCTTGACGATCATTCGAGTAGTGATAGTGAGGAATCATATTCACCAGTGAAGCGTCGGTATGTACGCTGCCGCATGCACTCGGGTAGTGTACCCTATGCCGTGCCCAGGGGATGGAGTACATCCCGTGGCCCTACACCAGGTATAGGTAGTGATAGTGAGGATGATGTGGCTACACTTGGCATGGATAGACCACAGGCATCAATAGATGGTGGTAGTGGTGATAGAAGTGCCACGGCCATGCGTGACTCACCAGCCCAGGCTGGGACCCACGCTGCTGACTCCTCAGTTCAAGGACAAAGCGGAGCGTCAGCCACCAGCCCACCACAACCTCAACTACCTGCACAACAAGCCTATGATGTCCAGTATCCACCAGCAAACTGTATCTGGGATTGGCAGCAAAATCCCAATTTTGTTCCCAAGCCCAACAACTTTGATGACTCTGAAAGTGGAATTCTACCAACTTGTCCCCTTGGAAACACTGCAAATGAACTGGAATTCTTTGAATTATTCTTTGACCAGCCATTGATGGAAACTATTGTCAGGAAAGTAAAAAGTATTTTGAGTACACCATGGCAAATACGATCATATCACCACAGTCAAGACTACACCGGTGGAAAGAGACGACTGTTGCAGAAATGTATTTGCTTTTTGCAACAATAATGCTTATGCCTCATGTCTATAAGCATAATATAAAAGCATGCTGGTCCACAGATCGGCTAATTTCTACCCCGGTCTTCAGTGAAATCATCCCAGTGAACAGGTTTATTTTACTGTTACGTATGTTGCACTTCTCTGACAAAACCAGGCATGACAGAAGTGACAGGTTATACAAGATTAGAAATGTTTTTATGTATCTCAAACAAAAGTTCAGCATATACTTTCATCCATTCAAGAATCTTGTAATTGACGAGTCTTTGATTTTGTTCAAAGGTAGGCTGTCATTCAAGCAGTATATACCGAGCAAGAGGAAACGCTTTGGTATAAAACTGTTTGTACTCTGTGACTGTGACAGTGGCCTGGTATTGGATATTGTTGTATACACGGGAAGTAAATCATTGAAAGATACCAAGATGTTATTGGGTATCTCAGGTGACGTAGTGAGAAGCATGATGGCACCTTATCTTGGTAAGGGGCATACATTATATACCGATAATTGGTACACAAGCCCATTACTCAGTGATTTCTTGAGAATGAACAAGACAGATGTGTGTGGCACAGTGCGTTCTAATCATAAACATATCCCCAGGCTCAACACAGGTGCTCGTGGTGATGACGTGCAGGTGTTTACTGCCAATGACATCATGGCATTACGGTGGCATGACAAATGAGATGTCACATTGTTGACAACCATTCACCGTAATGAAATGCAAGACAGTGGCAAAGTTGATTGAGTGACTAATGAACGTATTCGAAAACCAGTGACAGTGATTGATTATACACAAAACATGCGCTTGGTTGACAAATGTGACATGCAGATTGGCTTTGTTGATTGTGTTCGTAAAAGTTACAAGTGGTACATGAAACTTTTCTTCCATCTCATGGACATTTCAATGCTCAATGCATATAATATGTACCAAATGAAGACTGGCAACAGACCACCCTATGGTGTATTTTGTTTGTCTGTTGTCAGACAACTCATAATGAAGTACCAGGTAACAACACCTGCTATACAACAAGGTCCTCGAACTCCTCAGGATATACCCAAGCGTTTGAGGAGGAAAGGTGATCATTTCATAATACAGCTTCCTTCAACTCAGAAGAAATTTGCTCAGAAGAGATGCATTGTCTGTGCACAAACAAAACGATGGCAACAAAGACGCAAAGACACTCGGTTTATGTGTGAGGAATGTAAGGTACCTCTGTGCATGGTGCCTTGTTTCAAGGAGTTCCACAAGCTCCAGCAGTTCTAAAACCATGTCCAGTGATTGTAAATATGTAAATATATGATAGAACATTAGTATTATACAAGATTTGTGCATGTTTATTGTAATAAACAACAGTGGTAAACAATAATATGATAATAACTTTAGTGCAGTTATTGTGTTCAATACAGTGAGTTTATATATATATATATACAGTACATTATATACAGTATTGGTCTCTCAGGCCCCAAATGTTAGTAGGAAAAGAAAAGAAAAAACTACAAAAACTGCTAAATAAAGTAATGCGCGTATGTGGAAATCGTTGATGTTGCCGCGACCAGGTCATTTTGGACAAACTTCTCGGCACTGTATCTCGGTAAGTATTGATCAGAAAAAACTTTTTTTTGTCTTATTACCTTCACAAAAATATGCTCTTTAATTCTGTAAGAAATTTTTTTTTTTTTTTTTCAAAATTTCTTGGACACTGGAGCACTTCAGATATTGGCCTTGGACCCTGAAGGGATTAAGCATTGTAATATATTATGTGTGTGTGAGGTGGCCAGGAGGGCTACCATAGCTACCACACCTGACTTCTTACAATAAATACTACTCACCTTTTGCCCTACTTTAAGACTACAGTGGACCCTCAGTTATCAGCCATAATCCGTTCCAGAAGGTTGGCCTAAAACTGAAATGGCCAAAAACCGAAATAATATTTCCCATAAGAATTAATGTAAATCCAATTAATCCGTGTCAGACACCCAAAAATATTAACAAAAACAAAAAAAAATATATTCTTTTAAGGATTAACTATAGTTTTATATACACAAAATAATGAGAACTAAATAAAATGACTAATGAAATGGATAAATGAACATTTAAATCACTTTTACATTTATTGAAGAGTCTTGTTGGCATATGCAAAACGGCGAGGAGTGAAGAGGGAGGCGAGTTTATTGTTTGGAGTCAGGACAGAATGCTTAAATATGACAATATTATCAACTCCACAGCTTATTTATCTATCACAATTCACCTAATTTGACATAATAAACAATAATAAAAACATAGAAACATGATATATACTCTAGAATGAATAACACATATCATTACATATGTGAGGACTGGTGGTGGTGGTGGCAGCAGAGGCTACCACCACTATTCATGCTGAAACAATGTACGTAATTTATAAAAAAGAAATATTTACACTTTAATTTATAAATAGGAAATATTTACACTTTATAAATAAGAAATATTTGCACTTACCTTGGAGGAGATGCTGGCATTGGTTTAGGGTGGTGGAAGATACGCAGGGTGGCGTATATTGTCAGTGGCCCTATATACCTCCAACAACATTGGAGGAGTCAGTTTCGTGTCCTTTTTCTATCGCTTAATCGCTTAACTTACTTGCTACACTGTTAATGCTACACTTTATCGCTGGCTGGCGCTATAACTTTTATCGACTCCTGCTGCTTTAGTTTCGTACATATCGTAGAATTACTGAATCACTGAAGAAGGCACTTCTCCCCTTTCTCTTCCTCCTTCACTTTCGTACTTTGTTACAGGTGGACGCATCCAATATGGTCGATAACCGAAATAACAGCTAATAACCAGGATAAAATTTCAGCCAAAAAAACGGGCGATAACCAAATTGGCCAATATCCGGAACAGCCGATAACCAAGAGTCCACTGTACAAATGTTTTGAGGTAATGGGTGTACTGTGTGTGTATTTTACTTTTTATTGTTTTTTAATGTCTAGTTGTATTGCTAACTTAATATATGTCAGTGTAAACTTGTTATCTGGCAGTTACATGCATTTATAAGTGGAAAATAATGGCGTTCTGCTCTCGGGTGATGTTTATTTTCCAGCAGCGGTCTGGAGCCTAACCTGTTGTATAAGTGGGGCCCTACTGTATAACATGTTTTAGGAGTGAGGAAGAGCCAGATGTCAGTGTGGGGGAGGTACACGAGGCTGTGGGTAAAATGAAATGAGGTAAAGTAACCGGGATTGACGGTATAAAGACAGAAATGTTAAGAGCAGGTGGGGATATAGTTTTGGAGTGGCTGGTACTTTTATTTAATAAATGTATGAATGAGGGGAAAGGTACCTAGGAATTGGCAGAGAGCATGCATGTATAAAGGTAAAGGGGACAAAAGACAGTATAAGAATTATAGGGGAATAAGCCTGTTGAGTATGTCTGGTAAGGTGTATGGTAGAGTTATTATTGAAAGAATTAAGGGTAAGACAGAGAGCAGGACTGCAGATGAACAAGGAGGCTATAGGAAAGTAGGGGATGTGTAGACCAAATGTTTACATTGAAGTATATAAGTGAACAATATTTAGATAAGGAAGTTTGTTGCATTTATGGATTTGGAAATGGCATATGATAGGGTAGATACAAAGCAATGTAGCAAGTGTATGGAATAGGTGGAAGATTAACAGTGAGGCTCAGGTTATGGTATATAGGGAAAAGGGATATTATTTCCTATTAAATGTAGGCCTTAGACAGGGATGCATGATGTCTCCATGGTTGTTTAATATGTATTTATAAATAGGGTTGCAGGGGTATTGGGGAGAGGTATGGGACTGGAAGATAAAGAATCTAACACAAAGTGGGAGTTGTCACAGTGCCTTTGGGACACTGTTATTGGGAGCTTCTGAAGAGAAGTTGAAAAGGTTGGTGGATGAATTTGGGATGGTATTTAAAAGTGAACATAGGAAAGATCAAGGTGATAAGAGTAACAAAAAATTTAGGCAATGAAAGATTGGATATCAGATTGGAGGGAGGGAGTATGGAGGAAATGAATGTGTTCGGATATTTGGTAGTGAACTTGTCAACAGCTGGGTCTATGTAAAGTAAAAGGACACAAGTGCAACTAATGTGACATTTTATTGTGGCAACGTTTCGCTCTCATTATGAAACCAATCAAAATCATCTCAATTTCTGTAATATGTCTTCCATTCTATAAAATGAGACCAGGAAAACTAGAATACAGCCATAAATACCATACGAAAATACAGTGCAAAGTCACTGCTTTAAACCAAAAACACGGTCGGAGTTTTTTTTTTTCTCATTACGCACTGTGTGCTGCAGGATTTTTTTTATACTCTGCACACTGACCACTTAGACCCATTCTTTCATATGTAGGCCTACCAGCTTTCTCTCATTAGATTTGAAGGTGCTAGAATTTAGGCATTCTAGTACGTCAATAACCCTGGTGCATAAGCCGTACCAGTACGTACGTCGGAAACCCTGAAAGGGTTAAAATACGTATTACTTATAACTAAACCCCTTTCTATGCAAAGTTCAATCAAAGGGCTCCCATTATTTACACCTGGCACCCCCAAACTTGCCTCTCTAAATGTTTCTCCTAGTCCTCTACACTCCTTTCTTCTCCAGGTGCCAGGTGCATACACGCTTATTATGACCCACTTTTCACATCCGACCCTTATTTTAATCCACATAATCCTTGAATTTACACATTTATATTCCCTCTTCTCCTTCCATAACTGATCCTTCAACATTATTGCTACCCCTTCCTTAGCTCTAACTCTCTCAGATACTCCTGACTTAATCCCATTTATGTCTCCCCACTGAAACTTGCCTACCCCCTTCAGCTTTGTTTCGCTTAGGGCCAGGATATCCAACTTCTTTTCATTCATAACATCAGCAATCATCTCTTTCTTATCATCCGCATTACATCCATGCACATTCAAGCATCCCAGTTTTATAAAGTTTTTCTTCTTCTCATTTTTAGTAAATGTGTGTGTTTGTGTGTGTGTGTATATATATATACAGTGGACCCCCGGTTAACGATTTTAATCCGTGCAAGAGGGCTCATCGTTATGCGAAATAATCGTTATGCGAATCAATTTTCCCCATAAGAAATAATGGAAATAAAATTAATCCGTGCAAGACGCCCAAAAGTATGAAAAAAAATTTTTTTTACCACATGAAATGTTAATTTTAATACACACAAACTGAAAAAGGCATGCACAATTAAATGACACTTACTTTTATTGAAGATCTGGTGATGATTGATGGGATGGGAGGAGGGGAGAGAGTGTGTTAGTGTTTAGAAGGGGAATCCCCTTCCATTAGGACTTGAGGTAGTAAGTCCTTTTCTGGGGTTACTTCCCTTCTTCTTTTAATGCCACTAGGGCCAGCTTCAGAGTCACTGGACTTCTTTCGCACAAGATATCTGTCCATAGTGGCCTGTACCTCTCGTTCCTTTATGACTTGCCTAAAGTGTTTCACAACATTGTCAGTGTAATAATCACCAGCACGGCTTGCAATAGCTGTGTGAGGGTGATTTTCATCCATGAAGGTTTGCACTTCAAGCCACTTTGCACAGATTTCCTTAATCTTTGAAGTAGGCAACTTCTTCAATTTCTCTCTCCCCTCCTCCGAAGCAATTTCCTCAGGTCTGGCCTCTTGCTGTTGAAGTTGATCTAGCAGCTCATCAGTGGTTAGTTCTTCATTGTCCTCCTCCACCAACTCTTCCACATCCTCCCCACTAACCTCCAACCCCAAGGACTTTCCCAATGCCACAATGGATTCCTCAACTGGCACAGGATTCTCAGGGTTAGCCTCAAACCCTTCAAAATCCCTTTTGTCTACACATTCTGGCCACAGTTTCTTCCAAGCAGAGTTCAAGGTCCTCTTTGTCACTTCCTCCCAAGCCTTACCTATAAGGTTTACACAATTGAGGATATTAAAGTGATCTCTCCAAAACTCTCTTAGAGTCAGTTGAGTTTCTGAGGTCATTACAAAGCACCTTTCAAACAGAGCTTTTGTGTACAGTTTCTTGAAGTTGGAAATAACCTGCTGGTCCATGGGCTGCAGGAGAGGAGTGGTATTAGGAGGCAAAAACTTCACCTTAATGAAGCTCATGTCCCCATAAAGTCGCTCTGACACGTCTGTAGGATGACCAGGGGCATTGTCTAACACCAGGAGGCACTTAAGTTCTAATTTCTTTTCAGTTAGGTAATTTTTCACATTGGGGGCAAATGCATGGTGTAACCAGTTATAGAAAAATTCCCTAGTGACCCATGCCTTACTGTTTGCCCTCCACAGCACACACAAATTATCCTTGAGGACATTCTTTTGCCTGAACGCTCTGGGAGTTTCAGAGTGATACACTAATAAAGGCTTCACTTTGCAATCACCAGTAGCATTGGCACACATCAACAAAGTAAGCCTGTCTTTCATAGGCTTATGTCCTGGGAGTGCCTTTTCCTCCTGAGTAATGTAGGTCCTGCTTGGCATTTTCTTCCAGAACAGGCCTGTTTCATCACAATTAAACACTTGTTCAGGTTTCAGTCCTTCAGTTTCTATGTACTCCTTGAATTCCTGCACATATTTTTCAGCCGCTTTGTGGTCCGAACTGGCAGCCTCACCATGCCTTATCACACTATGGATGCCACTACGCTTCTTAAATCTCTCAAACCAACCTTTGCTGGCCTTAAATTCACTCACATCATCACTAGTTGCAGGCATTTTTTTAATTAAATCGTCATGCAACTTCCTAGCCTTTTCACATATGATCGCTTGAGAGACGCTATCTCCTGCTATCTGTTTTTCATTTATCCACACCAATAAGAGTCTCTCAACATCTTCCATCAATTGCGATCTTTGTTTCGAAAACACAGTTGAACCTTTGGCAAGAACAGCTTCCTTGATTGTCTTTCTGGTGCCCACAATAGTAGCGATGGTTGATTGGGGTTTCTTGTACAGCTTGACTAGGTCGGCTATACGCACTCCACTTTCATACTTATCAATTATCTCTTTCTTCATCTCTATAGTAATTCTTACCCTTTGAGGTGTAGGGTTGGCACTAGAAGCTTTCTTGGGGCCCATGGTCACTTATTTTCCAGAAACAGCACCGAAAATACTGTAATAATACGAAATATTCCGAGTGTATGCTTGGATGTTACCGCGGAGGCTGGCTGGTAAACAATGGGACGGAGCGGCACATGTGAGGCTGGCTGAGGGCACATTGGACGCGTCTCGGACGAAAATCGGTATGCGGGTTTTTAATCGGTATGCGGGGCAAAAATTTTGCGATAAAAGTAATCGTTATGCGGAAAAATCGCTATGCGATGCCATCGTTATGCGGGGGTCCACTGTATATATATATACACATAACAGAATTCTTCCTCTGTAAGCCATACGTGTCGTAAGAGGCGACAAAAATGCCGGGAGCAAGGGGCTAGTAACCCCTTCTCCTGTATATATTACTAAATATAAAAGAAAAAACTTTCGTTTTTCCTTTTGGGGGACCCCACCTCGGTGGGATATGGCCGGTGTGTTGAAAGATATATTTATATATATACACCTACCATCCGACTTACGACCTGCTCGACATACGTCCACTCGACTTACGACCATGCATCTGGCAGCTGGGCTGGGCTGGCTGATGTACACCACTGTACAATATTTGATAATACTCACGGCGGCAATGCGTCATGCAGGCAGCATCAGTTTGAGTAACCCTGCCCTATCAGCAGCATCATACTGTATTAACTGTACTAACTGGACAGTAAATTTCACCATGGCCCCTAAGATGATGTCTGAATCTTGCACTGGAGATTGTGGCAAGAAAGGCTCTTACTCTTGAACTCTATTCATTTTCAATGTTGCACATAAACCTGTCTGTATCTGTCTGCCTGTATATCTGTGTCTGTCTGTATCTCTGTGTGTCTGTTTATCTGTCTGTCTACCTGTGTCTTTCTGTCTACCTGTGTCTTTCTGTCTACCTGTGTCTTTCTGTCTACCTGTGTCTTTCTGTCTACCTGTGTGTCTGCCTCTACCTGTGTGTCTGTCTTTGTCTGTGTCTATCTTTCTGTCTACCTGTGTGTGTCTGTCTACCTGTGTGTCTGTCTCTACCTGTGTATCTGTCTTTACGTCTACCGGTGTGTCTGTCTCTACCTGTGTATCTGTCTTTCTGTGTGTCTGTCTTTCTGTCTACCTGTGTGTCTGTCTCTACCTGTGTATCTGTCTTTCTGTCTACCTGTGTGTCTGTCTTTATGTCTACCTGTGTGTTTGTCTTTATGTCTACCTGTGTGTGTCTGTCTTTGTCTACCTGTGTCTGTCTCTACCTGTGTATCTGTCTTTCTGTCTACTTGTGTGTCTGTCTTTCTGTCTACCTGTGTGTCTGTCTCTACCTGTGTATCTGTCTTTCTGTGTGTCTGTCTTTCTGTCTACCTGTGTGTCTGTCTCTACCTGTGTATCTGTCTTTCTGTCTACCTGTGTGTCTGTCTTTATGTCTACCTGTGTGTCTGTCTTTATGTCTACCTGTGTGTGTCTGTCTTTGTCTACCTGTGTCTGTCTCTACCTGTGTATCTGTCTTTCTGTCTACCTGTGTGTGTCTTTCTGTCTACCTGTGTGTGTCTTTCTGTCTGCTTGTCTGTCTCAGAGCCACTCAGAGTGTAATTGGTCTTGAAGACGCCATACTACTAATGATAATGACACAATAAAAATCACTGAGGCGCAGAGGCCTGAGGTTGCTACCACCTGCAGCTCATAAGACTGCCATCCCCACGAGCCCCTTTGAGGCGGGGTAGATGGCAGACCAGAGGCCTAGCTTCTCCCTATGAGCCCCGTGAGGGCGGGGGATGCGGCTAGGCCTGGGGACAGTTGGTCCCAAAGATGAGGGGGTAGTTGTACCTCCTCCCATGGGTGACTTAGGTCTCGGGATACTCCCCAGATAGGGAGCCAAGGCCGGGTCACCACTACTTGGAAAAGACCCGGGCCGGGAGAATACTGGCGAATAAGAAAAAAAAAAACTGAGGCGCATTAAATGTGTATAAAATGTTAATATAGACATTTTGCTTAATCCATCTATGATTTTTTTCAAAATTATATAATAAACATGCTACATAACATATAAACATATAAATTAACAAATACGAGATGTTTTTCTGGTCGGCTGACAGAGTGAACAAAAAGCATTTGTGTCCAGGCTGGTAACAACAACAACAACGTTTGTTTACATAACTCGCAAACATTCTACACTCATTCTCTCTCTCGTTTATTCATTTAATCTTGTTTACTCACCTCTCACTCTACATTAAGACTACAGATATTTTAAGGTAAGTAATGAGTGGACATGATTATTATATTATAGTTTAATAATAATATAATATTAGTACATATGTATTATTGTAGGTAGGGGGTGTGTGGACCAGGTGTTTACAGTGAAACATATAAGTGAACAGTATTTAGATAAGGCTAAAGAGGTCTTTGTGGCATTTATGGATTTGGAAAAGGCATATGACAGGGTGGATAGGGGGGCAATGTGGCAGATGTTGCAGGTGTATGGTGTAGGAGGTAGGTTACTGAAAGCAGTGAAGAGTTTTTACGAGGATAGTGAGGCTCAAGTTAGAGTATGTAGGAAAGAGGGAAATTATTTCCCAGTAAAAGTAGGCCTTAGACAAGGATGTGTGATGTCACCGTGGTTGTTTAATATATTTATAGATGGGGTTGTAAGAGAAGTAAATGCGAAGGTCTTGGCAAGAGGCGTGGAGTTAAAAGATAAAGAATCACACATAAAGTGGGAGTTGTCACAGTTGCTCTTTGCTGATGACACTGTGCTCTTGGGAGATTCTGAAGAGAAGTTGCAGAGATTGGTGGATGAATTTGGTAGGGTGTGCAAAAGAAGAAAATCGAAAGTGAATACAGGAAAGAGTAAGGTTATGAGGATAACAAAAAGATTAGGTGATGAAAGATTGGATATCAGATTGGAGGGAGAGAGTATGGAGGAGGTGAATGTATTCAGATATTTGGGAGTGGACGTGTCAGCGGATGGGTCTATGAAAGATGAGGTGAATCATAGAATTGATGAGGGGAAAAGGGTGAGTGGTGCACTTAGGAGTCTGTGGAGACAAAGAACTTTGTCCTTGGAGGCAAAGAGGGGAATGTATGAGAGTATAGTTTTACCAATGCTCTTATATGGGTGTGAAGCATGGGTGATGAATGCTGCAGCGAGGAGAAGGCTGGAGGCAGTGGAGATGTCATGTCTGAGAGCAATGTGTGGTGTGAATATAATGCAGAGAATTCGTAGTTTGGAAGTTAGGAGGAGGTGCGGGATTACCAAAACTGTTGTCCAGAGGGCTGAGGAAGGGTTGTTGAGGTGGTTCGGACATGTGGAGAGAATGGAGCGAAACAGAATAACTTCAAGAGTGTATCAGTCTGTAGTGGAAGGAAGGCGGGGTAGGGGTCAGCCTAGGAAAGGTTGGAGGGAGGGGGTAAAGGAGGTTTTGTGTGCGAGGGGCTTGGACTTCCAGCAGGCATGCGTGAGCGTGTTTGGTAGGAGTGAATGGAGACAAATGGTTTTTAATACTTGACGTGCTGTTGGAGTGTGAGCAAAGTAACATTTATGAAGGGGTTCAGGGAAGCCGGCAGGCCGGACTTGAGTCCTGGAGATGGGAAGTACACTCTGAAGGAGGGGTGTTAATGTTGCAGTTTAAAAACTATAGTGTAAAGCACCCTTCTGGTAAGACAGTGATGGAGTGAATGATGGTGAAAGTTTTTCTTTTTCGGGCCACCCTACCTTGGTGGGAATGGGCCAGTGTGATAATAAAAAATAATAAATAAATGTTTTTATTATTATTATTATTTTATTATCACACTGGCCGATTCCCACCAAGGCAGGGTGGCCCGAAAAAGTAAAACTTTCACCATCATTCACTCCATCACTGTCTTGCCAGAAGGGTGCTTTACACTACAGTTTTTAAACTGCAACATTAACACCCCTCCTTATTAATTTAGGGCACTGGAGCACAGATCCACTGTATAGCACTTTGTCTGGATTTTTGGGGTTATCCTAGGTAATTTATACTATGTATGATAACTTTACTTACGTGTACCTGAGAGAGAGAGAGAGAGAGAGAGAGAGACACACACACACACACACACACACACACACACACACACATACATACATTCAGTCAGCCAACCACCTGGCCATCCACCCACTTGGCCAGCCAGCCAGCCAGATACGTATTACAAATGTTCCAGAGTTGTTTCTCTTTACTTAGGGTATAGGTTATACTAAATTCTGGCAGGATGAAACTACCAGTGGTATTCTCCTATTCCACTGTGTCGACAATACATAAAGATAACAGTAACATATGATACTGTATGCGTTGTAAAATTTACAATACGTACAGTTAACTACCATGTATACATTATATACAGTACATAAATAATTAAAATATAACAATGGAAGTAAATTATGGTAAAAAGAATGAAATAATGATTGTTCATTACATTACAGTACTATGTAGGTAGTTTATATAGGAAAGGTTTGACATTATGCTCTACCCAGTATGTCAGCAATTTTCAAAGGTTCGACTTACGTCCATTTTGACTTACAACCAGTTGGTCGGAACCAAGCTTGGTCGTAAGTCGGATGGTACCTGTATATATACAGTGGACCCTCAGCTAATGATATTAATCCGTTCCTGAAAGCTCATCGTTAGCTGAAATTATCGTTAGCTGAATTAATTTTCCCCATAAGAAATAATGGAAATCAAACTAATCCATGCAAGACACCCCAAAGTATGAAAAAAAAAACAAATTTTTACCACATGAAATATTAATTTTAATACACACAAACTGACACTTACCTTTATTGAAGATCTGGTGATGATTGATGGGATGGGAGAAGGGAAGAGTGTGGAAGTTGTTAATGTTTAGAAGGGGAGTCCCCTTCCATTAGGACTTGAGGTATCAAGTCCTTTTCTGGGGTTACTTCCCTTCTTCTTTTAATGCCACTAGGGCTAGCTTGAGTCACTGGACCTCTGTTGCACAACAAATCTGTCTATAGAGGTCTGTACCTCCCGTTCCTTTAAGATTTTCCTAAAATAGGCCACAACATTGTCATTGTAATAGTCACCAGCACGGCTTGCAATAGCTGTGTTAGGGTGATTTTCATCCATAAAGGTTTGCAGTTCAACCCACTTTGCACACATTTCCTTAATCTTTGAAGTAGGCACAATGGATTCCACAACTGGCATAGGCGTCTGAGGGTTAGCCCCAAACCCTTCAAAATCTTTCTTAATTTCCATACTAATTCTCACCCTTTTTATCACAGGGTTGGCACTAGAAGCTTTCTTTGGGCCCATGGTGACTTATTTTGCAGGTACAATCACTAAAAACGCTGTGATAATATGAAATGTTCCAATTGTATGCGTGGATGCGACCGCACTGGCTGGCATGTAAACACTGGCACCCACGGGACAACTGAGGCGCGCTCAGGCCACATGTGGACACGTCTTGAATGAATCGTGTTGAACGATTTTTTTAGCGTTAGCTGAGGCAAAATTTTTGCGTTAAAATGTATCGTTAGCTGGATTTAACGTTAGCTGATGCCATCGTTAGCTGAGGGTCCACTGTATATATATACAGTGGACCCTCGGCTAACGATATTAATCTGTTCCTGAGAGCTCATCGTTAGACGAAATTATTGTTAGCCAAATTAATTTTCCCCTAAGAAATAATGGAAATCCAATTAATCCATTCCAGACAGCCAAAAGTATTAAAAAAAATTTTTTTTTTTCATGAAATATACATTTTCCTACAAAGAAAACAATGAGACATGCACAATAACTAGTATATAAATAAATGTTAAAATGACACTTATCTTTATTGAAGAGTATTGAGTGATGAGACACTGTTTTTCTTGAACACTCTGGGATTTTCAGAGTGATACATGAGTAAAGGCTTCACTTTGCAATCCCCACTAGCATTACGACAAAACAAGAAAGTTAGCCTGTCTTTCATAGGCTTGTGTCTTGGGAGTGCCTTCTCCTCCTGAGTAATGTAGGTCCTGTTTGGCATTTTCTTCCAGAACAGGCCTGTTTCATCACAAGTGAGCACTTGTTGGGGTTGAAATTTTTCAGATTTGCCATGCCTTATCACAATGTGTATGCCACAATGATTCTTAAATCTCTCAAACCAACCTTTGCTGGCCTTAAATTCATCAATATGAGCACTAGTTCCAGGCATTTTTTCCTGTTCACCTGGGTGTTAGTCAACTGGTGTGGGTCACATCCTGGGGGACAAGATTAAGAACCCCAATGGAAATAAGTTAGACAGTCCTCGATGACTCACTGACTTTCTTGGGTTATCCTGGGTGGCTAACCTTCTGGGGCTAATTGTTTCTCGTTAAGCCACACCAACAACACTCTCCACATCTTCGAGTAGTACAGCTAACAGTGGTTCAGCAACAGCTGACAGTGGTTCAGCAACAGCTGACAGTGGTGCAGCAGCCGCTGACAGTGGTACGACAGTATTTCTCACCCTTTTACCACAGGGTTGGCACTAGAAGCTTTCTTTGGGCCCATGGTGGCTTATTTAGCAGTTACAAGCAATATAAACAATGGTATAATACAAAATGTATCGAATGTGTGCACGAAACCAGCCACCCTGGCTTGTAAACAATGACGGCAGGGCAGCTGAGGCACTCAGGCTGGACGGACAGGTTCGGGACAAATCATGTTGGGAGACTTTTTTATTGTTAGGCGGGCCAAAATTTTTACACTCAAACACTTCGTTAGGCGGATTTAATGTTACGGCTGTAATCCATTCCAGAAGGTTGGCCTATATCTGAAACGCCCTAAAACCGAATCAATATTTCCCATAAGAAATAATGTAAATACAATTAATCCATTCCAGACACCCAAAAATATTAACAAAAAAAATACATTTTTTAAAGATTAACTATAGTTTTACATACACAAAACAATGAGAAAGAAATACAGCAGTAATTTTAATAATAAACAAACATTACATACCTTTATTGAAGACCCTTGTTGGCATATGGAAGAAGACGAGGAGGAGAGAGGGAGGACTGATTATTGTTTGGAAGGGGAATCCCTCGACAACGACGAGAGAGGGAGGACTGATTATTGTTTGGAAGGGGAATCCCTCTCCATAAGGACTTCAGGTATCAAAGCCCTCTCTGGGGTTAATTCCCTTCTTTGTCTTTTACTGGCACTAGGACCAGCTCGAGAGTCACTGTACCCCTATTGCACAAAAAATCTGTCCAGAGAGGTCTGCTTCTGGTGTCTCTTTAAAATTTGCCTGAAGTGGGACAAGGTTTTGTAAATGAACATGTTGCAGACATGGCTTGCAACAGCTTTGTTAGGGGTGATAATTCCCTGCAAAACTTTGCAACTCACTCCACTTTACACATATGTCCTTAATTACTGAAGAAATCATTTTTTTTTTTCAGTGTTCCTGTATGAAACCAGTGATCTAGTGGGTTTAGCCTTGCAAAACACTCCATTTTCTCTTATCCCAGGACCTCAGGGCAAACATGGGAAGAAACATTCAGAGCGGTAATTGTTTTATGTTGCTACTGGCTGTAAACACTCGTCATATAATGACATATTTTATTAATTCTAGAGTACTGAATATATCATGTTTCTATAAGTAAGTTTATTTAGGTTTGCCCACATACAGTTACATAGATTATCATACATAGCAGCTACATAGTTACATAGATTATCATATGTAGCAGCATGTGTGTAGAGAATCTAGGATAACCCAAAAAAGTCAGACAGAGTGACTTATTTCCATTATATTTCTATGTTGTTTATATTGGTTATTACGAGTTCTTTCTTGAATTCTATCATGTTTCTCACCTTCTTTACCAAAGGGCTAGCACTCTGAACTTTCTTTGGCCCCATGATGGCTTATTTCACAGTTGCAATCAACAAAAAAAAACACCAGAAACCATGGATGAAGCCACGAAGTATTCCTAATCCAACAAGAGAGATGCGCAGACTGAGTGTGTGATATGCGTGATAAAGAGCATTGCCGGTTGGTGGTGACACTTCTCATACGGCCTATTTCCGAGAGCATGGCCGATATCCGGAGCAAAATTTCGCTGATAAAAGCGTTCGATTCTGAATCGATTGGTTTCTGCGACGGTCTATAACCGGGGTTCCACTGTACAGTGGAACCCTGAGTTTCAGCCATAATTCGTTCCAGAAGGCTGTTCGAGTTCCATTACCAAACAAATTTGTTCCCACAAGGAAAAATGTAAATTAGATTACAGTGGACCCCCGGTTCGCGATGCTATCGGTATCCGATAAATCCGGTAACCGATGCATTATATTGCAAAAAATTTGCCTCGGTTCCCGTTACAAAACCTGGTATGCGATGCGATTCGTACAAGACGTGTCCACGTGTGGCTTGAACTGCCCTGTGTGTGCCAGTGTTTACAAGCCAGCCAGTGTGCACGCATTTAAGGATACATTCGGTACATTCCATATTATCACTGTTTTTGGTGCTTGTTTCTGCAAAATAAGTAACCATGGGCCCCAAGAAAGCTTCTAGTGCCAACCCTTCAAGAAAAAAGGTGCTAATGACTGTTGAAATGAAGAAAGAGATAATTGCAAAGTACGAAAGTGGAGTGCGTGTGTCGGAGCTGGCCAGGTTGTATAGTAAACCCGAATCAACCCTCTCTACTATAGTGAGCAGGAAAATGGCAATCAAGGAAGCTGTTCTTGCAAAAGGTTCAACTTTGTTTTTGAAACAGAGATGGCTAGTGTTAGAAGATGTTGAGAGACTGTTATTGGTGTGGATAAATGAAAAACAGATAGCAGGAGATAGCATCTCTCAAGTGATCATTTGTGAATCATCACCATCAATCATCACCAGATCTTCATTAAAGGTAAGTGTCAATTATTCTTTTGTTATTAATCTATTGTTATTGTTGTTATTGTAATTATTCTATTGCATTAAACTTAATATTTCATGTGGTAAATTTTTTTTTCATACCTTTGGGTGTCTTGCACAGATTAATTTTATTTCCATTATTTCTTATGGGGAAAATTAATTCGGCTTTCGATATTTTCGACATTCGATGAGCTCTCAGGAACGGATTAATATCGAATGTTGAGGGTCCACTGAATTACAGAATTATTATTATTTTTTTATTAACACACTGGCCGATTCCCACCAAGGCAGGGTGGCCCGAAAAAGAAAAACTTTCACCATCATTCACTCCATCACTGTCTTGCCAGAAGGGTGCTTCACACTACAGTTTTTAAACTGCAACATTAACACCCCTCCTTCAGAGTGCAGGCACTGTACTTCCCATCTCCATCTCCTATCTCTGTATTACAGAAATAGACATGATTTTGATTGCTTTCATGACGAAAAGTACCTTGAAATTGAGCTCAAAGTAGCGGAAATGTTTGATTTTTGCTGATGTTCAATGAACTTTGTGTAAGTCAAGTTGGTTAATTTTATTAAGCGTTTTCTAACCTAACCACTCTGTAATCCGGCAAACCCAGTAATCCAGCACACTACAGGTCCCAATGATGCCAGATTTGTGATGGAGGACCTGTATATATATATATATACAGGAAGGCCCCGCTTTACGGCGTTTCACTTTACGGCATTCCGCTAATACGGTCATTTCAAATTATGACCAAAACTCGCTATACGGCTCCCCCCACCTGACTTTCTAATACGGTCACCGCGCCCCACCTTGTTTGTTTACATTCTTCGTGAGTTCAGTAAGCACTAAGTCTCTCCATTTTGTCTGGAAACTCCAAAATTTCAAATGTTTTTAAAAGTTATTTCATATTTTATATATACTCTGATAATAATTCTTATGTATACCTGTACTTAAATAAACTTACATACTGTGCTGGCATGCAGGTACACATTAAAATCAGTAAGAGTGTCTTATGTCTCCAGACGTCATATTAGTAATGATAATAATAATCATCGTCTCATTTAAATGTCGTATATTACGTTAAATACACATTTTCATTAATCCATCTATGATATTTTTTCAAAATTATATAATAAACACGATACATAACATAAAAAGATGATAAATACACCCCACAATAGAATAAATAAACATAAATATGAGATGTGGTAGCAGACGACTTGCACAAGTGACGCCATATTAGAAATGCTAATAATAATAATAATAATCACCGAGTCTTATTAAATGTTGTATATTACGTTAATATACACATTTTCATTAATCCATCCATGATATTTTTTCAAAATTATATAATAAACACGATACATAACATAAAAAGATGATAAATACACCCTACAATAGAATAAATAAACATAAATATGAGATGTCGTAGCCAGATAACTTGTACAAGTGATGCCAAGAATAACATTTTCTCTAATCTAACATAAGAGAAAATGTGTTACTGGGGGTAACTGTAGAAAATTATTCCTTTCGTATGTATGTAAGTTTATTCAGGTATACACAAATACAGTTACATAGATTATCATACATAACAACATATGTGTAGAGAACCTAGGATAACCCAAAAAAGTCAGAGTGACTTATTTCCATTGCCTTCACTCAGAGCATCATTTCTTCTTAAAATGATGTTACATGAGAATGGGAGTGTTCTTCTTTATTTATTCTACCGTATCAATGTAGAGACAACCTGTACACAATGTAACTTGTACACAAACCAGACGCGTACACTTCGTTTACAAAACTTACCTTCGCCTGGTTTGTCTACATAACTCTGCGCCTGTCCCCTCTCATGCACTCATTCTTTCTCTCTCTCATTTATTCGTTTTATCTCATTTACTTACTCCTGACCCTACATTAAGACTACAAATATTTTAAGGTAAGTAATGAGTGAACTGTATATACAGGAAGGCCCCGCTTTACGGCGTTTCACTTTACGGCGTTCCGCTAATACGGACATTTCAAATTATGACCAAAACTCACTATACGGCTCCCCCCACCTGACTTTCTAATACGGTCACCGTGCCCCACCCTGTTTGTTTACATTCTCGATGAGCTCAGTAAGCACTAAGTCTCTCCATTTTGTCTGGAAACTCCAAAATTTCAAATGTTTTTAAAAGTTATTTCATATTTTATATATACTCTGATAATTATACTTATGTATACCTGTACCTAAATAAACTTACATACATCGAGTCATTTAAATGTCGTATATTATTGGTTTGTTTACATAACTGCGCCTGCCCCCTCTCATGTATTCATTCTTTCTCTCTCTCATTTATTCGTTTTATCTCATTTACTTACTCCTGACCCTACATTAAGACTACAAATATTTTAAGGTAAGTAATGAGTGAACTGTATATACATTTTATCGCTCTGGGATGCTTAAATATCATAGAATAGTATGTGTGGGTGGGGTGGCCTGGTGAGGCTATTACAATACATACCACACTTGATTTCTTACAATAAATACTACTTGTCTCACCCTAGATTAAGACTATAAATATTTTAAGGTAAGTAATGAGTGCACTATGTGTGTATTGTACCTTTTTATTGTTTTTTGATGCCTGGTTCTATTGCTAACTTAATATATGTTAGTGTAAACTTGTTATCTAGTGTTTGTATGCATTTATAAGTGGAAAAAAAGGGTGTTCCACTTTACGGCGATTTCCGCTTTACGGCGGTAGCCTGGAACCTAACCCGCCGTATAAGTGGGGCCTTCCTGTACATTTTATCGCTCTGGGATGCTTAAATATCATGGAATATATGTGTGGGTGGGTTGGCCTGGTATGGTAGCCCGGCTGACTACCATACATACCACACTTGATTTTTTACAATAAATACTACTCATCTCACCCTATATTTTAAGGTAAGTAATGAGTGAACTGTATATACATTTTATCGCTCTGGGATGCTTAAATATCATAGAATTGTATGTGTGGGTGGGGTGGCCTGGTATGAACATAAGAACATAAGAATGTAGGAACACTGCAGAAGGCCTACTGGCCCATACGAGGTAGGTCCTTATCAAAACGACATTTACCTAAAGCTACCCAAGAAATAACTCCCGTACCCCATGACACCAATCAAACCCAGCCCCTCCCACTCATATATTTGTCCAGTCTCTTCTTAAAGCTACTCAAGGTCCTAGCCTCTATCACCCCACTGGGAAGACTGTTCCATGCATCTACAACTCTGTTGTAGCCTGGCTGACTACCATACATACCACACTTGATTTCTTACAATAAATACTACTTGTCTCACCCTAGATTAAGACTATAAATATTTTAAGGGAAGTAATGAGTGCACTATGTGTGTATTGTACTTTTTATTGTTTTTTGATGCCTGGTTCTATTGCTAACTTAATATATGTTAGTGTAAACTTGTTATCTAGTGTTTGTATGCATTTGTAAGTGGAAAAAAAGGGTGTTCCACTTTACGGCGGTTTCCGCTTTACGGCGGTAGCCTGGAACCTAACCAGCCGTATAAGTGGGGCCTTCCTATATACAATTACTAAAAAAGAGAAGAAGAAAAACTTTATAAAACTGGGTTGCTTAAATGTGCGTGGATGTAGTGCGGATGACAAGAAACAGATGATTGCGGATGTTATGAATGAAAAGAAGTTGGATGTCCTGGCCCTAAGCGAAACAAAGCTGAAGGGGGTAGGAGAGTTTCAGTGGGGGGAAATAAATGGGATTAAATCTGGAGTATCTGAGAGAGTTAGAGCAAAGGAAGGGGTAGCAGTAATGTTAAATGATCAGTTATGGAAGAAGAAAAGAGAATATGAATGTGTAAATTCAAGAATTATGTGGATTAAAGTAAAGGTTGGATGCGAGAAGTGGGTCATAATAAGCGTGTATGCACCTGGAGAAGAGAGGAATGCAGAGGAGAGAGAGAGATTTTGGGAGATGTTAAGTGAATGTATAGGAGCCTTTGAACCAAGTGAGAGAGTAATTGTGGTAGGGGACTTGAATGCTAAAGTAGGAGAAACTTTTAGAGAGGGTGTGGTAGGTAAGTTTGGGGTGCCAGGTGTAAATGATAATGGGAGCCCTTTGATTGAACTTTGTATAGAAAGGGGTTTAGTTATAGGTAATACATATTTTAAGAAAAAGAGGATAAATAAGTATACACGATATGATGTAGGGCGAAATGACAGTAGTTTGTTGGATTATGTATTGGTAGATAAAAGACTGTTGAGTAGACTTCAGGATGTACATGTTTATAGAGGGGCCACAGATATATCAGATCACTTTCTAGTTGTAGCTACACTGAGAGTAAAAGGTAGATGGGATACAAGGAGAATAGAAGCATCAGGGAAGAGAGAGGTGAAGGTTTATAAACTAAAAGAGGAGGCAGTTAGGGTAAGATATAAACAGCTATTGGAGGATAGATGGGCTAATGAGAGCATAGGCAATGGGGTCGAAGAGGTATGGGGTAGGTTTAAAAATGTAGTGTTAGAGTGTTCAGCAGAAGTTTGTGGTTACAGGAAAGTGGGTGCAGGAGGGAAGAGGAGCGATTGGTGGAATGATGATGTAAAGAGAGTAGTAAGGGAGAAAAAGTTAGCATATGAGAAGTTTTTACAAAGTAGAAGTGATGCAAGGAGGGAAGAGTATATGGAGAAAAAGAGAGAAGTTAAGAGAGTGGTGAAGCAATGTAAAAAGAGAGCAAATGAGAGAGTGGGTGAGATGTTATCAACAAATTTTGTTGAAAATAAGAAAAAGTTTTGGAGTGAGATTAACAAGTTAAGAAAGCCTAGAGAACAAATGGATTTGTCAGTTAAAAATAGGAGAGGAGAGTTATTAAATGGAGAGTTAGAGGTATTGGGAAGATGGAAGGAATATTTTGAGGAATTGTTAAATGTTGATGAAGATAGGGAAGCTGTGATTTCGTGTATAGGGCAAGGAGGAATAACATCTTGTAGGAGTGAGGAAGAGCCAGTTGTGAGTGTGGGGGAAGTTCGTGAGGCAGTAGGTAAAATGAAAGGGGGTAAGGCAGCCGGGATTGATGGGATAAAGATAGAAATGTTAAAAGCAGGTGGGGATATAGTTTTGGAGTGGTTGGTGCAATTATTTAATAAATGTATGGAAGAGGGTAAGGTACCTAGGGATTGGCAGAGAGCATGCATAGTTCCTTTGTATAAAGGCAAAGGGGATAAAAGAGAGTGCAAAAATTATAGGGGGATAAGTCTGTTGAGTGTACCTGGTAAAGTGTATGGTAGAGTTATAATTGAAAGAATTAAGAGTAAGACGGAGAATAGGATAGCAGATGAACAAGGAGGCTTTAGGAAAGGTAGGGGGTGTGTGGACCAGGTGTTTACAGTGAAACATATAAGTGAACAGTATTTAGATAAGGCTAAAGAGGTCTTTGTGGCATTTATGGATTTGGAAAAGGCGTATGACAGGGTGGATAGGGGGGCAATGTGGCAGATGTTGCAAGTGTATGGTGTAGGAGGTAGGTTACTGAAAGCAGTGAAGAGTTTTTACGAGGATAGTGAGGCTCAAGTTAGAGTATGTAGGAAAGAGGGAAATTTTTCCCCAGTAAAAGTAGGCCTTAGACAAGGATGTGTGATGTCACCGTGGTTGTTTAATATATTTATAGATGGGGTTGTAAGAGAAGTAAATGCGAGGGTCTTGGCAAGAGGCGTGGAGTTAAAAGATAAAGAATCACACACAAAGTGGGAGTTGTCACAGCTGCTCTTTGCTGATGACACTGTGCTCTTGGGAGATTCTGAAGAGAAGTTGCAGAGATTGGTGGATGAATTTGGTAGGGTGTGCAAAAGAAGAAAATTAAAGGTGAATACAGGAAAGAGTAAGGTTATGAGGATAACAAAAAGATTAGGTGATGAAAGATTGAATATCAGATTGGAGGGAGAGAGTATGGAGGAGGTGAACGTATTCAGATATTTGGGAGTGGACGTGTCAGCGGATGGGTCTATGAAAGATGAGGTGAATCATAGAATTGATGAGGGAAAAAGAGTGAGTGGTGCACTTAGGAGTCTGTGGAGACAAAGAACTTTGTCCTTGGAGGCAAAGAGGGGAATGTATGAGAGTATAGTTTTACCAACGCTCTTATATGGGTGTGAAGCGGGGGTGATGAATGTTGCAGCGAGGAGAAGGTTGGAGGCAGTGAAGATGTCATGTCTGAGGGCAATGTGTGGTGTGAATATAATGCAGAGAATTCGTAGTTTGGAAGTTAGGAGGAGGTGCGGGATTACCAAAACTGTTGTCCAGAGGGCTGAGGAAGGGTTGTTGAGGTGGTTCGGACATGTAGAGAGAATGGAGCGAAACAGAATGACTTCAAGAGTGTATCAGTCTGTAGTGGAAGGAAGGCGGGGTAGGGGTCGGCCTAGGAAGGGTTGGAGGGAGGGGGTAAAGGAGGTTTTGTGTGCGAGGGGCTTGGACTTCCAGCAGGCATGCGTGAGCGTGTTTAATAGGAGTGAATGGAGACAAATGGTTTTTAATACTTGACGTGCTGTTGGAGTGTGAGCAAAGTAACATTTATGAAGGGATTCAGGGAAACCGGCAGGCCGGACTTGAGTCCTGGAGATGGGAAGTACAGTGCCTGCACTCTGAAGGAGGGGTGTTAATGTTGCAGTTTAAAAACTGTAGTGTGAAGCACCCTTCTGGCAAGACAGTGATGGAGTGAATGATGGTGAAAGTTTTTCTTTTTCGGGCCACCCTGCCTTGGTGGGAATCGGCCGGTGTGATAAAAAAAAAAAAAAAAAAAAAAAAAAAAAAAAAAAAAAAAAAAAAAAAATATATATATATATATATATATATATATATATATATATATATATATATATATATATATATATATATATATATATATATATATAATATATATATATATATATATCCTAGGTAGTAGGTTGGTAGACAGCAACCGCCCAGGGAGGTACTACCGTCCTGCCAAGTGAGTGTAAAACGAAAGCCTGTAATTGTTTTACATGATGGTAGGATTGCTGGTGTCTTTTGTCTGTCTCATAAATATGCAAGATTACAGGTAAGTCTTGCTACTTCTACTTACACTTAGGTCACACTAAACATACATGTACAAGCATATATATACACACCCCTCTGGGTTTTCTTCTATTTTCTTTCTAATTCTTGTTCTTGTTTATTTCCTCTTATCTCCATGGGGAAGTGGAACAGAATTCTTCCTCTGTAAGCCATGCGTGTTGTAAGAGGCGACTAAAATGCCGGGAGCAAGGGGCTAGTAACCCCTTCTCCTGTATATATTACTAAATTTAAAAGGAGAAACTTCAGTTTTTTCTTTTGGGCCACCCCACCTCAGTGGGATACGGCTGGTACGTTGAAAGAAGAAAGATATATATATATATATATATATATATATATATATATATATATATATATATATATACACACACACACACAGTAGGGCCCCACTAATTTGGCAGGTTAGGTTCCAGGCTACTGCCGGAAAGCAGAACGCCATTTTATCCACTTATAAACACATACAAATGCCAGGTAATACCTTCGAAGAATTTCGTGAGTATATCTACTCTCTGAGCCCGGCCATGGGCCAGGCTCGTCTGGTGCTTGCCTGGTCAACCAGGCTGTTGCTGCTGGAGGCCCACATATCCATCACAGCCTGGTTGATCTGGCACCTGGTGAAGATACATGTCTAGTTTCCTCTTGAAGGCTTCTACACTTGTTCCAGCAGTGTTTCTGATATCTTCTGGGAAGATGTTGAAAAGTCTGGGACCCCGGATGTTGATACAGCGTTCCCTTATTGTCCTCACCGCACCCCTGCTCCTCACTGGGTTTATTTTACACTTCCTCCCATATCTCTCACTCTAGTATGTTGTTATGGCAGTGTGCAGATTTGGGACCAAGCCCTCGAGTACCTTTCAGGTATATTACTTCTCTCTCCTCCACTCCAATGAGTATATGTTCAAGACTTGCAGGTGTACCCAGTAGTTTAGGTGCTTTACTGGCTCAATGTGAGCTGTAAACAATCTCTGTATTTATTCCAGCTCCGATATGTCTCCTGCCCTGAATGGGGCCATCAGCACTGCGCAATATTCTAAGTGAGGGAGCACTAGCGATTTGAAGAGTGTCACCATCGGCATTATCAAGTTTACACTAACATATATTACATTAGCAATAGAACTAGGCATTAAAAACAATAAAAAGTAAAATATACACACAGTACACCCATTACTTACCTTAAAATATTTGTAGTCTTAATGTATGGCGAGAGGCGAGTTTAATTTGTAGGAAGTTAGGTTTGGGAGGTATGGTAGCCAGCCAGGTCAGTCCACCCCACCCATACGTAATGTACTACATTTAATTAAAGCTCCCCAGAGCGATAAAATATACGCACAGTACATTCAGTAATTACCTTAAAATATTTGTAGTCTTAATATAGGGTGAGAGGTGAGTTTTATTTGTAGGAAGTCAGGTTTGAGAAGTATGGAATCCAGCCAGGGTTGCCCTCCCCACCCCACCCACATGTAATATACTACATTTAATTAAAGCTCCCCAGAGCGATAAAATACATATACAGCACATTCATTAATTACCTTAAAATATTTGTAGTCTTAATGTAAGGGTGAGAAGTGAGTTTTATTTGTAGGGAGTCAGGTTTGGAAAGCATGGAATTGAGCCAGGGAAGCCCTCCCCACACCACCCACATGTAATGTAAACAAACTAGATAAGGCGTCTGGTTTTTGTCACTTTACATTGTGTACAAGTCGTCTCCATGTTGATACAGTAGAATAAATAAAGAGAAACACTCCCATTCTTATGTAACATTATTTTTAAAAGAAATGACACCTTGAGTGAAGGCACACCTAGGTACAGTTACTTTTCTTTCTTTCTTTCAACACACCAGCCGTATCCCACCGAGGCGGGGTGGCCCAAAAGGAAAAACGAAAGTTTCTCCTTTTACATTTAGTAATATATACAGGAGAAGAGGTTACTAGCTCCTTGCTCCCGGCATTTTAGTCGCCTCTTACAACACGCATGGCTTACGGAGGAAGAATTCTGTTCCACTTCCCCATGGAGGTAAGAGGAAATAAACAAGAACAAGAACTAGAAAGAAAATAGAAGAAAACCCAAAGGGGTGTGTATATATATGCTTGTACATGTATGTGTAGTGTGACCTAAGTGTAAGTAGAAGTAGCAAGACATACCTGAAATCTTGCATGTGTATGAGACAGATAAAAAAAGACACCAGCAATCTTACCATCGTGTAAAACAATTACAGGCTTCAGTTTTACACTCACTTGGCAGGACGGTAGTACCTCCCTGGGCGGTTGCTGTCTACCAACCTACTACCTAGAGGTACAGTTACACATACGTATAATTCTTCTTTCTTTCAACACACCGGCCGTATCCCACCAAGGCAGGGTGGCCCAAAAAGAAAAATGAAAGTTTCTCTTAAATTTAGTAATTTATACGGGAGAAGGGGTTACTAGCCCCTTGCTCCTGGCATTTTAGTCGCCTCTTACAACACACATGGCTTACGGAGGAAGAATTCTGTTCCACTTCCCCATGGAGATAAGAGGAAATAAACAAGAACAAGAACTAGAAAGAAAATAGAAGAATACCCAGAGGGGTGTGTATATATATGCTTGTACATGTATGTGTAGTGTGACCTAAGTGCAAGTAGAAGTAGCAAGACATACCTGAAATCTTGCATGTTTATGAGACAGACAAAAGACACCAGCAATCCTACCATCATGTAAAACAATTACAGGTTTTCGTTGTACACTCACTTGGCAGGACGGTAGTACCTCCCTGGGCGGTTGCTGTTTACCAACCTACTACCTAGGATACGTATAATTATCAGTTATAATAGTATGTAGGTATGTAGTCTGCCTGGGCTACATACCTATACCTACCTACGTAACTACACGATATTTAATGTAGCCCAGAGCCATATTATTACCATTGACATACCATGTTCACTGAGTTTAATCATTTCTAACAACTACCTTTAGATGCCATCATAAACAAAGGGATATGTAATGAATAATTCAAGCCGAGAATTGTAAACAAAAGCAGGAAAACGTAATGTTTTCCCTCTGCCTGGCTACAACACACTCACAGTATATATGTCGTCGGGGTTCGTTGGAGTATAGATGGTTGTAGTTAAACACACTGGTTGGTTGGTAACACTATATTATCAGACTGTGGTAAGGGAGGCCCAGCCTGCCTGTTGCTGCTTATATGTCTAAACGAGAACTGAGAGAGTTATAGAAGTACTCACGCACACATGCGCATCACGTGACGTCACACATGCTAGTCACTGAGCCTACTGACTAGGGAGCCTAAATATATATGTATGGATGATACAATCTACGATATACTACACAAGTATACTTATAAGTGAATTCAGTAGCTATACTGACAGCTCGGTCATGTTACGCATGTCGTCTCAACATACACTACTATGCTATAGGCTGAACAGGCAGGTGGCTCTGGGCTGATTCTATATAATAACAAAGACATATATAACTTAGAACTAATGGATGATATCATAATGTTTTAACATACTGGGTTTTAACGTAAAGCATTACGAATTATAAAAACAAATCATGGTATAATAAAGGATGGATTGATCGATCGATCTGTATTCATGCACTCTACAGATTCCGAGGAAGAAAAAAATATATTTACACAAGTGAAAGTAATTAACAGCAAAGGCAAATCTGGTGCGCACAGATCAATACTACTGCTAAATTCTCAGAATTTGGAGGGAACGTGAACACAAAAAATTTCTGAAAAACTGATCAGCTAATAACATAACACACAGTTGACAATTTCATTCATCTCGGACATCTAATTATACAGGGGTAAGATTTACATATGCAGAATGGTTATCATCTCTGGGAGGATCAAATTCCTTTGCAATGGCTAACACATGCCTTGACTGAGGGAGATCTGAACAAGTATCTACAAAAGATACTTGAGGGTTTCTCAATACTTGTCGTGTACGCAAAGAATAACGACATTCGGGTTGATTATCTGGCTGAGTATTAGAGGTACAGGGTACAGAGTCAGGAGGATTGTCAGCATCTGTCACATTAGTCTGGGTAGCAATATCATCAACATCACATACTAACTTCATATGATCTAAATGCGATTCTTTGTACTGACCAGTACTAATTTCTCTAACCTTATACTTATTGCCATTGATATGTTCAACTACTTGATAAGGGCCAACAAACTTTTGATCGAGTTTAGGCATTGCGGATGTTTTGTTGAAATTAGTCAGCATTACTCTCGAACCCACTTTAACTTTTGTCGGCTTAGCACGGCTATTAGTTACTCTAGTAAATTCTGCTGTTGATTTAAGAAGTGTTTCAGGGATTCTTCTAAAAACACTTTGAGCTATGCTGGTACGAGTTGCTATGAAATAATCAAGGTTATAATTTGGTTTCGGTGTGGAATATAACAACTCATATGCTAAACGCTTGTCTACACCATACAATGCATAATGTGGAGTGTCACCTATGGAAGCATTGTAAGCAAAATTGATAGCACATTGAACATCCGGTATAACTTCATCCCAGGTTTCACTATTGGGGTTGATAGTGGCTCTCAAAACATCTAGTACTTTCTTATTTGTTCGTTCTGCCAAACCATTGCTCGCAGGATGATGGGGAACAATGGTTGACTTAGAGACCTTGTACAAGGTACACAAATTTTCAAGAATCTCATTGCAGAATTCACTGCCATTATCTGTTACTAGGGACTTAGGGGTGGTAAGCCTGCAGATAATGCGTTCCTTAAACACTTTAGCTACTGTCTTGGCAGTCTTATCTGCAATAGGAACTAACTCACAATATCTGGTGAAATGGTCTACCATAACACATATGTTTGTTGCCTTGGAGGGAACATTTAAAATTGGTTAACAAATCAAGCGCAACTCTTTCCCACGGTTCGCTAGTAGTTGGATACACCTGGATTGGGTTAGGACCATTGACATTTCCTTTATGTTTCATACAGACACTACATTTCTTAACATACTCAGAAATGTCAGTTGCCATACGTGGCCAAAAGTATTTCATTCTGGCTTGTTTCACAGAACGATCCATACCAGGGTGTGCAACACCTGGGACATCGTGAACTAGCTGTAGAGCTACATTCACTAGTGACTGTGGAATTACTAACTGGTATACCCTTCTGCTTGGGGTACCCAACTCGGATGTTCGATACAGTAATTCCTGACTCATGGCAAAGTCACTAATAGGTGCTGGTGGCTTCACAGTCAGAATAAGATCTTCCTGGAGCAGGAATCGAATCACACCAGACCACATGGGATCTGTTCTTTGAGCATTCTTTACATCCTCGGCAGTAAAAGGAGGGTCAGCAGTTACTATACTAACATGTCGTGATAAAACATCTGCGACTACATTGGACTTGCCAGGTAAATGTTCAAAAGTATGAACTCTTGGATTGTCAAGGTCCATCTAGCTAACCTTCCAGTAGGTTGTTTGTTCTGGAATAAAGGTATCAGTGGTGCATGGTCTGTCAAGACCTGAACAGGGTACTGGTAAATAATGTCTCGGAAGTGCTTTAACCCTTTCAGGACCCGTCCCGTAGACCTACGGCTTTACGTTCAGGGTCCAAACCGTAGATCTACGCCAAAATTCTAGTGGCGTCAAATTTAGCACGAGATGGCTGGTAGGCCTACATCTGAGAGAATGGGTCTGGGTGGTCAGTGTGCACACCATAGAAAAAATCTGGACGCCTACATGGCATTGTGGGAATGCCGGCAAAGTAGCTTTGTTCATAGTACCTGGCGGCAAGGAAGCTCTCACTCCCCACTCACTCTTCAGGCGAATTCTGACTCTCCTCTTCACAACTTACAGTTCTAAGACTGATGGAAGTGGAGCTGAAGACGAATTCTATGGTTTTGAACCATATGGTACCATTGTGCCATATGGTACAATGGTACCATATGGTACAATGGTGCCATTCAATTCAATTCAAACTTTATTCTCTATAAGTATTACAATGCTGAGTTTACAGAATTTGGTTATTGTGTGGTTTACATGTAGTAAAATAATAATTACAGAGTGTACCACCAGAATGCCTAGCATGGCTAGGCATTTGGGGCAGACTTATATTAAATCTTAGATTTAAAATGTTACAGAATTATGAGATAAGTTGGTATTATGGCTAAGTGACTAAATACTAGTTGTGAGTTTAGCAATGTGAATGCTTTTGTTTTGGCACTATACGTAGTTTCAGTATTGGAGTATCACAGACCAACTTATGACTAGTTAAGATTCATTATTTTGAGATTGAGATTGATATTTCTGTTTATGGTCAAATGGGTGAGTGAGTGTAAGTGTGAACCACCAGGTGGTATTCGTATTATTAGTTGACAGGGTGTATCAGGGAGATAAGATGTTTTCTGATGGTAGTTTTGAAGGTGATGAATGTGTCTGCAGTTTTGGAATTTTCAGGTAGGGTGTTCCAGATTTTAGGGCCTTTGACATACATTGAATTTTTGTAAAGGTTTAGTCGGACACGGGGAATGTCATAGAGATGTTTGTGTCTGGTGTTGTGCCTGTGGGTTCTGTCACAACTATCAAGAAAGCGTTTTAGGTCAAGGTTAATATTGGAATTTAAGGTCCTGTAGATGTAGATTGCACAGTAGTAAGTGTGGATGTACTGAACAGGGAGTAAGTTTAGATCTATGAAGAGTGGGGGTGTGTGTTGCCAGGGATGGGATTTAGTGATTATTCTTACTGCAGCTTTTTGTTGGGTTATTATTGGCTTTAGGTGTGTTGCTGCAGTTGAACCCCAAGCACAGATAGCATAGGTGAGGTATGGATATATAAGTGAATGGTATAGTGTGAGAAGGGCAGTTTGCGGCACGTAGTATCGTATCTTGGAGAGGATCCCAACCGTTTTGGATACTTTTTTGGTTATGTCTTGGATATGGGTGCTGAAGTTCAGGTTGTTGTCGAGGTATAGGCCTAGGAATTTGCCCTCATTATGCCTGGTAATTAGAGTGTTGTCGATCTTAATGTTAATTTCCGCATCTCCTGCTCTGCTACCAAACATAATGTACAGTGGACCCCCGCATAACGATTACCTCCGAATGTGACCAATTATGTAAGTGTATTTATGTAAGTGCATTCGTACGTGTATGTTTGGGGGTCTGAAATGGACTAATCTACTTCACAATATTTCTTATGGGAACAAATTCGGTCGGTACTGGCACCTGAACATACTTCTGGAGTGAAAAAATATCGTTAACCGGGGGTCCACTGTAGTAGGTTTTGTCAACGTTAAGCGTAAGTTTATTGGCTGTCATCCAAGTCGATATTTTGATCAGCTCCTCATTAACAATGGTGTTGAGGGTTGCAAGATTAGGGTGAGAGATGACATAAGTCGTGTCGTCAGCAAAGAGAATGGGGTTCAGGTGTCGAGATACGTTTGGAAGATCATTGATGTATATGAGGAAGAGCAGGGGACCAAGGACACTTCCCTGCGGAACTCCAGTATCAAGTGGCTGTGTTGTTGATGCTGTGTCTTTAATGGTGACATACTGATACCTATTAGTAAGGTAAGATTTGAAATATGCAAGCGCATGGCCTCTTATACCATAATGGTCAAGTTTGTGGAGTAGGATGCCGTGGTCTACTGTGTCTAAAGTTTTCTTAGGTCAATAAAAATTCCTAGTGGATATTCCTTATTTTCCAATGCTGTGTAAAGCAGATCTAGCATTTTTATAATTGCATCGTTAGTGCTTTTATTTTTCCTGAATCCAAATTGGCAGGGGTTGAGTATGTTTTGTGACGTTATAAATGAATATAGTCTCCTGTGCACGAGTTTCTCAAAGATTTTGGATAGCAATGGTAAGTTTGATATTGGCCTATAGTTGTTTAAATCTGTAGGGTCACCACCTTTATGTATTGGTGTAACCCTTGCCGTCTTGAGTAGTTTCGGGAAGGTGCTAGCTTCTAGTGACTTGTTAAAAAGCAATGAGATAGTATGCGAGAGGACATGGGCCACTCTCTTGTACAATAATGGTGGGACATGAGACCGATTCCCTCAGTTATTTTTAAGTGACTTTATAATCTCGGTGACTTCCGTGGGCTCAGATGGAGCAAGATAGAAGGAATTTGGGAAATTCCCATCTAGGTAGTCCCCGGCATGGGCATTGGTACATGGGATTTTATTGGCAAGATTAGAACCTATGGTTGAGAAGAAGTCGTTTATCTTGTTAACTGTGTCGGTGGGTTGCAGTGGTGTTTCATTAGGTTTAGTTAGGACAATATTCTTGGTTTTTTTCAGTTTGTGGGTCCCTAGAATCTGAGAGAGTGTTTTCCAGGTCTTTTTTATATCTCCTCTTGTGTCAGTGAATCTACTGGAGTAGTATAGTTGTTTGGCTTTCTTTATTACTTTGGTGAGGACTGATGAATAGTGTTTAAGAATATCTTTGTGTATTAAGCCCTGTCTATATTGCTTTTCATATTGGCATTTCTTATCAATGGATTTCAGAATGGTGCTGGTTAGCCATGGGCAACCAAGCCGTTTGTTTGTGATCTGTTTTGTTTTTATAGGACAATGTTTGTTGTATAGTCTAAGTAGTTTGTTAAGAAAAATGTCTGTCCAGTCGTCAATACCATTGGCCTTGGAGAATTCTGTAGGCCAGTCAACAGTCTCTAGGTCAGCTGTGAACTTCCTTATTGAGGCCTCATCATAGAGTCTAAATGAGACTTTGTTGTATTCAAGTGGTGGTTTACTAATGTTTGTCAAGAGGAAGGTAGGGTAGTGGTCTGTAGTGCTATCTGTGATTATCCTTGATTTAAGGGGGGCTAGTATATTGATCCATATGTGGTCTATTATGGTTGCACTTGTTTCAGTGAGCCTGGTTGGTTTAGTTATTGTTGGTATGAGAAGTGTGTTGTTCATATTGTTGATGAAATCAGTTACAGGCTGATCATCTAGTAGGCCAAGGTTGATGTTGAAGTCTCCAGCTAAGAGAAGGTGGTGCTTATTCATTTGTCTGTTTGTTATTAGTGCCTTTAATTTCTCACTGAAATTTGGGATGTTAGTGTGGGGTATCCGGTAAATGGCACCGATTGTTATAGGCATCTTAAGGTTTTTTACAGTAAAATTAGCAAAAATGTATTCTCCATATTCATCACTAAAGCAATTGGTGCTGATACAAGATAATTGGTTAGAGTAATAGATTGCAATACCACCCGCAACTTGGTATGGTCTGCAGTTGTGGATTGCTGTGTATCCTGGTAGAGGGTAGATATCTGTTGTGTCCTGTTTTAGCCAGGTCTCGGTAAGAATAATGCAGGAGAAGGGTGTCTTTAGTGATTCAAGGAGTGCCAGGAGGTCATCATAGTGTTTGCTTAAGGACCTGATGGTGTAGTTAAGTACTGATAGACTTTTATCATTGTTTAGGATAGTGCTGGCTTGTGATGCTATGTAGTAAAGGCAGTTAATTTCCAATAGGTTTTGATTGTGTGTCAGATTATGTAGGTTTAGATCAGGGTCAACGTGATCAATCATCTTCTAGGTTTAAATTATGGTTATTTATATCCTGAGTTGTGTGTTGAGTTTTAGTACTGATATCTGTAGTGGTGGGAAGTTTGGACAAGTATATAGCTATAGCATTTTGGTCATGTAGAGTATAGTCACTAATACACATAATGAAGTTGGTGTTGTCTATGTGTTGTGCTGGAATGAGCTAAAGTACAACTAGGTATAAACTAATAATATAAAAATACAAATTAAAAATAGCACAAGACTCTCACTTGTAATTGCACTAAGGTCTAATGTAATGACTTTGGTATAGTCTATGTATTGACCTAGAGTGAGCAATAGTACAACTAGGTTTAATCTAATAATGTAGAAATACAAATTAAAAATATCACCAGGCTCTCACTAGTAATTACACTATGGTCTAATATAATGACTTTGGTACTGACTATGTATTGAGCTAGAATGAGCTATAGTACAACTGAGTTTAATCTAATGATATAAAAAAGGCACAAGACTCTCAGTTGTAATTGCACTAAGGTGTTATATAAGTTGTTTACAAGAATGTCATACAATGGTATCATATAGTGCAATGGTATCATATGGTACAATGGTACCATATGGTACAATGTACCATATAGTACATTGTACCATATGGTACATTATACCATATGGTACAGGGTACAGGGACCCTAATGGAAATAAGTCTGTCTGACTTTTTTGGGTTATCCTAGGTTCTCCAAACATATGCTGCTAAGTATGATATTCTATGTAACTTTATTTGTGTATAACTAAATAAACTTACTTATGATGCCACATGCGCTTGAGTAAGTTTATTCAGGTGTACAGAAATACAATTACATGGATTATCATACATAGCAGCATACGTATAAAATCTTAGGATAACCCAAAAAAGTCAGGGTGACTTATTTCCATAGTTATCCCTGTATCTGTACCATATGGTGTCCTGGATTCTGCTCTTGACTCTCGCCCAGGCAGGTCATAGCAGCTCTCCTTACTTGCACAGTATCCCTATGATCCCCGTTGGGGAGGGGAACCTCTACCATCTCCATGATGTCTCATCGTGTGAGAATTAAGCCCAAGTCTGCTGTCGTCGATGACGCCACAAAGCTTGAGCTTGCAGCTTCTCTCAACACTTGTCTTCACGCAAAGTTCTCCAAGATCACATCACTGAAAGGAGCTTTCATCGTCACTTTTCTCGATGATGCTGAAGCTGACAAAGTGCTTACACCTACTGCCATGAAGACCTTAGAAGACCGCGGCTTTACCATCTCCACGTCACCATACATGCTTGCAAAACGTTCAGTGTTTATGAAACATCTAGACAGGCTGATCACGAACATGTCCATCCAGGAAATTACGACATCACTTGAAGACCTCAACACCTGGGCCAAGATTGACTCTGTAGTGAAGATCCCCAACGCTTCCTCAATGCTCAAGGTCACATTCCTGGACGTTACCATGGTGACCAGAGCACTGTCTGATGGCCTGGCCATCTCTTACTACTACATCAACCCTCGACAGATTGAACCTGAACGCTTCACATACATAACACCTTGCTGGACATGTTACTCGTACAGTCACTCTACTGCCGACTGCCACGTGAAGAATAAGAAGATGTGTTCCACCTGTGGGTCTGCAGGACACGATTTTCGTTCTTGCACTTCCACTGCTGCTCCCACTTGCATCAACTGTAAGAGTGATCACCATACTCTTGCAGCCAAATGTCCAGTGTGTAAGGATATCCTCTCTAAGAAACTGAAGGAAGAAACAAAGAAGTCATCTGGAACCTCTCCTACATACGCTGCAATTGCCAAGATTCAATCTACAACATCCAAGATTCTACAAGCCACTCAACAGTCGTCTCCACCACCTCTCACTACCCAACCTCCACCTGATGATATCTCTACCAAATTCTATTACTGCATGATGTTTGTCCACATGCAAAATGCTGCAAAACCTGGCTCTTTCAACATGACTATTAATGAACTTCTTGCACTCACAACATGCCATCATTTAACTTCCCTGCAAGTCCACCATCAGCTGAAATTTTGAAAATAATCCCGAAGATCGTCAGTTTTGAAGCGCCAGATGACTTGAAAGAATTAATAACTGACAACGACGACGCATCCTCTTTTGAATCCTCCAATCAACATTCACCTGATAACATCCAAGACAGCACCACGCCTCCTATTCGTCGATTGGCTCGTCGTGGTGGCGCAAATACAGTGGACCCCCGCATAGCGACCTTAATCCGTGCAAGAGGGCTGGTTGTTATGTGAAATGTTCGGTATGCGAATGAATTTTCCCCATAAGAAATAATGGAAATCAAATTAATCCGTGCAAGACACCCAAAAGTATGAAAAAAAAAATTTTACCACATGAAATATACATTTTCCTACACACAAAGAGAAGGATACATGCACAATAGTAGAGTAGTACATGCACAATATATATTGTGCATGTACTACTCTACTAAATGAAGAATAAATGACACTTACCTTTATTGAAGATGCAGCAATGACTGATGAGACACTGTGTCCTGGGAGTGCGTTTTCCTCCTGAGTACTGTAGGTCCTGTTTGGCATTTTCTTCCAGAACAGGCCTTATCACACTGTGTATGCCACTACGATTCTTAAATCTCTCAAACCAACCTTTGCTGGCTTTAAATTCACCAATATGAGCACTAGTTCCAGGCATTTTTCCCTGTTCACCAGGGTGTTAGTCGACTGGTGTGGGTTGCATCCTGGGAGACAAGATTAAGGACCCCAATGGAAATAAGTTAGACAGTCTTCGATGACACTGACTTTTTTGGGTTATCCTGGGTGGCAAATCCTCTGGGGTTAATTGTTTCTTGGTATTCTCAATAAGCCACACCAACAACGGTGCTACAGCAGCAGCAGCAGCTGACGGTGGTACAGCAGCAACAGACGATGCTACAGCAGCAACAGACGATGCTACAGCAGCAACAGACGATGCTACAGCAGCAGCAGACGATGCTACAGCAGCAACAGACGATGCTACAGCAGCAGCAGATGATGCTACAGCAGCAGCAGACGATGCTACAGCAGCAGCAGACGATGCTACAGCAGCAGCAGACGATGCTACAGCAGCAGCAGCAGCTGACAGTGGTACAACAGCAGCAGCAGCTGACAGTGCAGCAGCAGCTGACAGTGCAGCAGCAGCTGTACCACCAATAGTAGCGATGGTTGATTGGGGTTTATTATACAACCTGGCCAGCTCGGAGACACGCACTCCACTTTCATACTTATCAATGATCTTTTTCTTCATCTCTAAAGTAATTCTCACCCTTATTGCTGTAGGGTTGGCACTAGAAGCTTTCTTGGGGCCCATGGTCACTTATTTTCCAGAAAAAATCACCAAAAACACTGTAATAATACGAAATGTTCTGATTGTATGCTTGGATGTTACCGCGGAGGCTGGCTGGTAAACAATGCCACCGGCGGAACACGTGAGCGTGGCTCAGGCCGCACATTGGACGCGTCTCGGACGAAGGGCGGTGAGCGGGTTTTTGGGCGGTATGCGAGGCAAAATTTTTGCGAAAAAAGCGAGCAGTATGCGGATTGTATGGTATGCGATGCGTGCGGTATGCGGGGGTCCACTGTATCATTCCTTCGCCTCCACTCACCACTACTCAAATGGACCAATCAGAAGCCACGATTCCACCACAGTCTTCTATACACTCTGTAGCGGAGACACCAACATTGAATGAACCTTCAATGCTGCAACCACCAACAAAAACCTCACCAGTCATCACTCGACGTATTAATACAGAAGACCAACACCGAGATCAATACCTGCACTGGAAAGATATAACTTTTTATATGACTCCTGACCAAGAACCCACCATGAATGTCGACACTTTGTATAAGAAATTACATGACAGAACAGTCAAGTTTACAAATCGTAAAGGAACCCATTGCTCCTTCACAGCACTCAAGATGACCTTTGACCAGTTACAGTCCGATCCAGCATTTCGACCCAAGATTACAAGACTACTCATCGTTTCCTCCCAACAACTGCACAACATAAGGAATGCCTCCAACAGTGAAGAAATGATGTAACTCCTGACTCGCACCTTAATGACACCTGACCAATCAAGAAGCTAGCCTCCCTTGACCACGCCTCCAGCTTCTGCCAGCCTCCAATCAACATCAAGAATGCAAGATGCAGACAGCTTGCCAGCCGGACGACTGAGTGTTCTCCTGTTTTTTGTGTTGCTGTTTCCCTCTGCTTCCAAGGCTTAGCTGTTGGGTCTAGTCCTGACTCTTCTCTCTTCGACTCAAGACATTCCTCTCACCGTCTATTCTTCACACTGTCCCCACTTGCCCCTCGCCCCTCGTGGGTCCTTACCTGTGAGTCCTGATCTGATCTGATGGTGTCCTGTACTGTATGGTACCCTGTACCATATGGTACCCTGTACCATATGGTACCCTGTACCATATGGTACCCTGTACCATATGGTACCCTGTACCATATGGTACCCTATACCATATGGTACCCTGTACCATATGGTACCCTGCACCATATGGTACCCTGCATCATATGTTATCCTGTACTGCATGGTACCCTATACCATATACAGTGGTCCCTCGCTTTTCGTAGTTCTCGGCAATCGTAAATTTCACCAATCATAGGGGTATTTTCGTATAAACATGGACTTGCTTTTCATAGGTTGACTCGCGAATAGTAGTTCGTCCGGGACGCATACGCATGGTGTGAGCCAAGGCGGCCTCCCTACCCAGCCAGTCTGGCATTGTTTACCAGTGAGTGAAGGTCCCCTCAAGTGCTCCTACAAAATACTTCATAATATTCCACTCATTTTAGTGCTTGCAATTACTAAATAAGCTACCATGGCTCCAAAGAAAGCTCCTAGTGCCAAGCCTGTGGTAAAGAAGGTGAGAAATATGTACAGTGACAAAGTCTTGGGCCATTTTCGGGAAGTGTTAAAGAGACACCAGAAACAGAGCTCTCTCCACAGTTACTTTGCGAGACAGGACTAGAGTGACTCTCAAGGTGGTCCTAGTGGCATTAAGAAACAGAGAAGAAAAGCAACCCCAGAGAAGCAATTGGTACCTGAGGTGTTGCTGGAAGGGGATTCCCCTTCCAAACTGTAAACATTCCAATCTCTCTCCTCCTCCAGTCTCCCATACACTAAGAAGAATCTCCAATAAAGGTAAGTGTTATGCTGTTAATGTTTCATTCATCATTTCCCATTGTATTGTTTATGTACTATATGTATATTTCATGTAAAAAATTTTTTTGTTTTAATACTTCTGGGTGTCAGGAACGGATTAATTGTATTTACATTATTTCTTATGGGGAAAATTGATTCGCAAATCATAAATTTCGTTTATAGTAACGGCTCCAGGAACGGATTAATTACGAAAAACGAGGAACCACTGTATGTAGTACAATGTACCATATGGTACCCTGTAACATATGATACCGTGTACCATATGGTCAATAGGTGTTGGTGGCATGAGACACCAGCCAAGACTGAGTGAGTGGCGACGCAAGCTAGCTACTGACTCTGCAGTTTCCGAGACAAAGCGCTTTGTCATCCACCTCAAGGAACACGTCAAGTTCCTGTACACTTGTAAATATATAATAGAACATTACTAATATACAACATTTTTGCATATTTTTGTTGTAAACAACTATTGTAAACAAAATAATAATGAAAATATTAGTGTGTTTATTGTGTTTAATACAACATTACCATATGGTACAATGAACCATATGGTATCATTGTACTGTATGGTACAATGTACCATATGGTACCATTGCATCATATGGTACCATATGGTACCATAAGGTACCATTGCACCATATGGTATCGTTGTATATGGTACCATTGTACCAAATGGTGCCATTGTACCATATGGTACCATTCTATCATATGGTACCATTATATCATGTGCCATATTGTACCATATGGTACCATTGTATTGTATGATGCCATTGTACCATATGGTACAATTGCACCCTATGGCACCATTGTACCATATGGTACTATATGGTACCGTTGTATTCAACACAATAACCGCACTAATATTTTCATCATTTTGTTTACAATAAACTTGTAAACAAGTTTTGTAAGCAATATAATGATAAACAAATTAGTGCAGTTATTGCATGGAATACAATGAGTGTACACTTATACAATATACATTATACTGGTCTCACAGGCCACAAATGTTATTAGAAAAAGAAAAAAATTAGAAAAGAAAAGAAAAAAGTATAAAAAACGTAAAATAAATAAATGGGATTTTGCGGAAGTCACTGATGTTGCTGCCACCCGGTCATTTTGGGTCAACTTCCCACCGCTGTATCTCGGTAAGTACTGATCAGATTTTTTTTTTTTGTCTTATTACCTTCACAAAAATATACTCTTTAATTCTGTAAGAAAAAAATAATTTTTTTTTTTTCAAAATTCCTTGGACACTGGAGCACCACTTCAGATTTTGGCCTTGGACCCTGAAGGGGTTAAAGACCATACTATTGCTAAAGCTTCTTGCTCCATTACTGTATAATTACGTTCAGCCTTCGTAAGGACTCTACTAGCAAATGCAACTGTGTTGTGCTTGCCATCAGTCTTCTGAGCTAGTACGGCACCTATGCCAGTTGAACTAGCATCAGTTGTCAGATAGAAAGGCTTAGAAAAATCTGGAAACTTCAAAATTGAAGCGGACGTTAGCTTTTCTTTTAATGTCTGGAATGCTCTTTCTTGACGGAAGGTCCAAACGAAAGGAGCATCTTTCTTAAGCAATTCAGTTAGAGGAGCTGCTATGGAAGAGAAATTAGCAATGAAAGATCTATAAAAACCTGCTAGACCCACAAAGGATCTTACAGCATCAGCAGTTTTGGGGGATGGAAAATTTAGTACTGCCGTTACTTTACTTTGATCAGTCGTAACCTCTCTAGGAGTGACTATGTGACCAAGAAACTTAATTTCTGATCTGAAAAATTGACATTTGGACAGTTTGATCTTTAAATTGGCTTCTTCAAGCTTACCAAGTACATGTACTATATCAAGTCTTTTCAAATGTGTATCCACATCTTCGGACATGACGATTACGTCATCTAAGTACACCATAAGTGCTTTACCTATGAGACCTCTAAAGGTATTGGTCATGAGCCTTGAGAATGTGATAGGGGAGGATCGTAATCCAAAGGCCATTTGGAGGAAATGATAATGACCTGTGGGAGTGGAGAATGCAGTTAACTCTTGGCTGTCCTCGTGAAGAGGGACTTGCCAAAACCCTTGTAATGAGTCCAGGGTCGAGAAGGCTTTGTTATCTCCGATGTTACATAAAAGATCACCAAGTACAGGAAGTGGGAAGCAATCTGGAATAGTTTTCACATTTAACTTCCTAAAGTCAATCACCGGGCGCCAAGTACCGTCCTTCTTAGGCACTAGGATCAAAGGCGCATTCCAGGGTGAATTGCTAGGTGCAATAACTCCATCATCGAGCATCTGATTGATCAATTCTTCTGCGACAGCAACTTGGGAATGAGGCATTCTGTACGCAGGTATATAGATAGGTCTAGTACCAGGTTCAAGTGGAATACGATGGGACAATAAGTTCGTTATACCCATCTTCTCACCTGGTAAGGCAATGGCTTTATGACGTTTGTTCAACAGAGTCAACAAACGCTTGACCTCATCTAGGAAGTCAGTGGGAGCTAAATCTTTCTCCTCAACTGGTGGAATGGATTCATCCAGTGGAGTGGATGAGGTCTTCCCTGTTGAAATAGCACCGACCCACTGGTCAGGTGGCAAGTCATCCTGTACTTGAACAAGGTAAGGATAGTGAACCAGGTCAACGAGATTGGTATTTGCTCTGAGACAAACACTGTGACCCGAAGTGTTAGCAAGGAATAAATGGATCTTACTGTCTCTTACATGTAAGGAAGGTTCAACAAATAAACCCTTGACCTTGCAGGAATCACTGTCAACTAGGACGTTATCACCATCTGGAACACTAGGGACAACAACAGACACTCTAGTAAGAGCACTAGCCGCAACAGAGACGTCTTTCTGCAGGCGGCATGTGACATCAACAAGAGATGGCATTACTAGTTTCAAGTAATCGTTTTCTGACAAGGCATCCCCTGTGGAGAAACTACTTCTTGAACTAGCAGACATTGCAGGGATAGGCTGTGCGCTCAAGTGTCCCCGGACACTTGAGGCAATGGAACACTATCCTGCAAGTCTGAAGGTGTAGGCGAAACACTGATGGGAGTGACAGAGTTACTAGTGCCTGACCACTCGGCTATGTTAATAAGGAATTCACGGATCTATAGGAACTTAATCTGAACTTTGCATTCCGCAGCACTTTAACAAATCTCAGATACAAGCTGTGAGAACAAGCACATTGCTCAAGGGCTAGGTAATGTCTTTTAGTCAGTAGGGGAATATTGGTACTGTGGACTGATTCATATTGACTCTGACTGGCATGATACACTAAGTGAGCAAACAAAAGTGACTGGGACATCTTCTCAGGGAACTTACTCAAGGACATAAAGGCAAGAAAAATAGAGAGAATGACACACTTTGCCTAAATGGGAAGAAAATGCTTAACTATTCTGCCTAAGTAAAGAAAATAAAAAAAATTACTCAACTGGATAAGCAACACTCTGAAAATCAAGAGAAATTGTACTTTACTCAAATCAAATTTACTCAGATTTACTTTAAATTGAATGAATGGCACAGTGAGTTGTCTTTACTCTCAATTGAATAAAGAAATTCAACAAAAAAAATGATAAAATGGGATCAACAAATCTTGTGCAAAATTAAAACAAACTGGGAAAGCAATTCACTAAAAATAAAATAAAATGACACACAAAGAATAAAATATTATGCACAGAAAATGTGAAACTGAAATCACAGGATATTGCACTGAAATAAACTGTAGCAATATTGCAAATAACAATTTCTAATCAAAAGTACTGCACAACACAACACTACATAAAATTTCTGAAAGAAAAAAAAAATTTAATGGCAGCACAATGTTTACACAAGAATTATTGTAAAATGAGTTAATGTTGCAATAATAAAAAATAACACACACAAGAAAATACAGTTTACAAAAGCAACAAAAAAAAATTATCAAGGAATGAACTGATTGAACACTTTAACTCTTAATTGCAGCTTAAGCAAACACTTACTGAACAAACAAAAGAATGATTTACTTTAAAAGAAGTTAAAAAATTGCACTAAGAGTGAATTTGTTCAATGAAATATAAAAAATAATAGAGGCAAAAAAAAAAAAACACAAAACAAGGAAAAGGTTTGAACACTTACAGTGATGCAGAACACAGCACATCAATATATGCACAATACTATGAGAATTTTCTTGTAATAAGGCTTGAGGTATGAAAAATTTGGAAAATAATTCTCTTGCTTCAAACAAAATAATGGCACTATTGTCTGTGGAGATAAGACAAATTAGACACTGGCTAAATGAAAAGAATTAACTCAAGAATGTTCAACACACACAGAAAAAAAATGGCAAATGAATGAATAAAAAAAATTAGCAAGAATACACAAATGCTGGGAGAAAAAAAAATAACTGAGGCAACACTGAGTTGTGATGCAGAATATAAGGGAACAAGTTACTGAACTACTTCACTGTATAAATTACTAGGCAAGGAACACAATACTGTGAACACAAGATAATTGTGAAGTGTAAACACAAGGTTATACTGCTTATATATTGCACACAACAAGGAAAAACATTAAACTACTTATTTCAAGTATATATAAAAAAAAGAAACACAACACAACAGACATAAAATAAAGCACGAAAATTAACACTGAAGAAAGAAGAGAAAAAAAATAATGCAAACAGTATATAATGAACACTGAGTCTAATCAAGAGTCACTGAATGTCACTAAGAAATCACTGTCAAGAAAAAACTAAACACACGCAAATGTCTCGATATAAAAAAAAATATATTCATTAACACTGTAGCAACGGTGTAGGTTGATGGTGATGAAGGGTAGGTGGTGGAGTCTCATGGCTAGCAGCGTTCCTGACGCCTCAAAGAATTTGTGCTTAAATCGATGAACTCACACAGGAGGCTTTTACGATGGCGCACCTGACGAAGGAACACTCTTGGCTCTTGACCCCCTATGTGGTCCGTAAAAATAAGGTGCTAGGACCCGTGAGAAGGGTACAAAAACAACAGCGGTAGTGGGTGAGTGCCTAAGGCAGCGCGGTGAGACACCGCGTGGTGACTGGGCCTATGGGATAAACAGCGTAAGCCACTCTGGGGACACCCGCACTAGGCACGAAGATATTCTAAGCCGGGCTGGCTTAAAAACAACCCACAAAATACCACAACACCACAGGGATGATAAAACTCAGAATAGCTAGAACTGGAAGCACAAAGCGATGAAGAAGACTGTACCCATGTGGCTTGCTTGAGTACTGGGTTAGTTGCTGGCTGGCTTGGCTTAACCCTTCACATAGACTGACTTGATAACTTGTAACGATGAGCACAGCAGGGGTGGAAAGCTGGCTTAGCAGGCAAAGCTGGAATGGCGTAGGGCTGGGCTGGACTCTACTCCCCCCCACAGACTGACTTGATAGCTTGGCTTACTTTGCAAACCCGGGTCAACCCCTCGGAAGTAATGCAATTAAGCAAATAAAACGCTAATACACAGAGGCTGACCATTAAGGGAAGCAATAGGCGGGTGAAAGCTTGCTTGGGGTAGCTGGCTTGGGATTGTAGAGTGCGTCTCGGCAGGCCTAGCGTCACAAGATGGCGACCGGCTCAGTAGAAATTTATCTCCAGAAATCGCTGTAATCGTCAGAATTACAGGCCCTCCGTTGCCACCAATTGTCATCGGGGTTCGTTGGAGAATAGATGGTTGTAGTTAAACACACTGGTCAGTTGGTAACACTATATTATCAGACTGTGGTAAGGGAGGCCCAGCCTGCCTGTTGCTGCTTATATGTCTAAACGGGAACCGAGAGAGTTACAGAGGTACTCATGCACACATGCGCGTCACGTGACGTTACACATGCTAGTCACTGAGCCTACTGACTAGGGAGCCTAAATATATATGTATGGATGATACAATCTATGATATACTACACAAGTATACTTATAAGTGAATTCAGTAGCTATACTGACATATAAACATAAAATGTTTATGTGCTATGTAACGTGTTTCTTATATAATTTGAAGAAAATATCATAGATGGATTAATGAAAATGTCTATATTGACATAAAATAAGACATTTAATGTGCCCAAAAGTGATTATTAGTATTATGTAATGTTTTCCCTCCACCCGGCAACAACACCTCCATAGCATATAAACAGCATGTTCATGTGCTATGTAACGTGTTTCTTATATAATTTTAAAGAAAATATCATAGATGAATTAATGAAATTGTCTATATTGACATAAAATTAGACATTTAATGTGCCCAAGAGTGATTATTATTGCATAATAGAGATGTGCTCATGGAGAATGTAAACAAACCGGGTAGCACATGCCGTATTTGAAAGACCGCTTGCCGTATAGAAAGTTTTGGTCATAATTTGAGATCGCCACATTAGCAGAATGCCGTAAGATAAAATGCCAAAAAGCGGTCCCTACTGTATATTTATTTATTTTTAACATGCTGGCTGTCTCTCACCAAGGAAGAGTGACCCAAAAAAGAAAATTTCCAAATCATTCACAGAACCACTGTCTTGCCAGAGGCATACAGGTACACCAGTTTAGATGTCCCTCTAAATAGCAAATATCCCAAACCCCTTCTTTAGAGTGTAGCACTGTGCCTCCCACCTGGTTTCCCTGAATCCCTTCACAAAATATTACCCTGCTCACACTCCAACAGCACAAGTCCCAAAAGCAATGTCTCTCTCCTTACTCTTATTTAGCATACTTGCACATGCCTGCTGTATGTTCAAGCCCCTTGCACACAAAACCTCTTTTATGTCCTCCCTCCATCCTTTCCTAGGATGACCCCTACCCCATCTTCCCTCTAGTACAGATTTATACATCTTCCAAGTCATCCTATTTTGCCCCACCCTTTCTAAATAATCAAACCACCTCAACAACCCCTCTTCAGCCCTCTAGGTAATACACCTCTTCCTAATTTCCAAACTATGAATTCTGCATAAAAATATGTACATACACACACACACTAAACACACACACATTAAACAAATGAAAAACACACACACAGCTGACTCTCAAGTGACATAGTTTATATTCCTGAAAATTGGTTCTTTAATTAAAACAACATAACTGGAGCAAAGATTACCTGCAGCTTACTTCAGGGGTCATCACCCCCACAGCCTAGTCCCAGGCCACACCTATTTGTTGCTGGCCTGATCAACCAGGCTGTTGGTGCTAGTGACACACTAGCAGCAACAGCATGGAATTTTGCACCATCAAACTTCTTACATTTGCAGGGAGTGATTTTGATGTGCAGATTTAAGACCAATCCTCCAGAATTTTCCAGGTGCATTCTAGAAAGTACAATTTGAGGGAATTCAGGCATTCCTAGTAATTTAGGGGCTTCACTGAGTTTTGAAGGTTCTCTGTACATTTTCCAGTTCTGCAATTTTTTCTGCCTTTAAAGGGGCTTCTAGTACCTGTATGGTAAAATTACAGCCTAGAGAGAATAAATGATTTGAAGAGTATCATCACAGCAAAAGACTCGGCAGATGATGCAACATCCCCCAAATGAAAAGCAGGGGTGTCACTAGACGTTAAGAGACAATACAGTAAGTGTCAGGGGCCTGAGACTGTTCAACTGCCTCCCAGCATACATAAGGGGGATTACCAATAGACCTCTGGCTGTCTTCAAGCAGGCACTGGACAAGCACCTAAAGTCAGTACCGGATCAGCCAGGCTGTGGCTCGTACACTGGATTGCATGCAGCCAGCAGTAACAGCCTGGTTGATCAGGCTCTGATCCACCATAAGGCCTGGTCACAGACCAGGCCGCAGGGGCGTTGACCCCTGGAGCTCTCTCCAGGTAAACTCCAGGTAATGGCTTGGCATCTATTGCTTTCAAAATTCTTGTTATCCAGCTTATTATTTTTCTTGTAGGTGTGATAACCTTGTGATCATTGAATGTAAGAGCTTCCAACATTATCAATCATGGTCTCTCATATTAAACTTTTGCTTTATTAAGCAATTCACGTTTATTGTATACTCGGCTCCAGTGTTTATTTCCCAAATTTTTGAATGGCAGAGTAACTGAAATTTGTCCTCACTGAACATTATGTATTATCATCATTAGCTCACTGGAAAACTTTATTTTACATCACTCTGGAGACTTGAAGTGTCTTCAATGGATGCCACTCATACAGATTTTAGTATCACCTCCAAAGGATACATTGCTATGATTTGTCTTCATCTATGTTGGTATGAGAACAAGAATACCTGGAGAGGGTTTCAGGGAACAAAGCCACTGCAGCCTAGTCTGACCAGGACTCGTGGTGGATCAGAGCCTGATCAACTAGGCTGTTACTGTTGGCCTCACACAAACCGATGTACAAACCACAGCCTGGCTGATCAGGTACTGACTTTAGGTGTCTGCCCAGCGCCTTCTTGAAGACAGCCAAGGGAGGCGTTTGAACAGTCTTGGGCCCCTGACACTTATTGTGTTGTCTCTTAGCATACTCTTCGTGTTTCTTTTTTTCATTAGGGGGATGTTGCATCTCCTGCCAAGACTTTTGCTTTCATAGGGAGTGATTTCACATACAAATTTTTGACTAGTTCCTCTAGGATTCCAAGTGTATATTACGTATCTTTCTCGCCTACATTTCAGGGAATACAAATCAAGGGACTTCAATCGTTCCCAGTAATTTAAGTTTTTTATCGATTTTGTGTGTGCTGTGAAAGTTCTCAGTACATTCTCCAGGTCTGCAGTTTTGCCTGCCTTGAAAGGGGCCATTAGTGTACAGCAATATTCCAGCCTAGAGAGAACAAGGGATTTGAAGAGAACCATCATAAGAAAGATAAATGCAGTAAATATTCTTTCCTGGAAACAGTTCTTTACTGTGGTAAGTTCTGATTTCATCCTATTCTAATATGAAGAACACATGGGAAAATCAGGTTATATTGCTGAAACCTTGAAAAAGGCCAGACAATTTTTTTGAAAATAGCTTACAGAAGTCAAAATAAACACCTTATCTTACTTTAAATTCTGGCTGTTGTCGGTGCCTCTTGATATGAAAGTCTGTAGAGAAAATTAATATGGCCCGCTGGACCAAGGTGGAAGGCTGTGGTTTGTGTTGATGCAGATGTACAGTTGTCAGTTGATGGTTGCACTGGATTGCTCAAGTCATCTGTAATACATCTGTGGTGTGTTTTACTCAGCAGCACATTACACAGATGAAAAGGCTTCATCACTTGTTCCAGAGCAATGCTTCTAGATGTGTCAAGGTTCTTTTCAGTAAGTCTGCAAATTTCCCAATCATTATACTAATGGTATACAATATTGACTAATAAGGTATACTGTAACACATAGATATCTTTATTGAAGAGTCATCATGCTTGTGTAACAGGCTTTTTCAATTTAATACACATACATCTATGTGTATTATATGTTTACAGTGAAACATACAAGTGAACAGTATTTAGATAAGGCTAAAGAGGTCTTTGTGGCATTTATGGATTTGGAAAAGGCGTATGACAGGGTGGATAGGGGGGCAATGTGGCAGATGTTGCAGGTGTATGGTGTAGGAGGTAGGTTACTGAAAGCAGTGAAGAGTTTTTACGAGGATAGTGAGGCTCAAGTTAGAGTATGTAGGAAAGAGGGAAATTATTTCCCAGTAAAAGTAGGCCTTAGACAAGGATGTGTGATGTCACCGTGGTTGTTTAATATATTTATAGATGGGGTTGTAAGAGAAGTAAATGCAAGGGTCTTGGCAAGAGGCATGGAGTTAAAAGATAAAGAATCACACATAAAGTGGGAGTTGTCACAGTTGCTCTTTGCTGATGACACTGTGCTCTTGGGAGATTCTGAAGAGAAGCTGCAGAGATTGGTGGATGAATTTGGTAGGGTGTGCAAAAGAAAATTAAAAGTGAATACAGGAAAGAGTAAGGTAATGAGGATAACAAAAAGATTAGATGATGAAAGATTGGATATCAGATTGGAGGGAGAGAGTATTGAGGAGATGACTGTATTCAGATATTTGGGAGTGGACCAGTCAGCGGATGGGTCTATGAAAGATGAGGTGAATCATAGAATTGATGAGGGGAAAAGGGTGAGCGGTGCACTTAGGAGTCTGTGGAGACAAAGAACTTTGTCCTTGGAGGCAAAGAGGGGAATGTACGAGAGTATAGTTTTACCAACACTCTTATATGGGTGTGAAGCATGGGTGATGAATGTTGCAGCGAGGAGAAGGCTGGAGGCAGTGGAGATGTCATGTCTGAGGGCAATGTGTGGTGTGAATATAATGCAGAGAATTCGTAGTTTGGAAGTTAGGAGGAGGTGCGGGATTACCAAAACTGTTGTCCAGAGGGCTGAGGAAGGGTTGTTGAGGTGGTTCGGACATGTAGAGAGAATGGAGCGAAATAGTGACTTCAAGAGTGTATCAGTCTGTAGTGGAAGGAAGGCGGGGTAGGGGTCGACCTAGGAAAGGTTGGAGGGAGGGGGTAAAGGAGGTTTTGTGTGCGAGGGGCTTGGACTTCCAGCAGGCATGCGTGAGCGTATTTGATAGGAGTGAATGGAGACAAATGGTTTTTAATACTTGACGTGCTGTTGGAGTGTTAGCAAAGTAACATTTATGAAGGGGTTCAGGGAAACTGGCAGGCCGGACTTGAGTCCTGGAGATGGGAAGTACAGTGCCTGCACTCTGAAGGAGGGGTGTTAATGTTGCAGTTTAAAAACTGTCGTGTAAAGCACCCTTCTGGCAAGACAGTGATGGAGTGAATGATGGTGAAAGTTTTTCTTTTTCGGGCCACCCTGCCTTGGTGGGAATAGGCCAGTGTGATAATAAAACATCTACTAAATTGTACAACTTGTCAGACACTGCAACATCATGGAATCTTGGGTCAGAGGACATCTACATGACCTTCTTCACGGCTACCACAACTTACCCATCCCTCTGGGTATGACCGACTTCCACTGAGGAATCCCACCTACCAGTGACTATGCCCTCGTCTGCTACCCGTCCCTTTCCACATGACGATTAGTATATAAGCACCAGCCTCCTTGCCTGTGCTCCAGAATCTACATGACTATGGTGCTCTTCACACCAACTCCAAGGCTGAGGGACTGAGTACCTCATCTTTTTTGTATATAGTTCTACTATCTTCAAAATATGTCCTAGAATCTATATTATAAAGCCACTGGATGGCAAAACGTCTACAATAAAAATACCCAGATATTTGCACATGTATCTAAATTTTCATCTTGTCAGTATTGTATACCATTCTTGTACAACATAAACTGAAGAAACTAGCTGTACAGACAAAAAGCCTTGTTAAAGAAAATAATCCAGGTGCTGCAAGTGTCTTATTTATCACCTTGTCTGATTTGCTTGTCATTGACCCTTTCAGGTTCGCCAGGCCCTCTCCAAGACTTGTTCTCAGGGTTGCCAAATTTTCAAAAAAAAAATTCTTATGAAAAGATAGAAAATCTTTTCCCGGTCATAATGACACCAAAAGTATGAAATTTGATGGAAACTTACGGAATTATGCTCTCGCGAAGTTAGCAGTCTCGATGTTTACGCATTGGCGATTTTGCCCACTTTGAGCCCTGTTTTCGGCCAATTCCAGTGTACTAGTCTACAAAAATCATAACTATTTCGCTTGAACTCCATTTTTTCTATCGAATGAGTACAAGAAACCACCCATTTACCGATTTCAACTATCCAATAAAGTGATCAGAATTTAGCAATTTTGCCAATTTCACACAAATTTCAAAAAATGCCAATTTCCGAATAGGGTCCAGAATAAACAAGAAAGACATTCCTGGCACTAAAATAACACTTCCTCTGTTCATTAGTCACATCCCCATGCCCCTCTTACATTCTTTTGCTTTCCACTTTGAATTTTTATTCTCACAAAAAAAAATAGAAGATTTACTGTTATGCATACTGCATTAGTGTAGAAATGGTATAAATAATATCAGCGCACTTGTGAAATAATATTAGACTCACCAGTTGACGTGTATTGGACGCATAGCATGATTTGTTTACTTTTGAACTTTGGTAAAAATCGAACATTTCTGCTACTTTGAACTCAATTTCAAGGTACTTTTCTTTGTAAAACCAGTCAAAATCATCTCAATTTCTGTAATATGTCTTCCATTCTATAAAATGAGACCAGGATACAGTCAGAATGATAAATTCTCACTCCAGACAGCATACGCCACCAATATTCAAGTCTAAAACTACTCACCGTTAAGAACATCCATACTTATTCTTGTGCCTACTACATACATAGAACACAACACTCAAACATAAACCCTCCACTCAAACTTCTCATCAACCTTAACAGGACACATGACCATAAGACACAGATCACTTTTTGATATACCCTGTGTCCATCTCTCACTGTGTAAAAACTCTATGCACATAAAGGGCCCCAAAATTTGGAATTCATTACCAGTGACTACTAAAGTAATCCGGCCTGAACATCAATTTAAGACTTCTCAAAAACCACCTACTTACCCTAACCTAAATACAGTGGACCCTCAGCTAACGATATTAATCCATTCCTGAAAGCTCATCATTAGATGAAATTATCGTTAGCTGAATTAATTTTCCCCATAAGAAATAATGGAAATAAAATTAATCCGTGAAAGACACCCCAAAGGATGTAAAAAAATTTTTTTTTACCACATGAAATATTAATTTTAATACACACAAACTGACACTTACCTTTATTAAAGATCTGGTGATGATTGATGGGATGGGAGGAGGGGAGAGTGTGGAAGTTGTTAATGTTTAGAAGGGGAATCCCCTTCCATTAGGACTTGAGGTATCAAGTCCTTTTCTGGGGTTACTTCCCTTCTTCTTTTAATGCCACTAGGACCAGCTTGAGAGTCACTGGACCTCTGTCGCATAACATATCTGTCCATAGAGGTCTGTACCTCCCGTTCCTTTATGACTTTCCTAAAGTGGTTCACAACATTGTCATTGTAATAGTCACCAGCACGGCTTGCAATAGCTGTGTGAGGGTGATTTTCATCAAAAAAGGTTTGCACTTCAAGCCACTTTGCACACATTTCCTTAATCTTTGAAGTAGGCAACTTCTTCAATTTCTCTATCCCCTCCTCCGAAGCAGTTTCCTCAGGTCTGGCTTCTTGCTGTTAAAGATGATCTTGCAGCTTATCAGTGGTTAGTTCTTCATTGTCCTCCTCCACCAACTCTTCCACATCCTCCCCACTAACCTCCAACCCCAAGGACTTCCCCAATGCCACAATTGATTCCACAACTGGCATACACTTCTCAGGGTTAGCCTCAAATCCTTCAAAATCCCTTTTGTCTACACATTCTGGCCACAGTTTCTTCCAAGCAGAGTTCAAGGTCCTCTTAGTCACTCACTCCCAAGCCTTACCTATAATGTTTACACAACTGAGGATGCTAAAGTGATCTCTCCAAAACTCTCTTAGAGTCAATCGAGTTTCTATGGTCACTACAAAGCACCTTTTGAAACATAGCTTTTGTGTAGATTTTTTGAAGTTTGAAATGACCTGCTGGTCCATGGGCTGCAGGAGAGGAGTGGTATTAGGAGGCAAAAACTTGACCTTAATGAAGCTCATGTCCCCAGAAAGTCGCTCTGCCAAGTCTGAAGGATAACCAGGAGCATTGTCTAATACCAGGAGGCACTTAAGGTCCAATTTATTTTCCAGGAGGTAATTTTTCACAGTGGGGGCAAATGCATGGTGTAACCAGTCATAGAAAAGGTCTCTAGTGACCCATGCCTTACTGTTTGCCCTCCACATCACATACAAACTAGCCTTGAGGACTTTGTTTCTCCTGAAAACTCTGGGAGTTTCAGAGTGATACACCAATAAAGGCTTCACTCTGCAATCACCACTAGCATTACCACACATCAACAGAGTAAATCTGTCTTTCATAGGCTTATGTCTTGGGAGTGCCTTTTCCTCCTGAGTAATGTAGGTCCTGTTTGGCATTTTCTTCCAAAACAGGCCTGTTTCGTCACAATTAAGCACTTGTTCAGGTTTCAATTCTTCACTGTCTATGTAATCCCTGAATTCCTTCACATATTTTTCAGCAGCTTTTTGGTCCGAACTGGCAGCCTCACCATGCCTTATCACACTATGTATGCCACTACGATTCTTAAATCTCTCAAACCAACCTTTGCTGGCCTTAAATTCACTCACATCACCACTAGTTGCAGGCATTTTTCTAATTAAATCCTCATGCAACTTCCTAGCCTTTTCACATATGATCGCTTGAGAGATGCTATCTCTTGCTATCTGTTTTTCGTTTATCCACACAAATAACAGTCTCTCAACATCTTCTATCACTTGTGATCTCTTATTTGAAAACAAAGTTGCACCTTTTACAAGAACAGCTTCCTTGATTGTCGTTTTCTTGGCCATAATAATAGCGATGGTTGATTGGGGTTTGGTATACAACCTGGCCAGCTTCAAGACACGCACTCCACTTTTGTACTTAGCAATTATCTCTTTCTTCACATCCACAGTAATTCTCACCCTTTTTCCTGCAGGGTTGGCACTAGAAGCTTTCTTGGGGCCCATGGTGACTTATTTTGCAGGTACAATCACTAAAAACGCTGTGATAATATGAAATGTACCGATTGTATGCGTGGATGCAACCACACCGGCTGGCTTGTAAACACTGGCACCCACGGGACAACAGAGGCGCGCTCAGGCCACATGTGGACGCGTCTCAAATGAATCGCATTGGGGGAGTTTTTTAGCGTTAGCGGAGGCAAAATTTTTGCGTTAAAATGTATCGTTGGCTGGATTTAATGTTAGCAGATGCCATCGTTAGCTGAGGGTCCACTGTACTTAACTTTACCAAAATATCTCCTAATTACCTAAATCTTTAAACTCCAAAATTAGATGCCCAAAGTTCATACATTACTTAATACTACATTGTAGAATAAATACCTGCCCAAAACATGCCTTACACCCAATTGTAGCATTCTCACACTGTAAACCACTTTCAACAACACACAATGTTATATTCCCATAATATAATTTAAATTTTTACTAATGATATAAACAACCTACAAAATACAGTACTTTCAATTTGTCCCAATGTAAAATCTCCAGGTTGTAATTTGAATAAACTTACTGTTTGCTATAAATAAAAAAAAGATATATGTACAACCCAAACAAACTATGATCAATTTCTCTAGTATTAAGTAGTCTGTAAGCCTTTAAATTCAGTCTGCCCATAATGCCAAGGTATGATAGTGGTTCTCTTTGCACTGCAACTCATTATTGTAATTACAAAATCTCAATGTGAACTTGCAATGAAATTACAATTGTATTGTAACAACATTTTATAAAATGTGAATCACACATTGTAACCTTTGCAAAGAAATTAAAGTTGTATTGTATTGTATTGCATTGTACTATACTTGGCTGCAAACTATCCATATTCAAAATACTTGTAGTCAGGAAATGGAACAACCTAGACAGCGAAGTGATAGAGGCAGGATCCATACATAGTTTTAGGAATAATTATGATAGGGCTCAAAGTCAAAAATGTGAACCCAGTAGTGGCCAGTGGAGAGGTAGGGCCAAGAGCAAAGACTCAACCCCTGCAACCACTGTTGTATTCTGGGTGCTCTCTCAGAATGCCTTCCACAGAGCTGCTGGAAAGACACTTACAGAAGGACCTGGTCACTGCCCAGAAATATCACCAATATCCAAATAGTATTTGGCAATTAATTCAGCAAATGTCAAATTTAAATTAGAGCTGACAGTACGAAAAGGTAGGTCATACAACATATCATAATACAGTGGACCCCCGGTTATCGGCCGTAATCCATTCCTGAACATCGGCCGATAACTGAAATGGCCGATAACCAAATTAATATTTCCCATAAGAATTAATGGAAATACAATTAATTCGTTCAAAACAAAAATATTCACAAAAAATAATTTTTTTTACAATTATGTAAGTATTACATACCTTTATTGAAGGCTATGCTGGCTTCTGGAAGATAGATAGGAGGAAAGAGGGAGGAGTTAGTGTTTGGAAGGGGAATCCTCCTCCATAAAGACTTTAGGTAGCGAAGCCTTCTCTGGGGTTACTTCCCTTCTCCGTCTTTTAATGCCCCTAGGACCAGCTTGGGAGACACTGGACCCCTGTCTCACAAAATAACTGTCCAGAGTGCTCTGTTTCTGGCATCTCTAAGATTTCACTGAAGTGGGACAGGGTTCTGTCACTAAACATGTTGCAGACATGGCTTGTTTCAGCTTTGTCAGGGTGGTGTTTCTCTACAAAAGCTTGCACCCTAGTCTTACAACACTGTGTATGCCACTACGCTTCCTAAATCTATCGAACCATCCTTTGTTGGCCCTAAATTCACAACTGCAGCACTTGTTCCAGGCATTTTCTTTGCAAGATCCTCATGCAACCGCTTTGCCTTCTCACAAATGATCGACTCCACAACACTGTCTCCCACCAATTCTTTTTCCTTAACCCTTTCAGGGTCAACAGGCCCTCTCCCAGACTTGTTCTCAGGGTCGAAAAATTTATAAAAAAAAAAAAAAAAAAAAAAAAAAATTATTTTTTCTTATGAAGTTTTTTTTTTTTAAATTTTATATTCTAAACAAAAAATTTTTACCATCAATACTTACCGAGATATGGAAGTGCGAAGTTGACAAAATGACAGGCATATGGTAACATTGCTGACTGCCGGTCACCCGGTTTTAGTTTACAGTGGACCCCCGGTATTCGATATTAATCCGTTCCTGAGAGCTCATCGAATACCGATAATATCGAAAACCGAATCAATTTTCCTCATAAGAAATAATGGAAATCAAATTAATCCGTGCAAGACACCCAAAAGTATGAAAAAAAAATTTTACTACATGGAATATTAAGTTTAATGCCATAGAATAATAACAATAAAATAATTGACACTTACCTTTAATGAAGATCTGGTGATGATTGATGGGATGGGAGGAGGGGAGAGGTGTTAGTGTTTAGAAGGGGAATCCCCTTCCTTTAGGACTTGAGGTAGCAAGTCCTTTTCCGGGGTTACTACCCTTCTTCTTTTAATGCCACTAGGACCAGCTTCAGAGTCACTGGATTTCTGTCGCACAACATATCTGTCCATAGTGGCCTGTACCTCCCGTTCCTTTATGACATTCCTAAAGTGTTTAACAACATTGTTAGTGTAATAGTCACCAGCACGGCTTGCAATAGCTGTGTTAGGGTGATTGTCATCAAAAAAGATTTGCACTTTAAGCCACATTGCACACATTTCCTTAATCTTTGAAGTAGGCAACTTCTTCAATTTCTCTATCCCCTCCTCCGAAGCAGTTTCCTCAGGTCTGCCCTCTTGCTGTTCAAGATGATCTATCAGCTCATCAGTGGTTAGTTCTTCACTGTCCTCCTCCACCAACTCTTCCACATCCTCCCCACTAACCTCCAACCCCAAGGACTTCCCCAATGCCACAATGGATTCCTCAACTGGCATAGGATTCTCAGGGTTAGCCTCAAATCCTTCAAAATCCCTTTTGTCTACACATTCTGGCCACAGTTTTTTCCAAGCAGAGTTCAAGGTCCTCTTAGTCACTCCCTCCCAAGCCGTACCTATCAGGTTTATACAATTGAGGATATTAAAGTGATCCTTCCAAAACTCTTTTAGAGTCAGTTGAGTTTCTGTGGTCACTATAAAGCACTTTTGAAACATAGCTTTTGTGTACAGTTTCTTGAAGTTGGAAATGACCTGCTGGTCCATGGGCTGCAGGAGAGGAGTGGTATTAGGAGGCAAAAACTTGACCTTAATGAAGCTCATGTCCCCAGAAAGTCGCTCTGACAAGTCTGTAGGATGACCAGGAGCATTGTCTAATACCAGGAGGCACTTAAGGTCTAATTTCTTTTCAGTTAGGTAATTTTTCACAGTGGGGGCAAATGCATGGTGTAACCAGTCATAGAAAAAGTCCCTAGTGACCCATGCCTTACTGTTTGCCCTCCACAGCACACACAAATTAGCGTTGAGGACATCGTTTTTCCTGAACACTCTGGGAGTTTCAGAGTGATACACCAATAAAGGCTTCACTTTGCAATCACCACAAGCATTGGCACACATCAACAGAGTAAGCCTGTCTTTCATAGGCTTATGTCCTGGGAGTGCCTTTTCCTCCTGAGTAATGTAGGTCCTGCTTGGCATTTTCTTCCAAAACAGGCCTGTTTCGTCGCAATTAAGCACTTGTTCAGGTTTCAGTCCTTCACTGTCTATGTAATCCTTGAATTCCTTCACATATTTTTCAGCTGCTTTTTGGTCCGAACTTGCAGCCTCACCATGCCTAATCACACTATGTATGCCACTACGATTCTTAAATCTTTCAAACCAACCTTTGCTGGCCTTAAATTCACTCACATCACCACTACTTGCAGGCAATTTCTTTACCAAATCGTCATGCAACTGCCTAGCCTTTTCACAAATGATCGCTTGAGAGATGCTATCTCCTGCTATCTGTTTTTCATTTATCCACACCAATAACAATCTCTTAGCATTTTCTAACACTTGTGGTCGCTGTTTCGTAATCACAGTTGCACCTTTTGCAAGAACAGCTTCCTTGATTGCCATTTTCCTGGTCACTATAGTAGAGATGGTTGATTGGGGTTTATTATACGTACAACCTAACCAGCTCCGACACACGCACTCCACTTTCGTACTTAGCAATTATCTCTTTCTTCATTTCATAAGTCATTAGCAACTTTTTTCTTGAAGGGTTGGCACTAGAAGCTTTCTTGGGGCCCATGGTGACTTATTTTGCAGAAACAAGCACCAAACACAGTGATAATATGGATAATATGGAATGTACCGAATGTATCCTTAGATGCGCGCACACTGGCTGGCTTGTAAACACTGGCCCACAAGGGGCAGTTCAGGCCACACGTGGACACGTCTCGTACGAATTGTATCGAATACCGGGTTTTCAATCAAATACCGAGGAAATTTTTTTGCGATATAATGTATCGAATACTGGATTTATCGAATACCGATGCCATCGAACACCGGGGGTCCACTGTATTTAGTTTTTTATTATTATTTTCTATTATTTTTTCTTTTTTTTTTTCAAGTAACTTTTATGGCCTGTGAGACCAATATGAGCACTATTTTGCAAGTTTTTTCTCTTTATTTACTACACAATAACTGTTGTCATTATATTGTTTATAATTGTTGTTTACGCACACAAAGGATATGAAATGTTGTTTGTTACTATTTTTCTATATTTTATATACACATATACAGTCACAGGGAATGTTTCTAGAGGTGTACAGAAATGCAATTACATGGATTATCATACATAGCAGCATACATATAAAATCCTAGGATAACCCAAAAAAGTCAGGGTGACTTATTTCCATTGTTATCCCTGTATCTGTACCATATAGTGTCCTGTACTGTATGGTACCCTGTACCATATGGTACCCTGTGCCATATGATACCCTGTACCATATGGTACCCTGTACCTTATGGTACTCTGTACCATATGGTACTCTGTACCTTATGGTACTCTGTACCTTATGGTACTCTGTACCTTATGGTACTCTGTACCTTATGGTACTCTGTACCTTATGGTACTCTGTACCATATGGTACTCTGTACCATATGGTACTCTGTACCATATGGTACTCTGTACCATATGGTACTCTGTACCATATGGTACCCTGCACCATATGTCATCCTGTAGTGCATGGTACCCTATACCATATAGTACAATGTACTATGTGGTACCCTGTAACATATGATACCATGTACCATATGGTCAATAGGTGTTGGTGGCATGAGACATCAGCCAAGACTGAGTGAGTGGTGACGCAAGCTAGCTACTGACTCCGCAGTTTCCTAGACAAAGTGCTTTGTCATCCACCTCAAGGAACACGTCAAGTTCCTGTACACTTGTAAATATATAATAGAACATTACTAATATACAACATTTTTGCATATTTTTGTTGTAAACAACTATTGTAAACAAAATAATAATGAAAATATTAGTGTGTTTATTGTGTTGAATACAACAGTACTATATGGTACAATGAACCATATGGTATCATTGTACTGTATGGTACAATGTACCATATGGTACCATTGCATCATATGGTACCATATGGTACCATTACACCATATACCTGGTAAAGTGTATGGTAGAGTTATTATTGAAAGAATTAAGAGTAAGACAGAGAATGGGATAGCAGATGAACAAGGAGGCTTTAGGAAAGGTAGGGGGTGTGTGGACCAGGTGTTTACAGTGAAACACATAAGTGAACAGTATTTAGATAAGGCTAAAGAGGTCTTTGTGGCATTTATGGATTTGGAAAAGGCATATGACAGGGTGGATAGGGGGGCAATGTGGCAGATGTTGCAGGTGTATGGTGTAGGAGGTAGGTTACTGAAAGCAGTGAAGAGTTTTTACGAGGATAGTGAGGCTCAAGTTAGAGTATGTAGGAAAGAGGGAAATTATTTCCCAGTAAAAGTAGGCCTTAGACAAGGATGTGTTATGTCACCGTGGTTGTTTAATATATTTATAGATGGGGCTGTAAGAGAAGTAAATGCGAGGGTCTTGGCAAGAGGCGTGGAGTTAAAAGATAAAGAATCACACAAAGTGGGAGTTGTCACAGTTGCTCTTTGCTGATGACACTGTGCTCTTGGGAGATTCTGAAGAGAAGTTGCAGAGATTGGTGGATGAATTTGGTAGGGTATGCAAAAGAAGAAAATTAAAACTGAATACAGGAAAGAGTAAGGTTATGAGGATAACAAAAAGATTAGGTGATGAAAGATTGGATACCAGATTGGAGGGAGAGAGTATGGAGGAGGTGAATGTATTCAGATATTTGGGAGTGGACGTGTCAGCGGATGGGTATATGAAAGATGAGGTGAATCATAGAATTGATGAGGGGAAAAGGGTGAGTGGTGCACTTAGGAGTCTGTGGAGACAAAGAACTTTGTCCTTGGAGGCAAAGAGGGGAATGTATGAGAGTATAGTTTTACCAACGCTCTTATATGGGTGTGAAGCATGGGTGATGAATGTTGCAGCGAGGAGAAGGCTGGAGGCAGTGGAGATGTCATGTCTGAGGGCAATGTGTGGTGTGAATATAATGCAGAGAATTCGTAGTTTGGAAGTTAGGAGGAGGTGCGGGATTACCAAAACTGTTGTCCAGAGGGCTGAGGAAGGGTTGTTGAGGTGGTTCGGACATGTAGAGAGAATGGAGCGAAATAGAATGACTTCAAGAGTGTATCAGTCTGTAGTGGAAGGAAAGCGGGGTAGGGGTCGGCCTAGGAAAGGTTGGAGGGAGGGGGTAAAGGAGGTTTTGTGTGCGAGGGGCTTGAACTTCCAGCAGGCATGCATGAGCGTGTTTGATAGGAGTGAATGGAGACAAATGGTTTTTAATACTTGACGTGTTGTTGGAGTGTGAGCAAAGTAACATTTATGAAGGGGTTCAGGGAAACCGGCAGGCCGGACTTGAGTCCTGGAGATGGGAAGTACAGTGCCTGCACTCTGAAGGAGGGGTGTTAATGTTACAGTTTAAAAACTGTAGTGTAAAGCACCCTTCTGGCAAGACAGTGATGGAGTGAATGATGGTGAAAGTTTCTTTTTCGGGCCACTCTGCCTTGGTGGGAATCGGCCAGTGTGGTAAAAAAAAAAAAAAAAAAAAAAAAAATTATCACCCTGCCTTGGTGGGAGACAGCTGGTACAGTATGTTAAAAAAAGAATACAAAAAAAAAGGATTAAGAATACAGTACCTGTGTTACTCAAACCAGATAATTTACAATTTAAGAACACTGGACATTTGGCATCTCAAACTGAATTTGGTGGGACATCATGCCTAAAACCAGGTTGAAAGGAGTCCCTAATCATAACCAACACCAAAGCATAATTCTGTACAAGACCCAACTGTAACTTCAAATCAAACAAGTTCTATTGATGTCCCATGTGATGGATGTGCTCTAAACAAACAACTTTATTTCTATGAAGTGGCATACTGTACAGTATACAATTATAGTAATTGACATGCAAAAATTACTTTACGGAGAGCCCCTCGTTATGCAAAGCATTTCAAAAGACTTTAAAAGTAACTTATAATTACTGAAGGTATTCAGTAATTTTAATAAATTATTGAAGGTATTCAGTAATTTATTAAAATATTCTCATTAAAGATACATTAAGGATAAAGCAAGTACAGTGGACCTTCTGTTTTCGTCGATCTCTGATATCACCAATTTTGGTTTTGGCCGACTTTTTTCATCGATTTTTTGGCTCCGTTTTCGTCAATTACCTCCATTTTCATCTATCGTAGGCAACCTGTCCAGTGCCAAGTGTGCAGACAAAGCCGTCTCCCACACCATTCTCAGGCAGTGTAATGTTGTTTCTTGGTGAGTGAACATATCCTGCCAGGTCATACTAAACATTTCGTAATAATTCATTGTTTTTGCCATTGTTTATTGTGTGCGACTGCTAAATAAGTGACCATGGCCCCAAAGAAAGCTCCTAGTGCCAGTACTTTGGTAAAGAAAGTAAGGAACACCATAGAACTGAAAAAAGAAATCCTAAAAAAATATGATAGTGGCATACACATTGCTGAACTCGGCAGGGTGTATGGGAAGTTGCCATCAACAATCAGCTCTAATGTGGCAAAGAGAAAAGAAATCATAGAAGCTGATGTTGTGAAAGGAGTGAATGCAATAACCAAACAGAGACCTCAAACAACTGAAGAAGTGGAGAAATTGTTGTTGGTGTGGCTCAGAGAGAAAAAGTTTGCATGAGAGTGTGTTGTAGCCTGAAACAAGTGCTGATGTAGGTGAATTTAAGGCCAGCAAAGGTCGGTTTGAAAAATTCAAGAAGTGAAGTGGTATACACAGTGTTGTAAGGCATGGCGAGGGTGCCAGTTCAGACAAACAAGCGGCTGAAAAATTTGTGCGGCGGGAATTCAAAGGTTATGTAGAGGCTGAAAAATTCCAACTCCAACAAGTGTTCAATTGTGATGAAACAAGCATGTTTTGGAAGACAATTCCAAAGAGGACCTACATTACACAGGAGGAAAAGGCACTCCCAGGACACAAGCCTATGAAAGACAGGCTAACACTCTTGTTGTGTGGTAATGCTAGTGGGGATTTCGAAGTGACGCCTTTACTGGTGTATCACTCTGAAAATCCCAGAGTGTTCAAGAAAAACAGTGTTGTCAAAAGTAAATTGTGTGTGATGTGGAAGGCTAACAGCAGGGCATGGGTCACAGGAAATTTTCCTGGAATGGTTCAATGAAATGTTTGGCCCAAGTATGAAGAAATACCTCCTGGTTCAGCCTAGGAAAGGGGGTAAAGGAGGTTTCATGTGCGAGGGTCTTGGACTTCCAGCAAGTGTGCGTGAGCATATTAGATAGGAGCAAATGAAGACAAATGGTTTTTATTACTTGCGTGCTGTTGGAGTGTAAGCAAGGTAACATTTATGAAGGGATTCAGGGAAACCAGCAAGTCAGACTCGATTCCTGAAGATGGGAAGTACAGTGCAGGCACTCTGAAGGAGGGGGTGTTAATGTTGCAAGGCACAGTACTCGCTCCCATTTTATTCCTCATCCTCATTTCTGACAGAGATGTAAGCCATAGCTCCGTGTCTTCCTTTGCGGATGACACCCGGATCACCATAGCAGTGACCTCCATCGAAGACATCGTGAGACTCCAAGCAGACATCAACCAAATCTTCGAATGGGCCACTCAAACCAATATGAAGTTCAACGAGGAGAAATTTCAACTGCTCAGATATGGAAAACTTAAAGAAATTAAAAATGTGTCAGGGTATATCACAAATTCTAACCATACAATAGAGTGGAAAAATAATGTGAAGGACCTGGGAATGATAATGTCACAGGATCTCACCTTCAAAGACCACAACAATGTATCTATCTCATCCGCTAAGAAAATGAAAGGATGGATAATGAGAACCTTCAAAACTAGGGACGCCAAGCCCATGATGATTCTCTCCAAATCGCTTGTGTTCTCTAGGCTGGAATACTGCTGTACACTAACGGCCCCCCTTCAAGGCTGGCGACATTGCAGACCTGGAGAGTGTACAAAGAACTTTCATGGCACACATAAATGCGATAAGGCACCTAAACTACTGGGAATGGTTGAAGGTCCTTGATCTGTATTCCCTCGAATGCAGGTGAGAGAGATACATGATAATATACACTTGGAAGGTCCTGGAGGGATTGGTACCAAACCTGCACACAAAAATCACTCCCTATGAAAGCAAAAGACTCTGCAGGAGATACAACATTCCCCCGATGAAAAGCAGGGGCGCCACGAGTACACTAAGAGACAACACAATAAGTGCCCAAGGCCCAAGACTGTTCAATTGCCTCCCAGCATACATAAGGGGGATTACCAACAGACCCCTGGTTGTCTTCAAGAAGACACTGGACAGGCACCTAAAGTCAGTACCTGACCAACCAGGCTGTGGTTCATACGTCAGCTTGTGTGCGGCCGGCAGGAACAGCCTGGTTGATAAGACCCTGAACCACCATGAGGCCTGGTCTCAGACCGGGCTGCGGGGGCGTTGACCCCCGAAATTCTCTCCAGGTAAACTCCAGGTATGCCTCTGGCAAAACAGTGATGGAGTGAATGATGAGAGTTTTTCTTTTTTGTTCTGCCCTACCTTGGTGGGAAACGACCTACGTGTTAATAAAAAAAAAAATTGTTGTCAGGATCACATTAAGGTAAGGTATTATAAACAGTAGCTTTGAAGTGGTTGGCAGACAGGGAGCCTCTGGAATCTTCAGGCAGAGTTCCACCTTTTAGGTCCTTTTATGCACATAAGAGTTTTTACACAGGTTGAATCAGACACAGATTGAATAGGACACTGGCAATACACAAATAACTGGCACATAAGAGAACAAACAAACATTTTATTTCCTTGTGCAATATAAAAAATGTAGTTTACATGTTTTAAAATATTGTTAAGCATGCATGTGCATTTTGGGAAGACTAATCCCAGTGCTTACAGACTACTTAAGACTAGATATAGTACAAATTTAAGTATGTATTAATAATTTAAACTGATTAAATAGCTTCTAACAGGCTCCATGATTTCATGGAGTAGTTAGATGAGTTGGTTTTGTTTGGTATAGCATAGTGAATATCAAAATGGTATACAATACTGAGAGGTTGGTAGGTAAGACACATAGGCAACAGTTAGGCAACTGTATTTCAAAACGTTTCGCCTACACAGTAGGCTTCTTCAGTCGAGTACAGAAAGTAGGCAGGAGCAGTAGATATTCACTCTGTCAGACACTGCAACACAATGGCATCTTGGTACAGAAGAGAAAACACCTTGGACAACTTTTTCAAGTGAGAATTATTTGATCTGAGAGGGACGTGACCTCCCAGTGGCTACATTCTCCCTACATTCTCTCCTGACAGTATGTAAGTTTCCACACTGTCACTTGATCTTCAGATAGTTCCAGACTATGGAACAGAACTCTTCTCCAGGCTGAGGTACTGACAACCTCAAATCTACGACTTCAAGGGTGATGGACTAATTACATTGTCTTCACATCTCTACTGCTCCTGCCTACTTTCTGTACTCGACTGAAACAGCCTACTGTGTAGGCGAAACGTTTCAGAATAAAGTTGCCTAACTGTTGCCTATGTGCCGTATAGCACAGTGTTGGTGTAGTTAAGTGATTTTCAATTATATCTCTAAATTGACTGGCAGACAGGAGACCTTTTCCTGGTTTAGGCATTGAATTCCAGATCTTGGGGCCCTTTATGTGCATTGCATTGTTACACAGGGTGATTCTGACATGGGGGAAGTAAAAGAGTTTTGTGTCTTTTGTTATGCCTATGTGTTCTGCTGCAACTATCAAGTTTGAGGAGGGGGTTTACGTTACCATTTAATGTTCTATACGTATATAAGCAGGAACAGTAATATGAAGGCATATTTTCTATATTTAGAAAGTGCAAACTTTTGAAGAGTGGTGGTGGGGAGGGGAGTTATTGTCTGGCACAGGAATGGGTAATAATCTGCACAGCAGCTTTTTGTTGGGTTATTAATGGTTTAGGATAATTAGCAGTAGTAGATCCCCGGCGAGAAATACCACAGATGAGGTAAGGGTAGATTAGGGAGTGGTATAGTGTAAGTAGTGTCATTTGGGGCACATAGTACCATATCTTGGAAAGGATGCATACTGTTTTGGAACTTACGATGAATATTTTGGTCCAACTTGGACCATTATCTAGTTACACACTAACACACAAAGAATAAACACATGAAGAATAAATTCCATAATGTGAACCTGATTGTTTCATTGTTAAGTTGTCAATAGGGAACCTCATAAGAAAATCCATGTTACTAGTTAAATTTAACATTTCTTGACTTATGTTTACCATACAATAAGTGTCAGGGGCCCGAGACTGTTCAACTGCCTCCCAGCATACATAAGGGGGATTACCAACAGACCCCTGGCAGTCTTCAAGCTGGCACTGGACAAGCACCTAAAGTCGGTTCCTGACCAGCCGGGCTGTGGCTCGTACGTTGGTTTGCGTGCAGCCAGCAGCAACAGCCTGGTTGGTCAGGCTCTGATCCACCAGGAGGCCTGGTCACAGACCGGGCCGCGGGGGCGTTGACCCCCGGAACTCTCTCCAGGTAAACTCCAGGTAACTCAAGTACCATATGGTCAAATACAAAAAAAAAAAAAAAAAGTGATAAAAAATGAGAAAAATGTAATCTAAAATACCTCTAACTTGGCACAAGATTCCTAAACTGAAAACAAATCATAAAATTTTGTACATATGCTCATTGGATTTCCCATACCCAAATCTTTCTTCTTTCTCTTATTTCTTTCTAATGAATGAAAATATAAACCAATTTATTGATATTTTAGCCTGTCCTCCTAGTCACAAACATCATTTCACTGTTGTAAAGAAAGGCAAATGATAGACTGATGAAGGTACTTTAAACAGTGAAAATCTAACATAGTTATGTCTGCCATGCTCAGTGGATGCCAGTTTTTTGTCTGCACAGCAGAGCTTTTCATTGTCTCTATATTTTTCCATTGTGGTATGTTATAACAGGTTATTTTTTAGGGAGAGGACAAACTAACCTACCCTAACCCAACTTAACTGACCTAATTTGCCCGAAACGCTCAGCGTAACAAGCGGCTTTCTATACAGTAGTATGTCATTGATGTCAGGCAGGCCTGTATACCTTGTACATGTACTTGTAGAAATAAAGATATTATTATTATTATTACAAAATTTGCTGGAAACCGTATGTGAGAAAGCAACATAGATTCCCATGGGAGTTAAGAGGATGGGCTGCACTTGGATAATTAAAGATGGTTAAAAGACAAGTGGAATATGGTGACTGTATCAGTGCAAATTTATATCACATACAAAACATATAGCAAATCACTGGTAGAAATGGAGTTAAAGTTTAAAAGCAAATTTGCATTTGCCAAATCTGGGCAAATATTTAGTTTAGGGTCTCCACTAAATTAATCCTTCATTTTCATTTCCATAATACAAACAATCTATCCAGAGCCCACCATAAATAGCTATTTCTTGTGCAATTTTTTTTTTTTTTTTGGTCGGGGAGGGAAAGATAGCAACAAAAGTACTAATTTTATGAGGTAGGATGTAGTATTAGGTAAAATATTCAGTTAATGGGACAGTCACATGACATGCCAGGCTAATTAGAAGTTAGTGTTCAGTCCTGTGGATTGCTGGGCTAGTGAAGTACACATTTCTAAAACTACTAACACCTGAGCAATTTCTAATGAGTGTGACACGATTTGATCTTTTACAACAGTAATTCATAGCAAGATGAATATGCCTTTGAATTTCACAGTAATTTACACATACGCTAAACTATGTATAATAATTGTACTTGTGTGTAGCTATACCTAAATGAACTTACTTGCTAATCTGAGAATGAATGTTGATTAATTACTTAATGCATGAAGTTTTGTTAGATACCTGAAGTATGCCTGGAGGGATTCCAAGGGTTAACACTCCCATGGCCCTGTCCATTACCAGGCCTCACGGTGGATCAGGGCCTGATTAACTAGGCTGTTACTACTGGCCTCATACAGACCAGCATATGAACCACAGCCCAGCTGGTCAGGGACTGACTTTAGGTGTCTGCCCAGCCAAGGGTTTATTGGTAATCCAATATGTATACTGGTAGACAGTTGAACACTTTGGGCCCCCTGATGTGCTGTCTCTTAGCATACTCAAGATACTCCTACATTTCACTGGGGGGATGTTGCACTGCCTGCCCAGTCTTTTGCTTTCATAGGGAGTGATTTTGGTGTGCAGATTTGGGATTAGTCCCTCTAGGATTTTCCAAGTGTATATTATCAAGTCTTGCCTGCATTCCAAGGAGTACAGGTCAAGAACTTCAACTGTTCCCAGTAATTTAGGTGCTTTATGGTACTACATTACCAATAATTCTCCCAATTACTTAAATCTTAAAACTTCAAGACAACATATAGCAAATTGATCATCTATTGATAAAAATTGGAATGTGACAAATTTGTACAACTATAATGCTTCAGCATCGATATATTCAAATTTCATTGTTTCAAATACTCAACTATACTTCATATTGTAAATTGTTTACTGTAATTTTAAGTTAATTTTAAGTAAATTTTAAGCCTGCCCATAATGCTCTGCATACAAGGGGCTTTTGGCATGTACACCCAACTGCTATAATCCATTGTACAGCTATGTATCATGTCCAAATAAATAAACTTTAACCAACTATAACTATAACTTATACATGCACTAAAGGTTCTCTGAATGTTTTCCCAGTTCTGCAATTTTGCATGCATTGAAAGGGGGCTGTTAGTGTATAACAATATTTCAGTCAAGAGAGAACATGCGATTTGAAGAGAATCAATGGCTTGGCATTCCTAGTTTTGAATGTTCTCATTATCCATCCGATCATTTTCCTAGCAGATACGACAGATACAGTGTTGAGATCTTTGATAGAGATTCTGACATTAACATTCCCAGGTTCTTTATATTAGTTTTTCACTCTGTATGATTTGAATTTGTTTTACAGAATACAGTCACAGAAACCCAAGGCAAGCGGAAACCAAGCCTGTGCACATACTATGCACTTGGTATCTGCTGGCATGGGAAATCTGGAAAAACAGATGGGACATGCAACTATGACCACCCTAGAAAATGCCATGCCCATATGACAACAGGAAAATGCAAACTCCCTTCCTGTAAGCTTTTTCACCCTGAAATGTGTACCTCTTCGGTACAGGAAAGACTGTGCTATAACTTAAATTGCCAGGCATACCATCTAAAGGGGACAAAAAGATACAAAACATCCAGGCCATGGGAAAACCTGGGTAGCCACAGCCACTCAAGAGGGAGAGGTTTTTTAGTGCCAGGAAGGAAAAAAAACTGGCAGGAAATGGCAGAAATCGTACACCAAATCCAGTCATTCCTGGAGTGGAACCACAGTCGATGGCCTCCACTCCAAACCAACAGATACAGATACTAATGCCGGAAAAAAAATCCCCCCCCAGTACCAACAATACCACCAGTCCGATAACATTCTTCTTTGCAAATATACAGGGTCTAAAGCCAGCAACAAACAACAAAATACCTTTCATCCGTGGACTGCTTGCAGAGGCAAAGGCAATGTTCGCGGCTTTCACTGAGACCCACATAAAGGATCACTTGGACAACGAAATATGGATCCCAGGTTACAACCTATACAGATGTGACAGAGTGAACAGGCAAAAGGGAGGGGGGGTTTGCCTGTACATTGCAGAGTCACTTGTTTGCACAGAACTGCTTAATGCCTCAAATGATGTAGTGGAAGTTTTAGCAGTAAAGGTCGAGAACCAAAACCTAGTCATTGTGGTAGTCTACAAGCCTCCGGATGCAACATCCCAGCAATTCCAGGAACAGCTGTTAAAAATTGACCACTGTCTGGAAAATCTTCCAGCTCCTGCACCCAACATCTTGCTCCTGGGGGATTTCAACTTAAGGCACCTAAAATGGAGGAATATAGCAAATAATATTGTTGCAGTAATAACACCAGGAGGCAGCTCTGATGAAAACTCACACTCACACAAGCTTTTAAATCTCTGCACAAAATTCAATTTAAACCAGCAAATAATAGAGCCTACTAGACTGGAGAATACACTAGACCTCATCTTCACTAACAATGATGATCTGATAAGAAATGTCACCATATCAAAAACAATATACTCAGATCACAACATAATTGAGGTTCAGACATGTATGCGTGGAGCCCCAGACCGACAAAATGAGACTAGTCACGAGGGAGCATTCACCAAATTCAACTTCAATAACAAAAACATAAAGTGGGACCAAGTAAACCAAGTCCTAACCGATATAAGCTGGGAAGATACACTAAGCAACACAGACCCCAACTTATGCCTAGAACAGATTAACTTGGTGGCACTCGATGTATGCACAAGGCTTATTCCTCTAAGAAAAAGGAGGAGTAGATGTAAAATAGAAAGAGACAGGCACTCCCTTTACAGGCGACGGAAAAGAATAACAGAGCGGCTAAAAGAGGTCAATATATCTGAAATGCGTAGGGAGACACTGGTCAGAGAAATAGAAAGCATCGAACTTAAGCTAAAAGAATCCTTTAGGAGTTAGGAATCGCGGGAAGAACTAAAAGCCATAAATGAAATCGAAAGAAACCCAAAGTATTTCTTCTCCTATGCCAAATCAAAATCGAGAACAACGTCCAGTATTGGGCCCCTACTTAAACAAGATGGGTCCTACACAGATGACAGCAAGGAAATGAGTGAGCTACTCAAGTCCCAATATGACTCAGTTTTTAGCAAGCCGCTAACCAGACTGAGAGTCGAAGATCAAAATGAATTTTTTATGAGAGAGCCACAAAATTTGATTAACACAAGCCTATCCAATGTTATCCTGACGCCAAATGACTTCGAACAGGCGATAAATGACATGCCCATGCACTCTGCCCCAGGGCCAGACTCATGGAACTCTGTGTTCATCAAGAACTGCAAGAAGCCCCTATCACGAGCCTTTTCCATCCTATGGAGAGGGAGCATGGACACGGGGGTCGTCCCTCAGTTACTAAAAACAACAGACATAGCCCCACTCCACAATGGGGGCAGTAAAGCAACAGCAAAGAACTACAGACCAATAGCACTAACATCCCATATCATAAAAATCTTTGAAAGGGTCCTAAGAAGCAAGATCACCACCCATCTAGAAACCCATCAGTTACACAACCCAGGGCAACATGGGTTTAGAACAGGTCGCTCCTGTCTGTCTCAACTATTGGATCACTACGACAAGGTCCTAAATGCACTAGAAGACAAAAAGAATGCAGATGTAATATATACAGACTTTGCAAAAGCCTTCGACAAGTGTGACCATGGCGTAATAGCGCACAAAATGCGTGCTAAAGGAATAACAGGAAAAGTCGGTCGATGGATCTATAATTTCCTCACTAACAGAACACAGAGAGTAGTCGTCAACAGAGTAAAGTCCGAGGCAGCTACGGTGAAAAGCTCTGTTCCACAAGGCACAGTACTAGCTCCCATCTTGTTCCTCATCCTCATATCCGACATAGACAAGGATGTCAGCCACAGCACCGTGTCTTCCTTTGCAGATGACACCCGAATCTGCATGACAGTGTCTTCCATTGCAGACACTGCAAGGCTCCAGGCGGACATCAACCAAATCTTTCAGTGGGCTGCGGAAAACAATATGAAGTTCAACGATGAGAAATTTCAATTACTCAGATATGGTAAACATGAGGAAATTAAATCTTCATCAGAGTACAAAACAAATTCTGGCCACAAAATAGAGCGAAACACCAACGTCAAAGACCTGGGAGTGATTATGTCGGAGGATCTCACCTTCAAGGACCATAACATTGTATCAATCGCATCTGCTAGAAAAATGACAGGATGGATAATGAGAACCTTCAAAACTAGGGAGGCCAAGCCCATGATGACACTCTTCAGGTCACTTGTTCTATCTAGGCTGGAATATTGCTGCACTCTAACAGCACCTTTCAAGGCAGGTGAAATTGCCAACCTAGAAAATGTACAGAGAACTTTCACGGTGCACATAACGGAGATAAAACACCTCAATTACTGGGAGCGCTTGAGGTTTCTAAACCTGTATTCCCTGGAACGCAGGAGGGAGAGATACATGATTATATACACCTGGAAAATCCTAGAGGGACTAGTACCGAACTTGCACACGAAAATCACTCACTACGAAAGCAAAAGACTTGGCAGACGATGCACCATCCCCCCAATGAAAAGCAGGGGTGTCACTAGCACGTTAAGAGACCATACAATAAGTGTCAGGGGCCCGAGACTGTTCAACTGCCTCCCAGCACACATAAGGGGGATTACCAACAGACCCCTGGCAGTCTTCAAGCTGGCACTGGACAAGCACCTAAAGTCAGTTCCTGATCAGCCGGGCTGTGGCTCGTACGTTGGTTTGCGTGCAGCCAGCAGCAACAGCCTGGTTGATCAGGGGCTGATCCACCAGGAGGCCTGGTCACAGACCGGGCTGCGGGGGCGTTGACCCCCGAAACTCTCTCCAGGTAAACTCCAGGTATACTCTGACACAGTTTTTATTTCCTCGAGTTTTCCATAGCGAATTAATTGAAATTTGTTTTCACTGAAGTTCATATGGTCTTCTGACACCCATTTAAAGACACTAGGTTATGTTAGGCTTCGTTAGGTTGGGTTAGGCTGGGTTTCACTGGGTTAGGTCAGGATAGGCTGGGTTTCATTGGGTCAGGTTAGGCTGGGTTTTATTGGGTTAGGTTAGGCTGGGTTTTATTCGGTTAGGTTAGGCTGGGTTTTATTGGGTTAGGTTAGGCTGGATTTTATTGGGTTAGGTTAGGCTGGATTTTATTGGGTTAGGTTAGGCTGGGTTTCATTGGGTTAGGTTAGGCTGGATTTCATTGGGTTAGGTTAGATTGGTTATTTGTGTTAGGTTAGGTTGGGTTTCATCAGGTTAATTTAAATTCTTTGAGTTAAGTTAGAATGTTTTTTTTTAGATTAGGTTAGGTTTCACTGGATTAGGGTAGGTTTCACTGGAATAGGTTAGGTTTTACTGGATTAGGCTAAGTTAGGTTCTGTTAAATTAGCTCAAGCTGGGCTACACTGGGCTAGGTTGGGTGGACTGGACTGGGTTAGGCGAAGTCTAACAGATTACCTCGAGGACCCCAATGGAAATAAGTCACTTTGTCTGACTTTTTGGGTTATCCTAGGTAATTTACACTATGTATGATAATTGTACTTATGTGTACCTGTGCCTATATGAACTTGTGTACTTACTTACCTCAGTAATCTATGTTCAAGGCAATGCCTCCCCCCACATTTTTTTTCAAATCTGCACAAATAAAACAATCTCCATTGAAGAAAACATTACAATTTTTTTTACAAACCTCGGTGGTGCCCTTAACCTAAATATTATCCCAAATCTGCATAGAGAAAAGAATATAGTACATAATTAATACCTGCTGATTCCATGTATGAAGGTGCGGTCATACTAGGTAATGCAAGGTCATGCTACATCATACTAGGGCAGAATTTTAAAAGTTTTTTCTTCTTATTTCCTCCATGAAATAAACTTGATTTAGTGAGCGAAGTTTTTCTCGTGAAGATTTGAAGATTAATCTTCCATCTGGGGTTAAAATTAGACCGCTGATAATGGTTAATGGAGCTAATTATTATTATAATCAAAAAAGAAGCGCTAAGCCACAAGGACTATACAGCTAATGGAGCTAAGAAAATTACTGACCCAGAACTAGCTTAACTTATGATACAGAACCAATCACCAAGATCAGGAACTTAAAACCGCCAGCACACACTACCTCAGCAAGATCAACAACTCTTGAACATAAACTAAACACTGGAACAAGTAAGCAACATACACATCCACTCTGTGGACACCATCAACAATAAAAGATCGAGTTACCCAACTTAACACCAACATCATAGAAGAAGATCAAGAGTGGATCTACAACTTGCCGATGTCATCACCAACTTCCAAGACCATAATGACCAACAACAGTTGTCTAATGCTGTTGTAGTTAATAGCGACCATCTCCCACCTACAGTCACCCAGGAGACATGCATGGAGGTCACCCTACAGTTTATCAAGGACCACCTCAGCCTAAATATACGTAGTGATGAAGTAAAAGATTGCAAACTGATGGGCTACCTAGCAGGGGGAAAAACAGTGCTATTAAAATTCAACACCAGCTTCCAAAAGAAATAACTTGTTAAAAACATCCATATCTGTGAAATCGGTGGTATACGTCAATGAGTGCCTTTCCAAAAAAGGCAAAACCTCCTTTATCGACTAAGAAAATTACGCCATGCCCAAAAAAATCCATCAGTGCTTTGTGAAGGTCGGTAAAATCTGCAGTTAGGAAACAACCCAAAGGGAAGAGGTACTTCATCTCTACGGAATACGAACTAAAAAAATTCCTGAGTGAGGCTGGGTTGACAGACTCAGAATAAAGTGCAGTTTATACCCACCGTCCACAAATAGTATTATGAATCACCCTGTAACAGTTATATACTGCCATAAAATTTGTTCCTTAAAATTCTAATACCCTCTTACTACTTTTGTACTTCACTTTTGTATTCAGTTACGACTCTACCTCATAGTCTTAATTAGGTTTAATATATACAAGATCTCTCTTTAATTTAAAACTGTGCACATTTTATTCTACTTTCTTTTATTGCAAAATATTCTCATTTACAGTCTATAATTATCTGTTGTTTACCATCTTTAATCATAACACTCCCCTCAAGGAAGGTTCCTTGATGTTGGTGAGGGGCTCTTGATTTAGGGAATTGGATCTGTGCTCCAGTTCCCCAAATTAAGCCTGAATGCCTTCCACATCCCCCCCCCCCCAGGCGCTGTATAATCCTCCGGGTTTAGCGCTTCCCCCTTGATTGTAATAATAATAATAATAATAATCATAACACTGCAAAACTCACATAGACTTTAAATTAGAACTGTGCACATATTATTCTACTATCTATTGTAAACAATTTATAGTAACTTTAGTGCAATTACAAGTGATAGTCCGGTGCTACTGTATTTTATAATTTTATCTCATTACATTATACATATCTAGTTAATACCTTGGTTCATTCTAGCCTAATACATAGTCAACCCCAAATTCATTATGTTTATTAGTTATTACACTATTTGACCAATATGCATTAGCCATAAACTTGTCCAAACATCCCTCAATTACAGATATCAGTACTAGAACTCACCATCCTATACATGATATAAAGAATTACCATTTAACCTAATCTAACTCTCAATTATACAGCATCAGTAGGCAGCACTGTCCTAAATACTGCTAAAAATATAACAGTTCTTAACTACACCATCAGGTCATTAAGCAAACACTATGATAACCTCCTGGCACTCCTTGATTCCCTAAAGACAACCTTCTCCTGTATTATTCTCACTGAAACCTGGCTTAAGCAGGACACAGTAGATACCTACCCACTACCAGGATACACAACAATGCACACATGCACACCACCCTTTATATACAAAAAAGCGTCACAAGTACTATCGCCAATCATTGCAACACTCTTTAACAAATCCATAGAATCCTCTACCTTCCCTATAGTTCTCAAAATAGCAAGGGTCACCCCGATCCATAAAGGAGGAGACCAAACAGACTTGAACAACTATAGGCCAATATCCAACTTACACCCTTGTAGATGAATGGTTCAGAGAACCGACATGTTGATAAATTAGACACATGTGCAACTCTTGGGTATCTCTATTGAGGAAACGTTTCGTCACACAGTGGCTTCATCAGTCCATATGTAGGAGAAATTTGACGAACAGGAGGAGAATGAGGTAATAAGTCCCTCAACCTTGAGTCGATGTGTTCAGTCCATCAATCTTGAATAGAATTAGAATTCAAGATTGATGGACTGAACACATCGACTCAAGGTTGAGGGACTGATTACCTCATTCTCCTCCTGTTCTTCAAATTTCTCCTACATATGGACTGATGAAGCCACTGTGTGACGAAACGTTTCCTCAATAAAGATACCCAAGAGTTGCACATGTGTCTAATTTATCAACTTACACCCTCTCTCTAAAATCTTCGAAAAATTAATTCATAAGCGAATCTATTCCTACATGGAGAATAAAAACCAACCCTGCAAAATCCAAAATCACCTACTTCCACTACAGGAAACGCGAACCTCCTCCTCCATTAATACTCAGGATAGCTGATACCCTCCAAAACATCCGTCTCAGACAACCAACGTATTAGGAGTTAATCTAGACTACAACATGCGAATACACAAACACATCAGCCAGAAGCAAGCCATTGCATCCAAGGCCCTGCCGGGGCTGTCCAAGCTATGGCAAGCCTCCAAAAAAACGAAACTACATCTATACAAAGCCCTCATCCGTCCACTAATAACTTACTGCCCACTAGATCTCTCCCTAGCAGCTGTGACAAACAGACAAACTACAACGCATCCAGAACAAAGCCTTACGCTGGGTGCTCAACACCCGATGGGATGAATTCATCACAAGTGAGTCCATCCACGCCCGTGCGAACATCCCTGCTCTAAAAGTGTACTGGAAACAGCTTAGCGACAAACAAATAGACAGACTAGAGACCCGACATGACTACTGGACCTCATACCTAGACGACGAAATACGCAGACCAGCAAACACACACAACCTCTTCTACTCGTTACTAGCTCCTGACCCAATTCCTATATACAAATAACCTTGCTAAAATCTTGACTCACTAACCTGTAACTCACAGGTATGGACCTTTAATAAAGCCTTTGTACCATGCGATTCACGCTTTGCCTCCCCCCTCCCCTTCTCCCTTCCAGTCCCTTAGTTGCGCACGAACTCCTGAATCGCCTTCAGCTCAGCTACTGGGTTAAGCCCTGGTTCTTTCCCTCTTACAATAACCCTTCCTCTAACCAACCTATTCTTCCTCTATCCCCACTTCCCCACTCACCCCTTCTTCGGGTCTTACCTAGAATCTATCGAATCGAATCTCATCTCCCACAACATACTCAACCCCTGTCAATTTGGGTTCAGGCCTAATAAAAATACTAATTATGTTATTATACACATGCTAGAACATATATACACTGCAATAGAGAAAAAAGAAGTCCCACTGGGGATCTTCATAGACTTACGTAAAGCTTTTGATACAGTTGACCATGACTTGCTCCATATAAAATTGTCGCATAATGGTATAAGAGGGCACTCCCTCAACTACCTAAAGTCTTACCTCAGCAACAGAAGCCAATATGTGTACACAAACGGGACAAACTCTTCAGCACAGCCAATTACAGTTGGTGTCCCACAGGAGAGTGTCCTTGGCCCTCTTCTCTTTCTCATATACATAAATGACCTACCAAATGCATCGCAACTACTCAAACCCACACTATTTGCAGATGACACTACATGCGTCTTCTCTCACCCGAGCCCAGTCACGCTAGCCAATACTGTAAATACCGAATTACAGAAAATATCTACCTGGATGAGGACTAACAAACTTACTCTAAACATTGACAAAACCTACTTCATTCAGTTTGGTAACAGAGCAACAGACGTCCCTCTTAACATAATGATAAACGGATCACCTATCACAAAACTCACAGAGGGAAAATTCTTAGGAATCCACCTTGATAATAGACTCAAATTTCAAACACATATACAACAAATTTCCAAAAAAAATTCCAAGACCGTAGGCATATTATCGAAGATACGGTACTATGTTCCACAGTCAGCCCTCCTGGCCCTATATCACTCATTATTTACCCCTATCTCACCTATGGAATTTGTGCATGGGGCTCAACAACAATAAACCATCTCAGACCATTAATTACCCAACAAAAGGCTGCAGTCAGAATAACAATTTCCCACTATAGGCAGCACACTCCACCAATATTCAAAACTCTAATCCTACTCACCATGCAAAACATCCATACTTATTACTGCACCTACTACATACTTATAACACTTAACTCTGACATAAACCCTCCCCTCAAACGTCTCCTTACCAACCTCAACAGAACACACGACCATAACACAAGGCACAGATCACTCTCTGATGTTCTTCGAGTCCATCTCACGCTATGCAAAAACTCAATGCACATAAAAGGCCCTAAAATCTGGAATTCATTACCTGTTTACCTGGAGAGAGTTTACCTGGAGAGAGTTCCGGGGGTCAACGCCCCCGCGGCCCGGTCTGAGACCAGGCCTCCTGGTGGATCAGAGCCTGATCAACCAGGCTGTTGCTGCTGGCTGCACGCAAACCAACATACGAGCCACAGCCCGGCTGATCCGGAACTGACTTTAGGTGCTTGTCCAGTGCCAGCTTGAAGACTGCCAGGGGTCTGTTGGTAATCCCCCTTATGTGTGCTGGGAGGCAGTTGAACAGTCTCGGGCCCCTGACACTTATTGTATGGTCTCTTAACGTGCTAGTGACACCCCTGCTTTTCATTGGGGGAATGGTGCATCGTCTGCCAAGTCTTTTGCTTTCGTAGTGGGTGATTTTCGTGTGCAAGTTCGGTACTAGTCCCTCTAGGATTTTCCAGGTGTATATAATCATGTATCTCTCCCTCCTGCGTTCCAGGGAATACAGGTTTAGGAACCTCAAGCGCTCCCAATAATTGAGGTGTTTTATCTCCGTTATGCGCGCCGTGAAAGTTCTCTGTACATTTTCTAGGTCGGCAATTTCACCTGCCTTGAAAGGTGCTGTTAGTGTGCAGCAATATTCCAGCCTAGATAGAACAAGTGACCTGAAGAGTGTCATCATGGGCTTGGCCTCCCTAGTTTTGAAGGTTCTCATTATCCATCCTGTCATTTTTCTAGCAGATGCGATTGATACAGTGTTATGGTCCTTGAAGGTGAGATCCTCCGACATGATCACTCCCAGGTCTTTGACGTTGGTGTTTCGCTCTATTTTGTGGCCAGAATTTGTTTTGTACTCTGATGAAGATTTAATTTCCTCATGTTTATCATATCTGAGTAATTGAAATTTCTCATCGTTGAACTTCATATTGTTTTCTGCAGCCCACTGAAAGATTTGGTTGATGTCTGCCTGGAGCTTTGCAGTGTCTGCAATGGAAGACACTGTCATGCAGATTCGGGTGTCATCAGCAAAGGAAGACACGGTGCTGTGGCTGACATCCTTGTCTATGTCGGATATAAGGATGAGGAACAAGATGGGAGCGAGTACTGTGCCTTGTGGAACAGAGCTTTTCACCGTAGCTGCCTCGGACTTTACTCTGTTGACGACTACTCTCTGTGTTCTGTTAGTGAGGAAATTATAGATCCATCGACCGACTTTTCCTGTTATTCCTTTAGCACGCATTTTGTGCGCTATTACGCCATGGTCACACTTGTCGAAGGCTTTTGCAAAGTCTGTATATATTACATCTGCATTCTTTTTGTCTTCTAGTGCATTTAGGACCTTGTCGTAGTGGTCCAATAGTTGAGACAGACAGGAGCGACCTGTTCTAAACCCATGTTGCCCTGGGTTGTGTAACTGATGGGTTTCTAGATGCGTGGTGATCTTGCTTCTTAGGACCCTTTCAAAGATTTTTATGATATGGGATGTTAGTGCTATTGGTCTGTAGTTCTTTGCTGTTGCTTTACTGCCCCCTTTGTGGAGTGGGGCTATGTCTGTTGTTTTTAGTAACTGTGGGACGACCCCCGTGTCCATGCTCCCTCTCCATAGGATGGAAAAGGCTCGTGATAGGGGCTTCTTGCAGTTCTTGATGAACACAGAGTTCCATGAGTCTGGCCCTGGGGCAGAGTGCATGGGCATGTCATTTATCGCCTGTTCGAAGTCATTTGGCGTCAGGATAACATCGGATAGGCTTGTGTTAATCAAATTTTGTGGCTCTCTCATAAAAAATTCATTTTGATCTTCGACTCTCAGTCTGGTTAGCGGCTTGCTAAAAACTGAGTCATATTGGGACTTGAGTAGCTCACTCATTTCCTTGTTGTCATCTGTGTAGGACCCATCTTGTTTAAGTAGGGGCCCAATACTGGACGTTGTTCTCGATTTTGATTTGGCATAGGAGAAGAAATACTTTGGGTTTCTTTCGATTTCATTTATGGCTTTTAGTTCTTCCCGCGATTCCTGACTCCTAAAGGATTCTTTTAGCTTAAGTTCGATGCTTGCTATTTCTCTGACCAGTGTCTCCCTACGCATTTCAGATATATTGACCTCTTTTAGCCGCTCTGTTATTCTTTTCCGTCGCCTGTAAAGGGAGCGCCTGTCTCTTTCTGTTTTACATCTACTCCTCCTTTTTCTTAGAGGAATAAGCCTTGTGCATACATCGAGTGCTACCGAGTTGATCTGTTCTAGGCATAAGTTGGGGTCTGTGTTGCTTAGTATATCTTCCCAGCTTATATCGGTTAGGACTTGGTTTACTTGGTCCCACTTTATGTTTTTGTTATTGAAGTTGAATTTGGTGAATGCTCCCTCGTGACTAATCTCATTATGTCGGTCTGGGGCTCCGCGCATACATGACTGAACCTCAATTATGTTGTGATCTGAGTATATTGTTTTTGATATGGTGATATTTCTTATCAGATCATCATTGTTAGTGAAGATGAGGTCTAGTGTATTCTCCAGTCTAGTAGGCTCTATTATTTGCTGGTTTAAATTGAATTTTGTGCAGAGATTTAAAAGCTCGCGTGAGTGTGAGTTTTCATCATGTTTCATCTGTTTATAAATTCAAGTCTCTTCTCAAAAATCACTTACTCACCCACAACTAAATAAATACTGAATAATTGTATCTCATAAATTGTATCTCGTAAATGTTTCTCATTATTGTATCTCATAAATGTCTAACCTGTGACCCAATCAAACTTTATTTTTTAATTACATTACCTAACAGAATACTCCATTCTACTGAATGCTCAGCAACACAGTAAATGACCATATGACCTGTCTTTGTAATACTCATTTGTGCTAAATTGTTATCTGTTTACAGTAATGTTCTTACCACTGAATATATCATTGCTTAGTTAATCTTAAGTTAATTTTAAGCCTGCCCATAATGCTCTGCATACAAGGGGATTCGGCATGTTGCACTGTAATAACTTTGTACTTCACTGCATCATGTTCAAATTAATAAATAAATAAATAAATAAATAAATAAATAAATAAATAAATAAATACCAAGTTGGGAGTGATATTGCAATCTATTACTCTAATGAACTATCTTGTTATAACACCACTTGCTATAGTGATGAATATGGAGAATACAGTTTTTGTGGAAAATACTGTATATTTTCCGGAAATACGGTAATTTATAGGTAAATAGATGCCCTATATTGTATTTAATAAAAGTGTATTTTTAAAAGAACAGTCAGTCAAATTCAAATTCAAACTTTATTCTCTATAAGTATTACAATGCTGAGTTTACAGAATTTGGTTATTGTGTGGTTTATATATAGTAAAATAATAATTACAGAGTGTACCACTAGACGCCATTGTTAATTTGAATTGGATACAACGTTAGTGAATATTGGGAAGATTTTTTCGTGCTCTAAAGGTTAAAATTGGGCTGACACCTCTCAAATAGGAGACGAAATTGTTGGATGTGCATTCCTGCATAATTTGAGTATCAGGCGACAGGACAGGACAACTCCAGGAACCTCAGATAAGCTGTCTAAATTATGTTTAATTTCTGGCCAGTAAATTTTTCATAAATGTAGGCAAAGGGAAGGGGGGGTCCTGTGCATGACACATTAATCTCCAGTCAAATTGGTGAGTGATATTAAGATATATTTTCCTTCTGTTATGTAATTGTGTATATATATATAACCATTTATTATTTTTAATATACAGTCCACAAAATTTATATATTTACCAGCATTCCTGGTGATGTATATTTCATTTAATTAATAGGTCCAGAGCAACTTGTGGAAATGACAGTGGTAGGTATCGAAGGGGGACATTTTTTTGCGACCTAGGTGTCCCAAATTCCTACTTGTCTAACTGATAAATAATAATTATCTATGTTCATTTACTGTTATGTATATAATGATACATTCAGATAAATGCAATTTTCCACAGTTTTGCTAATTTTACTGTAAAAAAACTTAAGACTCCTATAACAATCGGTGCCATTTACCGGATACCTCACACAAACATCCCAAATTTTAGCGATAAATTTAAGACACTAATAACAAACAATCAAATGAACAAGCACCACCTTCATTAGCCGGAGAGTTCAACATCAATCTTGACCTACCAGATGACCAGCCTATCAGCAGTATGAACAATATACTTCTCATACCAGCAATAACTAAACCAAGCAGACTGACTGAGACAAGTGCAACCATAATTGATCATATATGGACCAATATACTTGCCCCCCTTAAATCAGGGATAATCACAGACAGCACTACTGACCACTACCCCACATTCCTCTTAACAAACATTAATAAACCACCATTGGAATACAACAAAGTTTCATTTAGACTCCATGACGACGCCTCAAAAAGTAACTTCACAGCAGAGCTAGAGACGGTTGACTGGCCAATAGTATCGATGATTGGGCAGACATATTTCTTAATAAATTACTTAGACTATACAACAAACATTGTCCTATAAAAACGAAACAGATTACAAATAAACGGCTAGGTTGCCCTTGACTAACTAACAGCATACTAATATCCATTGATAAGAAACATCAATATGAAAAGAAATATAAACAGGGCTTAATACATAAAGATATTAAACACTATGCATCAGTTCTCACCAAACTAATAAAAAAAAGCCAAACAACTGTACTACTCCAGCAGATTCATTGAAACAAAGAGATATAAAAAAGACCTGGAAAACACTCTCTCAGATTATGGACGCCCACAAACTGAAAAAAAAAACAAGGGATATTGTCCTACCTAAACTGAACGAAACGCTACTACAGCCTATTGATACAGTTAACAAGATAAATAAATGACTTCTCAACCTATATAGGATCAAATCTCGCCAGTAAAATCCCAGGTACCAACGCCCGAGCAACTGATTACTTAGATGGGAATTTCCCAACCTCCTTCTATCCTGCACCTACTGAGCCCACTGAAGTCACCATAATTATCAAGTCACTTAAAAATAAACCAGGAATCTATCACAAGTCCCACCATTATTATACATGCGAGCGGCCCATGTCCTTTCGCATACTATTTCAATACTTTTTAACAAATCATTAGAGACTAACATTTTACTGACACTACTCAAGACAGCAAGGGTCACACCAATACACAAAGGTGGTGACCTAACATATGTAAACAACTATAGGTCAGTATCAGACTTACCGTTGCTATCCAAAATCCTCGAGAAACTCATGCACAAGAGATTATATTCGTTTATAACAGCACAAAGATTAGATTTTGCCACCGAAATGGCTAGTTAATTGTGCACCCCATATCCATCCTGTGGGCGGTAGCGCAAGATCATATGGATACACAAAAGGCCTAGGAACTAGGGCCCAAAAGGTTAACCTCTCCTCATAAGATATACCCTTCAGCTCCAGGACTAGTCTTGTTGCAAACTTTTGCACTGTATCTAATTTCTTGACGATCTTGACCTGGTGTGGGTTCCATACTGGTGTCGCGTATTCTAATATGGGTCTGACGTACACGGCGTACAGTGTCGTGCGTAAAAATGAAAATGTTTATTTCCTTGCAAAGCTTACAATGTATAGTTTACATATTACAAAATATTAATTACAAAGAAAGCCACGAGCATGCCTGGGCATTTCGAGGATTACTCGCTATTCTTAGGTTTCCCAGGCGCCCATATGTTGCAGCAGTTATTTAGCCGATGTACTCACCTATTTGTGGTTGCAGGGGTCGATTCATAGCTCCTGGCCCCTGGGGGTGCGCTCGGTATTATACTTGCTCCAAGATACTTTTCTTTGAGTAAGGTTTGCAGCCTTTGACCCCCCGAGCTTGTACTCTGTCTGCGGGTTTCTTTGTCCTTTCCCAAGTTTCATAACATTGCACTTGGTGGGGTTAAACTCCAGGAGCCATTTGTCGGACCAGGCTTGCAGCCTGTCCGACAAATGGCCCTTTGAAGGCTTTCTTGATCCTCGTTCGTCTGTATTCTCCTCATTAGTTCCACGTCGTCTACGAACAAGGACACTTCTGACTATCCCTTCAATTCAATTCAATTCAATTCAAGTTTATTCTCTATAAGGGTTACAATGTGGGGTTTACAGGTTTTGGGTATTGTGTGGTTTACATGTTTTAAAATACTAACTACAGAGGGGGCCACTAGGACACCTAGCATCCTTTCTGTCATGTATTCACATATACATGAAACAACACTGGCCCTGAGACTGATCCTTGTGGAATCCCACTCGACACATCAACCCACTCTGACACCTCGTCACGTACTATCACTAGTTGTTTCCTTTCTGTCAGGTATTCCCTAATCCATTGCAGAGTTTTTCCTATTATTCCTGCCTGCTCCTCTAGCTTTTGTACCGGTCTCTTGTGCGGTGCTGTCAAGACACACATGTAAGACACATGATGAACATGTGCCATACTCTTCAACTTGTTGGTATTATATACCATTTAAAAGTAAATGAAGTACAAGTGTTATATGTGCTGCCTGTTCTGGCTACTCTTTACTAGAGTTGAAAAAGCTACTCCTGGCGAAACGTTCCCTTAATGGTGAGCCTGTCGTTCATTCTCTAACTTTTCATCACCCCTTCGGATTTAGCGCTCCTTGGCCTAGAAGTAAATAGTTATCTTTGTGTTATCTATTTCATGAGTCGTAAGGGGTGGTCGTAATACCTAGTATACAACTCGGCTTAGAAACAAGCTTGGAAATAAGGTGAGACAGGATAACGGAGGTAAAGTGAGCTGTGTAAAAAAAAAAAATATGGAAGGCAAACTGGCTTTCGTTGCGTTATGTGAAAAATACTAGGTATCACAATTTGTCAAAAATACTAGGTATCACCATTAGTCAAAATGTTTTTTGGGTATTTATTTTGATAGATTTGTCTTGTGTTTCAAATACACTGAGGGATGTTACCTTATTTGCTGCTATTGTTTATTCCATATGTATTTTTTTTATTGATATGCGAGTGTTTATGAGTTAGCAATAGCGGCATGTGGCAGTAGTGTTGTGAAGGTTGGGAAGGTTAACAAGAGACGCACTTCACACTTGTGTTGGTCACTACCAAGATCACTACACACTGCTGTCACTCAACCAAGATCACTACACACTGCTGTAACTCAACCAGGATCACTACACACTGCTGTAACTCAACCAGGATCACTACACACTGCTGTCACTCAACCAGGATCACTACACACTGCTGTCACGCAACCAGGATCACTACACACTGCTGTCACTCAACCAGGATCACTACACACTGCTGTAACTCAACCAGGATCACTACACACTACTGTCACTCAACCAGGATCACTACACACTGCTGTCACTCAACCAGGATCACTACACACTGTTGTCACTCAACCAGGATCACTTCCCATTGCTGAGTCCCGTTCACCCAAGATAACTACCCACTGCTGGCACATTCAGCGAAGATCACTACCTACTGCTGTCACTCAACCAGGATCACTACCCACTGCTGTCACTCAACCAGGACCACTACCCACTGCTGTCACTCAACCAGGATCACTACACACTGCTGATACTCAACCAGGATCACTACACACTGCTGACACAACCAGGATCACCACACACTGCTGTCACTCAACTAGGATCACTACACACTGCTGTAACTCAACCGGGATCACTACACACTGCTGTAACTCAACCAGGATCACTACACACTGCTGTCACTCAACCAGGATCACTACACACTGCTGTAACTCAACCAGGATCACTACACACTGCTGTCACTCAACCAGGATCACTACACACTGCTGTCACTCAACCAGGATCACTACACACTGCTGTCACTCAACCAGGATCACTACCCACTGTTGTCGCTCAACCAGGATCACTACACACTGCTGACACTCAACCAGGATCACTACACACTGCTGACACTCAACCAGGATCACTACACACTGCTGACACTCAACCAGGATCACTACACACTGCTGACACTCAACCAGGATCACTACACACTGCTGTAACTCAACCAGGACCACTACACACTGCTGAGTCCCACTCATCCAAGATCACCACTTACGGTAAGTATATTTCTCTTGTGGCATCTTGACACCTCGTGCAGAAGACACACATTGAGAAACGTTTCGCTCTGTGTAGAGCTTTATCAAGTTCTACAGTGAGCGAAACATTAACCCAATGGCAGCCTCTTCCAAAATCTCTCTTTTATTGACAATACGGCTCGAGATAAATCTTAACACCTCATCGAATAACAGGTATATATACACGAGGAGTGTATATCTGTGTTTGAAGTATACTTCACTGGTGATGATATACATCCTTAATGACCATTACGGTGGTATGCTAGTTGGTTCAGGTTTGAAGCCTATAGACTACACAATGGTTAACGCTTCATATCATCTACAGTCACGAATACTTTAATCTCTTAGATAGGGATTAAAGTAAACTTTTAGTATACATATACACACGCAAAAAGTTATACACGTCTTCGAGTGTACACTCAAGGTTAATGGAAGTTGAACGGGTTTCTACTGGAAAACTAAAATCGATTTAGACAAAGTGAATAGTTGAAAAAGTTATCAGACCTTCAGGGTAAAACTGTCTAAGATCAGATGATGATGATGATAATGATATTAATAATAATAATAATTATTATAACAACAACAATAACAATAATTGCGTAAGGCAGGTGTTGAAGTTAATTTTGTCTTATTATGTAATTAAAGTCTTTTATTATTATTATTATTATTATTATTATTATTATTGTGGAAAATAATTTCCCAAAATTATGCTGTGTGAATAAACCTGATTAAAGTGTATTTTAAATAAGAGAATCGACAGGGAAGCTCTGTGCCTGCGCTGACGAGGAGGGGGGAGTCGCCATTGTTTTTTGAATGTGTTACAAGCACGTTAATGTAAGGTGTATAATTTTCGTCGCTCTAGGGGTTATATTGGGCTTAAAACCTCTCAAATAGGAGCCGAAATTGTTGGATGTGTATTCCTGCATAACTTGAGCATTAAACAGATGTACAGGACAGCTCCAGGAACCTCAGATAAGTTATCTAAATTATGTTTGTAATTCTGGCCAGTATTATCATCATAAATTTAGTTAGAGGGGGGTTCTGTACATGACACACAGTAATCTCCAGACTAATTGGTGAGTGTTATGAGTATAAATTCTCCTTCTGTTATATAAATGTGTATATGTAATCATTTATTAATTTTAATATACAGTCCACAAATTTATATTAAATTTACCAGAATTCTTGGTGATGTACATTTCATTTGCAATTAATATAGGTTTAGAGCAACTTGTGGAGAGATAGATGGTAGGTGGAGGAGGTGGGGGACATTTTTGTGACCTAGGTGTCCTAAAAATTCCTACTTTGTAACTTTGATAAATAATAATTATCTTTGTTACCGTTTACTTGTATGTATCTAATGAGATTCATCCAGGCAAATTTAATTTTTCACGATTATTATTATTATTATTATTGTTGTTGTAAAATCATTTACATTTGTGGTAATGACTGCTGCTTGTGCTCGAGCCGGTCGCCTGTCCTCTGTACTTGGTGATCAATAAAACGAATGAATGTGGTTGCTGTGTAATATTGCTTTAGTTGCAACTTGAGAGTATAACACGGAAAGGTATTTCTCAGTGTATGGTGAAAATGGTATAAAATACCGACAAGTCGATGATTAAGCATGTGCAACAGTTGGGTATCGTTATTGATGAACGTTTCGCCTACACTGTAGGCTTCTTCAGTCTAATACACAGTCAGGAGGTTTAGATACCAAACTGGTACACATGTGTCTTACTCAATTCTCAGTGTATAGACACTGAGAGTTGTGTATCTCTCGGTGTGTATACACCGACACTTGTGAAAGGTATGTATATTTCAGTAAGTATACTTTACGAGGTATGTATCTCTCAGTGTGTATACACCGAAGAAATATATATTTGTATCACATATGAATTGTTCATTAATGACCCTCGTGCAGTACATATAAACGAATATAAAGAGCCACCTGGTATATATATATATATATATATATATATATATATATATATATATATATATATATATATATATATAATGAAACTAAGACACATATGCAACATCTGGGTATCTTTACTGTAGACGTTTCGCCATCCAGTGGCTTTATCAATACAAATTCCAGGACATAACTTGAAGACAGTAGAACTATATACAGAAAATGAGGTAATCAGTCCCTCAACCTTGGAGTTGGTGCGACGAGCACCTTAGTCGTGTAGATTCTGAAGCAGAACTGAACTGAACTGAGGACTCACAGGTAAGGGCCCACTAGGGGCGAGGGGCAAGTGGGGACAGGATGAAGAAGATAGTTGGGGAGAGGAAAAAATCTTAAAAAGGAGGAAAAGTGTCAGGACTATATCCAACTGCTAATCAATGAAAACATAATATTCAGCAGTATGTCTCTCGTGAGCATATCAACTTGCAATGACTGGACACGGCTCAGGCATAGGTTACTGTAAAAAGCAACGCAAACGCACGTCGGAAGCGCTTCAGCTCAAAACGCACAAAGACACAGCTCTATGACAATGGCACTTTTAAGTTGTTGGAATAGTTAGGCTAATTAAGTCAGGTAGTTTATTTGTATTGAGGTGGAGGTGCTGGGTCGTGCAACGTTTGAAAGAGATTTACATCATTGTAAGGACGACTAAGAGTATCTGCTAAGTATGTAGTCCAGTGGTCATGATATGCTTCAAGTCTGTCAAGTTGTTTGTCACTGAGTGTCTTCCAGTATACGTTCAAAGCCGGTGTGTTTGTCGTGAGGTGGAGAGCTTCACTGGTGGCAAATTCGTCCCACCTCACTCCCAACACCCAACGTAATGCTCGATTCTGGATACGTTGGAATTTTAGTGCGTTTGTCTTGGCGGTTAACGTCAGAGCGAGTGGAGAGTAAGAGAGTAGAGGTCGAATGAGTGCTTTGTATAGATGTAGTTTTGTCTTGGGACTGGCTCCTCTCAGCTTATATAACCTTGAGAGCGCAGTTCCCGCCTGTGCGGTCTTAGCAGTAATTGTGAGATTTTAGGTTCAGTGTGTTGTCGAGGGTAACACCAAGGACAGCTGTTGAGAAGGAGCGTGGGATGGGGGTACGGGAGGTGCTTGTTTTGAGTTCGACAGGAGTCGGGACATCGCGCCTTCTATGGAAGTAAGTGACCTTTGATTTATTTGGGTTGGTTTTAATGCGCCATAATAATTCCCAGGCGGTATTCCTGTCGACCTCTCTTTGTGTTCTGAGTGCAAGGAATCGAATGTTTTCATGTGCTGTGAGTTGAGTGATGTCGTCTGCGTAAGAAAGGGTAAGTGGTTTGGGTAAAGAGGTTCAGGTAAATCATTCGTGTATAGTATATATAGGGTGGGAGATAGGACAGAGCCTTGGGATACACCCGCTTTTAATGTGAAATAGTCAAAATAATGATCTGAACCGTATACGCATCGTTCGGCCATCTAAAAAGTGACATAATAATTTCATCATTTTTTACAGTTAATTCAAAGGACGTGCAAAGTTTATATTTTAATCCATCATGCCAAACAGTGTCAAAAGCTTTCTCTACATCTTTGGCGACAAGGGTGGAGGTACAGTTCTGGGCCTTATTGATACGTACATAATTCAGGATTATATTCAAAACGTCTTGGGTAGAACGTTGTTGTCGGAAACCGAATTGTCTTTCAGTAAGCAAGTTATTTGTCTCTAGGCGAGTCCTGAGTCGCATATTTACAAGTCGTTCAAAGGTCTTACCCAAAATTTCAAGGAGGCTAATAGGTCTATAGTTCTTGGGGTCAGTCAAGTCTTTTCCAGGTTTTGGTATGAGACATGCAGTAGCAGATTTAAAGAATGGAGGGAAATAGCCAGATGCAAGGGAAGCATTAAAGAGGTCAGTGATAGCGGAAGCAACAGAAAGTGGAAGGTGACGAAGGACTGAATGTGATAGACCTGAAGCACCTGGGGCTTTTTTGGAAGGTGTGCTAGTAAAGAATGAACATCATCTACAGAAAAAGGAGAGTTTAGAGGATGCGTGGAGGATAGGGTGTTTAGGCTTATGATTGGATCAGGATTGGTTAAGTCTTCATGATTGGATACCCATCGCTCTATGTCTAATGTATGTGCTATGACAGCTTGGTCTGATGGATGTGGGTGGAAGATGTTTTCCCATATGTCTTTGAAAATATGTACAGCTTCAGCGGGGTCAGAGATCTGTCTGTTGTTGTGATTAATGCGTCTAAAGCTTGTGGATGGAGGGGTACCTGTAAGTCTCCGAATGGATGACCAGAATGCTTTGGGATCTCTTGTACGCTTGACATCTGTTGTGTTTATGATTGATTGCCAATGTCGGGCATGGTCATCATCTAGGCTATGGATGATATGTGTATGTAAAATAGTGAGGTCCCATCGGATGATATTTTTTTTTTTTTTTTTTATTTTATTTAAAATACAATACATAGCTTAACATAAAAACCCCTTAAACTAGGGTTGATACACATTGTATATAAACACATTTTGAAACAATCTCTCAGAACGTACAATAGCAAATAACAAACACAATATTAACAAACACAAGAGGTTACACAATTATACTAGAAAATATCGCTTGTGACAAAACATAACATTAAGAAGATGGGCAATCTTAACCCTATGTACACAAGAACAACAACAAGAACATAACATGTAGGTGACCCCTGTAGCAGGTTCAATAATATAAATAAAACCATAATCCCTTCGGGTATACACTATTTACATAATATACTGGGACATATTGCCAATGCACTATACAATACAATAAGAATATTATGATAAATATATAAATATATCGGTTACTCACATCCAACACAAATAATCGATAACCGAAAGAACCTACATCACAATCTCATGATAAAACAAAGTACATACTCTTACTCACCTAACTCCCAGTACATAAGTTCCCTACAGTCACACATACTCGCCTTACCACAAGTCTTACGAGTCAGCCACAAAACTAGAATAGCCATAAGCATTCCGCACTCATCTACAGGCTATACACATTATATAATATAGCAATAAAATGCTCAGTACAAACACATAAAACCCCGTTTGCCAGGCCATAGCCGAAAGGTACATCAAGTACTTCAACAAAGAAAGAAGGCAGTAGACTCTGACTTAAGACATCTATAACACATATAACTTCACCACCACATCCACTCACACAACCACATTTTCCTCAACCACGCATTACACAGATACACACAGTAAACCAGCTGTTGTGCATACCCAACCCCGGAGACAAGCCCGTTCCATCCCCTGAAATTCACTCCCCCCCCCCCCCATTTCACAACGTTAACAATGCTCTCACACTCATACTACGGTACCCTGCTGAAAAAGCCTGGTCCCAGCGACTTCCATATATTTCCCGATTATAACACAACGTTCTATAAATGGTCCCCGCCAACACCCTTTTGCGCACCTCCCAATCCCCATTCCTTCTCATTGCCCAGGATACAAAAACAAAATCCGCAATTATATACGTGATTGCACGTTGCACAGGCGCCTCGACGCCTCCCACGTCCAAGCTTAACGCCCTCAATACTAATATCCCGCCTCCTCCCACTGTCCTCAGAACCTTACCCATCCATTCCCTGATACTCTCCAAATTATCACAAAAATACACTACATGAAACGCAGTCTCCTCATCCCCGCACACCCGACACGCGCCCTCCACCATCAACCCTCTTTCCTTAAGTGCAGCACCCGACGGCAGTATACCATGGAGAAAACGGAAAAATACCTCTCCCACATTTGGACGCACGCGCATCAACCGTAATCTTTCCCATATATCCTTCCACGCATACATAGGGTAGATACTCTCAGCCTTCACGACTACCTTCGCCCTTACAACACGCTCTAAAACACCCACTCGAACTTTATTAGGGTCCCGTACATGCAGCAACGCCCGCAACACGTCTTCACACACTTTCATCTCCGACCCTCCCCACCACATTCGCACCTCTTCATGCAAGCCATTCACGCCCCTCCCTGCATGACCCCGCACACGGCGTAACCCCCACTTCAAATAAATGCACTTGACTCTTAACCGTAAATCAATCAACCCCAATCCTCCTCTGTTGACCGGTAAAGTAACCACACTCCTACTCAACCATTCACACCCGGAACCCCAAAGAAAATGGAAAACCCTCTTTAACAGCCTCGTAACATCCGGACCTGCTAACGGATATACCGCAGCCACGTGCCAGACTTTACTGTATAACAACACATTCACAACAATCGCACGCTGATGTACTGTCAAATGAGTTGGTCTCAACCCATCCAATCGCCCCACCATTCGATCCACAACAAGTCCAGAATTAACCATCCTCGCCTCTCTCGCACTACGCATATACACTATTCCACACACTTTTATCCTGTCCACCATATTCCAACGTACATTCCTTCCCCAACTCTCTCTTCCCACCCAATCTCCTAAGACCAGTAATTTTGATTTTTCCACATTAACTCTTAACCCGGTAACCCCCGCGAAATTATCAATAACATCTCCAACCGCACGTAAACTCCTCTGCGTTCGCACGAGTATTGTCGTGTCATCCACATACCCTATTATTCCCTGCACTCCACTTCCTACTCCCCAATCCACCTCCATACACGCTTCCACCTTTCTATAGAAAGGGTCTGTTAAACAGGCAAACAACAATTGAGACAGGGGACAACCCTGCCTAATACCCCGACCCATGGATACCCACTCCCCCAACTTCCCATTTACCTGTACACACTCCCACACCTGTATACAATGTCTCTGCCCAACGCACCACCTCCTCCCCAAAACCCTGCCTCCTTAATATGTACCACAATACCTCACGTTCTACACTATCATATGCCGCCTGCCAATCTAACGCTAAGACACCCCCCCCTGCTCCCCTCCCGACCCTTCCACAAAATTCTTTATAATACTATGCCCGTCATACATCGTCCTCCCAGACACACCATATTGTCCTCTCGCAACCACTCTATCCACCACACACTTCATCCTATTTCCTAAAATTTTTGCAAAAATCTTATAATCAGCACACAGCAATGATATTATCCTAAAGTCCCGCACCGTGTCCTGTTTCTTACCTTTTGGCACTAAAACCACAACCGCAGTTCCTTGCAACCTGCCCATCCTCCCCTCCCTTTTCATCGTATTCATTAGTTCTACTAAGAAGGACTTCAACACATTCCAATGGCTCACATAAAACTCGCAGGGCAAGCCATCCAGACCTGGAGCCTTACCACGTGCCATCCCCTCCAAAGCCCTCCACACCTCCCCTTCTTCAATATCCCCCCCCAACGCCATGCGATCACTGCTACTTAGCACACAAGATACATTCTCCCCCAACCTCCCGAAAGCCTCCCCATCCACCCCTACACTCAGTAAATTTTTTCCAAACCACCTATCAACGTAATCACTCATTGCCTCCGTTGTTCTTAACTCATGTCCCGCCCTATATCCACCTAAGTCCTCATGTACCACCAGCCTATCAATTTCCATAGCCATACGTCGCTGCCTCTGTCCCCTTAACACACAGGCCGATGGTCGGTCACCCCACACCGCCTCTTCAATTCCACCCTGCACTCTCACTGCATCAAATCTATCATTCTGCAAATCACGAATCCTTCCTTTTAACAACTCGATTTCCTCCATGGGATACTGCCCTGCCTGCACGCCCCTCTCATAACAACTTTGCAACCTACCCTCGAAATACTGCTGCAACCCGTACGTCATCCAACCCTGGTACTTTCCCCATCGCACATAAAACCGCCGGATCCTCTCCTTAGCTACCCCATCCCACCACCCCAGCAAGTCACCCACATCCCTACCCTCTCCCCACAAATTCTCCCACATTGTCCTAAAATCTAACCCCGCCTCCTCCACCCCAAGAAGTCTCACATTTAACTTCCAATACTCTGGATACCTCTTAGGTAAGCTGGCCCAAGTCAAGTCCGTATAAACAGCTCTATGATCCGTGTAAACAGCTTCCACCGTACGCACACACATCACTCGCACACTTCTCGTCACATATAACCTATCGAGCCTGGCCGCGTATCCCTGTCTATGAAACGTATGCTCAACCATTAGGTCCTCACCTCCAATAACATCCCTTAACCCCACGCCCAGCAAAAGATCCCTTAGGCTAACCAAAAAACACCCTGCCCCCCGTGGCTCCACATCCTTTCTACGTACTATACAATTCCAATCACCGCCCACGATTGTTACCGAGGGAAGAGATCTCAAATAATAAACCAAAACATCACGCACAAATTCATTCTTCACCCGTACATCACGCTCCGCCGGCGCATACACACAAACCACTGCCAGTCGCTCACCTCTCCACCATCCATCTACCCGGAGTACCCTACCCTCCTCCCCTCCCTCACATCTAATTACAACAAACGGGCTTGTCTCCCGAATCAGAATTCCAACCCCACCTTTCAAACGGTCCGAATATGCCACAAACACACGATATCCGTCCACATTCAAATCCCGACCCGCCTTAAAGTTATGCTCCTGCATGAATACAATATCTATGGCATGACGCCTCAGAAACCCCTGGAGCCACAAACGCTTCACATTCATACACAACCCATTTACATTCACAGTCATACACCTGAAACCTTCTTGAAGGGTTTTACACGCTGCCCTGTAACTCCTTTCATAGACACGTCACCAGCCTTCCTATTTTTCCCACCATGCTCACCACAGTGAGCTCTATTCCCTCCCCGGTCGAACACCTGACCGGACACACCTGTGGCGCCTCCACTCACCACATCAGCCCACGGTTTCTTCCCCGGTCTTTGCGCTGGGGTCAAGACATCATCGGAATCAGAGTGCGTTGCCGCCCTCTTCCGCCGAACACTCTCTGCATCCATGGTCTGGTCGGGGGATGCCTCACAATGCACCTCCGCCGCCACCTCGACCACGGTCACCATTCCCGTAGAAGAGGCACCTGCAGTCAGCTGGCTGTCTCTCCTCTCGTCCTCACTCTCCTCAGGTCCCACCACCGATCGTACATCATCTCCAGCTCTCTTCGTCTCCAAAAACTTTTCCGTCAACTGCTCCAGAGCCACATCCTCTGCTCGTTCTCCTCCACTCAACTTGGTCTCCCCTTCCACCAAAGCGGAGACTGTAGATTCTACAGGCATTGATGGGCTCGACCCCACCGTCGGGAACTCTCTCTCCACCTCCTCGCTCCAAGACGAACTATGGCCCTTTACAGGCGTCCCGCTGGCAGGCCCCGCCTTCGGGTCAGGCCCTCGCTCCGTCCTTCTGTCCGCGACCTGTCGTTGCTGCTGCCTCTCACACTGTGCTGCCATATGGTCATAAGCACCACATAGCCTGCAGGTCTTGCGCTGCCCTGCGTAATACACCATCACTTGTGTCCTAAAGTCGTCCAGGATGACAAACGACGGGATGGGATGCCTCAGCGTCATCTTTAGGTTGAACGTACCCTCCGGCCAGCCGGCGTACGCCCCATCCACCCAGGTACCTGCCGTTGCCAGATGCACAGTACCATAACGTTCAAAAACGTTCCGTATATCTGCCTCGTCAGCTTCGAAAGGCACGTTGCGTACCTTCACCCAAGTGTAGTGTCGCGACACGTCAATTAAACGAACTCGTATCGTATTGCCGAGTTTACGTCCACACAGCCATCTTGATACTGCTCCACCAGGCGCTCATACACTGCCGTCGATCGTAGCTTAACGAATATTCGGTAAGCCCCGTTGAGCGATACTCCATACAAATCTTGATCAGCAATGCCGTATGTGTCGCGAATAATCAAAGGTAGAAGCACCTGTGCGGACTGAGGCGTAACTACACCCCGCACTAAATCAAAGCACACAGTGTTGACGCGCCTTCTGATAGTCTGCGCCATCTTGTGAAAATCAATCTGCGCAGGAAGGCCTCTCAACCAGGAGCGTGTGCGCAGCACAACCTCACGGCAATAAAGCGATGAGGTCAATCATGATATTTAGTCTGTTTTGGTTTGCTAGGAAACGATGTCTGTAACAGGTGAGCAGTCTTTTTGTTCTTTCTGATGGGCGGAAAGAGTAACGTACTTTGTGGTGTGTCATTGGGACAACCTCTGTAGCGGCTTGGGTAATTGATTGTTGAATGCGTTGAATTTGTGTGTCTATGTCTGATACTGGTCTATTGCCATAGTTGTGTGTGAGATCAATAGTGTTTAGGCATTGTTTGAACAGATCCCAATCCGCCTGAGAGTAAGCTGGAGAGGGGCGAACTGGAATGAGTATAGGATTTGAGGAAATATGGAAAATGATAGGAATGTGGTCAGATCCAGAGAGCGGTCCTGGTGTTGTGTAGTGATGTAAGCGATTACTAGCTCTGTTTGTAAAAATTTTATCAGGGGTGCCTTGGCCATTGTATGTAAAGACTGTTGGAAAGTAAGGTCCAAGGTGTATGAGATGTTTCTGTGTTACAAGTGTATGAAGTTGCCTACCATGCAAATTTGTGAAGTTGTCATGGAAGTCAGTGTGTTTGGCATTGAGGTCGGCAAGTAGGTATACAGGGAGATGTGTGTGATTAAAAAGAATGGTTAAATCATGAATGTTAGTGTTTTGGTTGGGTCTGGTATATGTCGTGTAGAGGATGATGGGTCAGTGTATCGTGTAAATTTTCACAGCCATGCTGTGAGAATATGTAAATGGAAGGGATAAGAACTCATGTTTAATGGTGCCTTTAACAAGAATAGCTACGCCATTCCAGTTTTCGGCAGGGGATTGACGGGCTGTATATCCTAAGTGTCTGACACGTTGATCATCACGCACATACATGCTGTTTAATAGCAACACGTCTGGTTGTTCAGATTCAACAAGGTCAGCAAGAATGTGTTTGTTTGCGTTATAAGCTCGTATGTTAAATTGAATAACCTTAAGGGCCATGGTTGGGGTTTCTTGATGATGGGAAATGTAAGTCTTTCTTATGGTTATCTGGATAACCCATCATGAGTGTACCATCACCTGATCTACATTTGATCGGTTGTGTTTTACGGTTTCTGGATTCAGGACGGGGAGGGAAAGATGAGAGGGAGCGGGAGGAGGAGGTGGGGCGAGATGTAGAGGTAGGACGAGAGGATGAGTTGGGGCGAGAGGGAGAGGACGAGGGTTGATTTATTAAGTACTGAACTGTATCCAAACAATCGTTGAATTTGGGAGAGTCAGTATAATTTTGCTTCATAGTAGGAGATCGAGACTTGTGAGTAGGAGAACGAGAAGGACGAGTAGAGGTAGAACGAGATTGAGATCTTTCAGTGCTGGAGCCAGAGCTGGTGGAAGGATTAGAAGGAAAGGATTTTGGCATATGGGAGGGAAGAGAAGGGTCTGCCTGAGTAGAAGCATGAAGAGGAGTTTCTGGAGTGGAGAGAGATGTGTTGGGGAAAGGTTCATCCTTGGGAAGAAAGAAATCGGGAGGGAAAATGATGGGGTCAGAATTGTTGGCTTTTAAAAAATCATTCAGCATCGTGGGATAGTTGGCACTTTTAAATGCTTTGTGACAGTAGACAGCAGTAAGCACAATGGTCTCAAAGATATTAGATTGTTTGGAGGAAGAAGAAGCCGAGGGAAGGTTTGTTTGGATAAGCTGTAGAAGTGGAAGCAGGAGGAACAGAAGTATTTGGTTGGTAAGTGGATGAGGATGTTGTCTGTGTTTGTGAGCATGGAGTCAAGACTGGGTTTGGAAGGTTGGTCTTTTCGTAAGGAAGAAACATATTCCTTACGAGTAGGGCAATTGAAAGTAGCTGAATGTGACTGAGAGCAGTGCAAGCATTTTGGAGGGTTGGTACATTTCTGCCATGTGTGGCCTGGAGAAGAACACTTAGAACACAGCTGTTGCTTGTTACAAGTATTCTTTAAATGTCCAAACTCAGGGCATTTGTAGCACTGATGAATAGGAGCATAGTTAGGGAGAAACAATGAAGTAGGTGGAAGAAGAAAGTAGTTTGCTCGAACACCATGTTTGAACAACTTATCAGCCTCATCTGGAGTGGAACATCTGATCTTAAGAATGTTAGTACGTTCAGGGTGAAAAAGTTCCTCAACTGTGACATGATTTTGAGAGGAAATGTCTGTCATCAAGGCGTCTTTGTTCTGGTTGTATTCGTTAATCAGGGATGAGTCTACAAATTTTGCCACGACTGTGCTCCTGGCCTTATGATCAGGAGCCCAACCGATAGCAAAACCTGCCTGAGAGAGCTTTTCTCGGACTTCCTTACTGGTACAGAGGTCATAATTGACAGGATCAAGATTTACTTTACGCCCGGTATGTGTCTTGAAGATGTTTATCATCCGAGCCTGGGTAATGTTGAAAAAGGTAGAAGCATAATCAATCGTATCCTTGTCATCTTTAGAGTACTTTAACACAAGGGCCATTGTCGGAAAATTGGGTCTCTGTGCAGTTGCCATGATGGCAACAGCACAGGTGGGGATGCTGCATAAATCGTAAGTGGCGTCCAAGGGGCGTCAAGTGCGTAATTCTGACAGGACATGTTTGTGTTGTATAGTGTACCTGCCAAGATGAGGGCACGACCTACTTCCACATTGAACAAATGTGACACCACCTATGACTGCTGCACCTCTCCTGCCATACGGTTTATAAGCTGCTTCTCCGCTCATATGCCGTATTCTATTCAAGATTGATGGACTGAACACATCGACTCAAGGTTGAGGGACTGATTACCTCATTCTCCTCCTATTCTTCAAGTTTCTCCTACGTATGGACTGATGAAGCCACTGTGTGGCGAAACGTTTCCTCAATAAAGATACCCAAGAGTTGCACATGTGTCTAATTTATTAACATGTCGGTTCTCTGAACCATTCATCTACACTCCTACCGACGCAGGAGCAGGTCCAGCCGATCCAGAAAAAAAGAAGAAAAACTTAGAGAGGAGAGAAAGGTGCTGGTGTCTCCAGAGCGATGTAGTCAAGCCGATCCACTGTGTGGGGATCTTTAACCACATCAATGAAGAGGGCTTGACTGGCCTCTGAGGAGATTACGGCACAACAGAGAGCTAAACCCGTGTTACACACACAAAAAAAAGATATTGGTTAAAAAAAAAAGCTGTCTAATTCTCCGAGATGCTGTCACAACCGAACATGGGTAAGAGGATGTCGGTATGTCAGGATTACACATACACAAAGTGCAGAGGTGTGGTGGTGTTGCTTGTGAACAATGTATCAGCAGACGACATCCAACAGGATGAGGTGGGAAGACTTCACCCAGCTGCAAGAGTGCAGAGGCCAACGGTCTGCCCTGGGGCAGGCAGCCAACGACGCACAGAACCCTGGAGCCAAGATGAAGAATGTCCAGAAATCAACCAATCAGGCAATGCCTTCTTGAAACAAGAAAATCAATGCAATATTTCTTCAACAAACACATCAAAAGCTTCTTCCAGCAAGGGGATCGCAAGGCAGCCAATCAGGAGCAAGCAAAGCATGCAGCCAATCGGGAGCAGGTACGTCTGTCCAGTGCGGAAGCTAGCAGAGGAATCCTTGTGAAGCAGAAGCAAGAAGCCTGGCGCTTTTATACTAACGTCAGGTGGAAACCGGACGTGTAGCAGACGAGGGCATAGTCACTGGTAGGCGGGATTCCCCAGTGGAAGTAGGTCCTACCCAAAGAGATGGGTTAGTTGTAGTAGTAGTTGTCGAAGTCGTGAAGGTTATGTACATGTCCTCAGAATCAAGACTCCATGATGTTGCAGTGTCTGACAAGTTGTACAAGAATGGTATACAATACCGACAAGATGAAACTAAGGGACATATGCAACATCTGGGTATCTTGATTGTAGACGTTTCGCCATCCAGTGGCTTTATCAATACAAATCACTGAGGTTATCAGGAAGAATTTGTCTTATCAACTCGTTTGATGCTATAAAAGAGGATAGGAAAGCTGGTAGAGCAATCTGGGAGGATCTGCGTACTCCTAGCCCCCCAAGCCTGACTGGAGGTGAGACTTGCAACAACTGTCCATCTTCAAGGGAAAGATTCAATACACTCTCTAGCATGGTCTTAAGGAGAGAGTCATATTCCTTGAGTTTTGGACTGCTGAAGGCTGGGGAACATCTCAGAAAGTAGGTAAGATTGAGAGGCACCTGGTGAGTAGATAGAAGGCATCGTGTGTGTTATTGTCTTTCATCCTACTTTCCATCGTCCGGAGGTCTGAGACTTTTTTCTAGGATCAGATCGATGGCATTGGACCCAAGAGGAGCACCAAGGAGAGTGCTATTGGCTGGATCAATGGCTCGTGCTCCTGGTAAAACGGCGCTAATATTCTGAATCATCTGTCGATTGGTAGAAACTATTTTACATTTGGTGGGGTTTAAAGGAAGGCCCAGGCTTTCTCCCATGTCTTTAATTTTACTGATGTTCTCTAGGAGAGATTCTGTTGTGCCAGCTAGGGTACCATCATTCAGGAACCAGATATTGAGCTCGCTGGAGAGTGCTTCTGTGACTTCCTTGATGACCAAACAGAATAGAAAGGGGGCGAGAGGGTCCCCCTGTTGCACGCCCTCACATGAGTCAGTTTCAAGGTCTGCAGTATACAGAATAGTTTACATATAATAAAATACAAAAGATAGTCACTAGCATGCGGGCAGATTAATCCTAATGTTTACTTGAGAACTAGACATAGGCTATTAAGTAGGATTTTTTATGTACAAAAAGTGGGGTAGCTAAGGGAACGATAGTACAATTTTTACGTATGCATTAATACGAAAATGAGAGAAGTACATGATGTTCATACCATTGCTTTTGATCCTTCTGTATGCAGTGCTGTGTGCATCGTGTGTTGCCCTCTTCTAGGTTCCTGAAAACTTTGTCTTATTACTTATTGATGAGGAGCCACGTTCGTTCTTTAATTGCTGTCTGATGAAGAGCCACGTTCGTTCTTTGTCTTATTCTTATTTGACGAGGGCCATGTTCGTTCCTTGCACATAGGGAGAACCTTAGTTTTGGGGTAGATAGGCACTGGGTACAACTTATCGAGACCCATTCGACATTCTTAAACCAGCCTTTCAGTCGTAGCCGTTTTCGTCCACTCAGCCAGTACAGGTTGATGGTACCGCCGTAGACGATAACACTAGTAGTTATGATAGTCCTGGAGTGTCCTTTGCATGGGGTGTCTCTCCTGTGCTAGTGTGGCACGGGTATAGTAATTATTATTTTGCGGTGATATCGCAGCGGGATATTTGCCTCTACCTTCAACTGACTCGTCCTCGACGATACCAGCTCGCCCTCTAATGTCCGGAGGCCCTGCTACTTGAAACTGTTCAGTCTCGCCAAGTGGCACTCAGCCGTTGTCTCCAAGAAAAATCTCAGCGCTGTAGCTCTCGCCCTGTGCAGACACAGCTGCTCTCTACACCTCAGTGCCTTGCGATCCCCGTGTTTTGGGAGAGGCTCTTTACAATTGTGTGGTACCTGGACCTTCATCTTCGCCTTCAACATCAGGATTTTGTGCGTCGTTGGCTGCCTTCCTCAGCACTCCTGCTGCTGAACTCAAGATTGCTGGACCAACGTCTTCAATCTCACCAACAAGGATTGTGCGTCACTGGCAACCTTCCAAAAGGTTGGGAGTCTCCCTCTGCACTCCTATTGGCTGACTGAAGCAGCCACACCTGAGCTGAGCGTGTCACGTGATCGACAATCATATTGGGCCGCCTCACCTCGCCGCTCAGGGCATTCACAGTGCTCCATCAGCGACAGTTCACCTCTACATTTCAGTGCTTTGTTGACGCCTCCATCGATAGTTCTCTGCAGAAAACTAAGGTAATAGCCTGGCAAGTACGTGTGTCACCTACACATGTACTTGCCCTGCTGAGTTTCATTGTAGACAGGCCATTTATTATGTTTTTTGACGCTGCCACTAGCCTTATACCAGACAGCATTTTCTGTTGTCGCCTTGTTACCGACTATGTCTGCCTCCCACCAAAATGCGAACTGTTCCCTTCTTTTAAACTATTCCAAACCTGATAAAGCCACCATTGACTGCCCCAATACTCTCTTCAACATTTCCCAATGCCTTCTCCTCAGCGTATTACCTACTAACTCTGGCTTTAAGGTTCGTCTTGATCCTACTTCCTACAAAACTTTCTGCTCAAAGCCTATCAGATCTAAACTCTCAGATGCAGGTTTCACCATCAACTGGACCCCTGAGCACCGTGCCAGGAGCACAGTTGTTGCAAAACATATCGAAGACGTTATACTGACTGCATACCAACAAAACAGGACTGACTTAATACAGGACATTGCGAACAACAATGACGTCACTGTTGAGGACATATACAGACCTCCAAACTCTAACACACTCAAAATTCGCTGCTCCACTCCCGAGGAAGCTTCCCATCTCCTGCAACATGGCATCCATGCCATGATATACCTAATCCCTATAACTTCCCTCTTCACTCCTAACTACATTCCTATTATACAATGCCTAAAATGCTATGAATACGGTCACGAAAAAAATAACTGCTCTAAGAAACAAATATGCTCTAAATGTTCTTCCCCTGACCACTACTGGATTAACTGCTCCAACCCTTTAAAATGCCCCAACTGCCAACAACCTCACCCTGCCACCTCATTCCAGTGCCAAAAACGAAAAGACTACACTCTCAGCATTCGTGCAGATAATGTTGCAAACTCTCCTAATCCATTCTCTTCACAACCACAGCCTACTCTTTCTTCTGACAACTTCCCTTCTCTACCCCAAGCCCCCCCCACCCCTCTGGTCCCCCCTCCCGTCCACCTCCCCCACCTACGCTAGCACTTTCAGAGGAACTGCCACCTCATTACCCTCACACACAGACACCAACTCAACAAATAACATGATCTCCACAATTGTACACCTCTCTGTCCTGATTCCCAAATATTATGAAGCTAACCTCCCCAAGCTTTTAAATGGCCTCCTCACAGCAAATGGCCTAACACCAATTAATTTCCCCCCCGACTTCTCCTCCCCCCCCGCCCGGACAACGTCACTGACGTGTGCTCCAGCCTTCTCCGAGCTGCCTCAAGCCTTACAACTGACCTCACCTTCCCTCCTTCATGCCAGGACGTAACACCAGCCGTCCCTCCATGCCCACATGTTCCCTGCTCATCCACCTCAGCAACCCCCACCCTGCCCCCCCTCCCCACCTCCTCCTGAAACCCCCACTCTGTCTGAGCCTATCACACCTTCTCCATCTTGTACACCTGCTGATAATGAATCTTCCACACCTACCACACCTTCCCTTGACTCAGACTCTTCTCCCACATTCCTCGGTGGACACCATGAGTTTAACCTGGGATCAAACCATCCTATCCCTCCTCATAACTCCCGCTATCCTACCAGAAACAAGAAGTGGCAATAAACAACACACACACACAGACACCAATGCAGAACGTGAAAATACAGAAAAAACTCACAAACCACACAAGCCCTCACGCCCTCCATCATCAGAGTCCACCAGTAGACACAACAAAACAGAAACATACTACAACACAGAAACTACTGCAGATGGTCTAACCAGGATGGGACCTAAGCCTGAACTTGCTAGACCTCACTACCCTGCCCACACAAACAACATACAACATGGCCCTTAAGGTCACACAATTCAACATACGCAGCTACAACATGAACAAGCACATCCTGGCCGAATTCGTTGAGACTGAGCGCCCTGACGTGCTGCTTCTCAACAGCACCTGTGTGCAAAACACCCAGCGAATCCGGCACTGGGGTTACACATCCCGCCAATCTAGAGCTGATCCCTACAATGGCACTGCCATCATGGTAAACAGCACTATCCGACATGACTTCCTAAACCTCCCATTCACCTGTCCTCACAGCCTGGCTGTCAAAGTCTTCACTCTTCATGGGCCTATTATCATCTATACCACATATGCCCGATCAAACTCCAACATCAACATTCCTGATCTCTCCCTTCTCTTTAATCACTCAAATATTCCTGTCTATCTTCTTGCCGACCTCAATGCCAAACACAAAGACTTTCACGACACATACACCAACACTCATGGAAACCAGCTGAAACAACTAATCACACTTAAACACCTGATACATCTTGGCCCACACTTCAACACTTTCTTCGGCACACTTGGCCAGGGCAAGCCCGACATTATCATCACAAACAGAGCCAGCCTCTACCTTCACCACTACATCACACCAGGCCCCCTTTCAGGCTCAGACCACATCCCCATCACCCTCCACATTTCCTCTAACCCTATCCTCATTTCTTCCAGACCTATTCCCTCATTCTCCAGGGCCAACTGGGACTCCTTCAAACAACACCTAAACAACACCAACCTCACGTATAACTTTGACAACAGACCCACCTCAGACATCGACACCCAGATTGCTCTCATCCAGGACTCTATTACACAAGCTGCTGATTACTATTCCAAAGAAACGTCACACTGTCAGATACTCCTTCCGCCCTTCCGAGAGAACAAAACGCCTTCTCCTCTACTACAGACACCGTTTTGCCTCCAACCACCACAGATTTGCCTTTGTCAGCAGAGACCTCACTTTCCTACGGAACAACATCATCCGCAGCCTGGATGAGGACCACGCCAAACACTGGCTGGCCCTCGTTCAGGCTACTGAAAAACACCGCATACAGGACCCCAGGGAGTTCTGGACCTTCATCCGGAGAGTCACTGGAGTCCCAAAAACAACACATTTCCAGCACATCACACACAACAACATAAACATCACAGACCCTACACAAGCAGCACGAGCCTTCAAAGACATGGGAAAACATCTTCCACCCCCACCCTCCTGACCCTGCTGCACAACAACACACTCAAGCCTTAGAACACTGGATATCCACACACAGACACATGACACATCCCGACCCTACTATACAACTTTCCTCTCTCACCTCCACCCACATTCTAAACACCCCTTTCTCCCAACCTTCAGTCAAAGCCTTAATCCTGAAGCTTCCTCCCAAAGCCCCAGGAGCTTCAGGACTATCCCACCACATACTCCGACACCTCCCGGACTCTGTCATCTCAGCACTTACAGACCTCTACAATGCCTGCCTCGCCTCCGGTTACTTCCCCTTCCTATTTAAATCTGCCATAGCCACACTCATCCCAAAACCTGGCAAAGACCCGACTGACCCAAGAAACTACAGACCCATCAGTCTACTGGAGACCCTTGGGAAGACATTTGAAAGACTTATCAATCACAGACTAAGGACGCACCTAGAGACAAACCACCTACTAACTGACCGACAATTTGGCTTCCGCCAACACCGTTCTACACAGGCAGCTCTCAACATTATCCTGAATTATATTCGAGTAAATGAGGCCCAAGGCTGTGCAACGGCTCTGGTTGCTAAGGACGTGGAGAAAGCCTTCGACACGGTCTGGCACTCGGGGCTGAAGTACAAGCTGTGTAATCATTTTGACCTTCCCCTGAATGTCAAAAAGTTACTTAGCAACTTCCTTGATGGCCGCATGGTGCGAATAAAATTCAGGAACTGTCTCTCTGACCACTTCACCCTAGACGCTGGAGTCCCCCAAGGCTCTGTCTTTTCCCCCACCTTGTACATCCTTTACACAAACGACATCCCCGACCCTGCACACCACAACACACTCACACTGGCATACGCTGACATCACACAACTCACCACACACGAACGCAACAGATACCTCTCACTCAGAACTCAACGTGAGGTGGACAGGATAAGTGCATGGGAGATCCTGTGGCGAATCAAAACAAATGCCGCCAAATCCAAAATCACCTACTTCTTCCCCAAAGGACGGCCGCCCCTACCTGTCTACCTCAGAACCACCACCACACGAACACCCATCCCCAGAACTCACAGCACCACAGTCTTAGGCGTAAACCTGGACTCCAGACTCAGACTACACACCCACATAAATGCCAAAAGAGCTTTGGCCAGTTCTGCCCTAGGGCGACTGTACAAGCTCAGAGGCGCAAACCCACACACCAAGCTCCATCTATACAAGGCTCTCATCCGTCCCCTTCTCTCTTATACACCTCTCGGCTTGTCCCTCGCTGCCAAAACGAACGTCCTAAAGCTACAGCAAATCCAGAATCGTGCTCTGCGGTGGGTGCTAGGAGTGAGGTGGGACGACTTTGCCACCAGCGAGTCTCTCCACATCAGGACCGGCACTCCGGCATTGAACGTATTCTGGAAGAAACTCAGTGACAGACAAATTGACCGACTCGAAACTTACCAAGACACCTGGACAACCTTCCTAGACGAAATAATCAGACGACCTGAAAACACTTCAAACCTTTTCCAATCTCTCTACAACCCTGACCCACTCCCTCTTTACACATAAATCTTCCCTCTAAACCCTTTCCTGCCCTCTGCAGGTGTGGACCTTTAACGACGTCTTTTTCTTTTTCCGCCAACCTCCGGCCTCCCTCTCCCCACCACTTGCATACCTAGAGGCAGACAACAGAATGACCTGCGATGACGTGGTGCCGCCGCCCATTGCGCCTCTGCCTCCATTGCCAGACCAAGTCCAGTCTTTCATTGCGCCATTTCCGATGCTCACCCAAGCCCAGAAACCAGACCCTCAACCAAGCCTCATAATGCTATGCAGCTGGGTTAAGCCCTGGCTCTTTTTCTACACCTTAAACCATCCTCTCACCCACTATTCTTCCCCTGTCCTCCTCTCCCCCTTTCACCCGCACGGGTCTTACCTGAGAGTATTGATTGATTGATTGAGAAAAATCTCTCATGCTTTAACCTCGACTGTATAAGGACATATAACATGCGGTGTTGTCCCGTCTGCTCCCAACACCCTTTTACTCAATTTCTGTAGCAGAGACATCCGGGTGTGCTAAGTTAGCACATTCTACTTAAATGAGACACGTGTTCAACATTTGGGAATTTTTATTGTGGAAAAGTTTCGCCTAGAAATGGATTCCTCAGTCCGGTACAAAGATGAATGGTGGAAGATGAGAAGGAGTTTGAGGTAATTAGTCCCTGAGTCGACGTGTTCAGTCCATCAGTCTTGAAAAAAAGTACAGCATATGTTGATTCTGTGTATTTCTAACAAAGAAAGGGAGGAAGGGAAGGGGGAGAGGTTGGATAAGATAACATCCACTAAGTGAACTCTGTACATTTTGTTTTACTCGCAGATATGTATAATCCCTTCTCATCCCCAGGAGTATACCTGGAGAGGATTTCGAGGACTAACTCCCCCTCGGACCGGTGTATGACCAGGTTACAATCGTGTCATAGCTACGTTTGTGTTATAGCGATTTCTGGAGTCCTACACTCCCCCGTTGATGGGGGCCACATCTGCATGGCTGATGGAGATACCTACACTTGCCCTGTGGTGGTCCTCTCGTGCTATGATCATCCCATCATCAGCGTATAACATACTTTTAGTTATATTACACTTATCAAAAATATCATTAATCATTATATTGAACAGCGTCGGTCTCTTGGGAATAAGACATATATGCACAGTCAAGACATTTAATGAAGGAGACGTTTCAGCACAGGTTTTTATCAGTCTTAATAATGACAAGTAATTGGGATACCTGAAGTATACCTGGAGAGGGTTTCGGGGGTCAACGCCCCCGTGGCTCCGTTTGAGACCAGGCCTTGTGGTGGATCAGGGTCTTATCAACCAGGCTGTTACTGCTGGCCGCACGCAAACTGACTTACGAACCACAGCCTGACTGACCAGGCACTGACTTTAGGTGCCTGTCCAGTGCCTACTTGAAGACAGCCAGGGGTCTATTGATAATCCCCCTTATGTATGCTGGGAGGCAGTTGAACAGTCTTGGGCCCCGGACACTTACTGTGTTGTGTCTCAGTGTACTAGTGGCACCCCTGCTTTTCATTGGGGGAATGTTGCATCTCCTGCCGAGTCTTGCTTTCATAGGGAGTGATTTTCGTGTGCAAGTTTGGTATTAATCCCTCTAGAATTTTCCAAGTGTATATTATCATGTATCTCTCTTGCCTGCATTCCAGGAATACAAATCAAGGGACTTCAACCGTTCCCAGTAATTTAGGTGCTTTGTCGTACTTATGTGTGCCGTGAAAGTTGTTTGTGTACTCTCCAGGTCAGCAATTTCGCCTGCCTTGAAGGGGGCAGTTAGTGTACAGCAGTATTCCAGCCTAGAGAGAACAAACGATTTGAAGAAAATCCTCATGGGCTTGGCATCCCAAGTTTTGAAGGTTCTCACTATCCATCCTATCATTTTCCTAGCAGATGAGGTAGATACATTGTTGTGGTCTTCGAAGGTGAGATCTTCTGACATTGTCATTCCTAGGTCCTTCACATTACTTTTTCGCTCTATTGGATGGCTACAATTTATTGTATACCCTGATACAGTTTTAATTCCCCCAAGTTTTCCATATCTGAGTAGTTGAAATTTCTTTTCATTGAACTTCATATTGTTTTCAATGGCCCATCTGAAGATTTGGTTGATGTCCGCTTGGAGTCTTGCGGTGTCATGGCAATTCGGGTGTCATCCGCAAAGGAAGACAGGGAGCTATGGCTTACATCTCTGTTTATGTCAGATGAGGAATAAGACGGGAGCCAGTACTGTGCCTTGTGGAACAGAATTTTTCACCGTAGCTGCCTCTGACTTCACTCTGTTTACCATTACTCTTTGTATTCTATTTGTCAGGAAGTCATAGATCCATCTACCAACTTTTCCTGTTATTCCTTCATCACGCATTTTGTGCGCTATTACACCATGGTCACACTTGTCGAAGGCTTTCGCAAAGTCTGTGTATACTACATCTGCATTTTGTTTATCCTCTATAGCATCCAGGACCTTGTCATAGTGGTCCAGTTGATAGGATTGATAAACAAATAAAAAGTCGCACTACCGTAATTGGAACAATACACAAATAACCCGCACAAAGGAGAACGAAACTTATGACGACGTTTCGGCCCGACTTGGACCATTAACTAGTCACTGGTTTATGGACCAAGCCGGACCGAAAAGTCGTCGTAAGTTTCTCCTGTGTTCAGGTTATTTATGTAGGACTGATAAAGTTTATAGTGACAAAACGTCTCCTTCAGTAAATGATGTGCTTGTATATTTGTGTCTTATTTCCACAATCTGTCCCTATTGTTATACTGTAACGATGGAGTTAGACTTAACAAACTCCGTTGAGGGAAGATATGTTGTAACACCTGCCGCATTGATTCCTCCCTTGGCCTTGAAGTGTCGTGACTTCAACAATGCTTGTACATGAAAGATATATATAGTACCGACAAGATAAAGAATTAAACAAATGTGAAGCATCTGGGTATCTTTATTTGTAGACGTTTCGCCATGCAGTGGCTTTATCAGTACAAGGACATTATGTAAAGACTAGAACTATATACAAAAGATGAGGTAATCAGTCCCTCAGGCTGGGGGACTGATTACCCCATTCTTTGTATATATTTCTACATTCTTCTCATAATGTCCTTAGATTTGTACTGATAAAGCCACTGGATGGCGAAACGTCTACAAATAAATTATTATTATTATAATCAAGGGGGAAGCGCTAAACCCGGAGGATTATACAGCGCCTGGGGGGGGGGATGTGGAAGGCATTCAGGCTTAATTCGGGGAACTGGAGCACAGATCCAATTCCCTAAATCAAGAGCCCCTCACCAACATCAAGGAACCTTCCTTGAGGGGTCTACAAATAAAGATACCCAGATGTTGCAAATGTGTTTTAATTCTTCAATTTCAGTAGCAGACCGTGTGTTCTTCATAGTGTCTTAGATTTACTCTATATCTAAAGAGACTGCCAGTAGGTATTCCCTACAAAAGTGTCTCTCACCACTGTTTCTTGAGAAATTAATAGATCCGACGTGGATGTCCTTATTCGGGAGCTACTTCGGTGCATTTTGAAAGTCTCCGATGTTTCTATCAGGCCAAGCGACCTTCTGTTTCAACATTTTATTCAATAAATAAAAATTAAAAATGGACACAGCATCGAACTGAAGTTCCGTGTGTTGACAGGTCCTGCACTGTACCATTCTGTTCCGGTGATCTCTGAATAGTAGTACCACACAAAATAGGACCTCTCAAGCCACACGTTCTCAGTTCGATCCCATATCCATTTTCTACTGTTTATTCATTGAGAGGTGCTTATTACAACTTTAACTGGGTTCATCTTTTCCATTGTTTTCCCCACACACAGCTCGTTAGTCGGGCTGGATTCTACGTCTGTACATTAATGGAGTGTGCGTCTGCTGTCATAACAGGAGTCGCTGAATCAGATTCCCAGGCTTCAGTTACTGTACAACTACTGTAATAATGTTGGTAGAATTACCGACAATATGTTAGGTAAAAGGAAATATGTGCAATTAATGCGGCATTTTATTGTAGCAACGTTTCGCTCTCCAGGAGCTTTGTCAAGCTGTAACGTAACTAAATTGTCAAGTACTCAAAATAACCCGCACTTAGGAGACTGATTTGTTAATGGTTTGACTTGTTAATGGTGTGACTTGTTAATGGTATGACTTGTTAATGGTTTGACTTGTTAATTGTATGACTTGTTAATGGTGTGACTTATTAATGGTTTGACTTGTTAATGGCGTGACTTGTTAATGGTGTGACTTGTTAATGGTATGACTTGATAATGATATGACTTGTTAATGGTTTCACTTGTTAATGGTGTGACGTGTTAATGGTGTGACGTGTTAATGGTGTGACGTGTTAATGGTGTGACGTGTTAATGGTGTGACGTGTTAATGGTGTGGCGTGTTAATGCTCCAAGTCATACCGAAACGTCGTCATAAGTTTCAGTGTCCTAAGTGCAGGTTATTTGTGTATTTAAGTTAGGTTAGGTTAGATTAGGTTAAGTTCGGTTAGGTTAGGTTGAGTAAGGTTAAGTTAGGTTCGGCTAGGTTAGGTTAGGTAAAGTTAGGTTACGTCAGGTTCGTCAGGTTAGGTTAGGTTAGGCTATTTTAGGTTAGGTTAGGTAAAGTTAGGTTAAGTTAGGTTCGTCAGGTTAGGTTAGGTAAGGTAATGTTAGGTTAGGTTAGGTAAAGTTAGGTTCAGGTTAGGTTAGGTAAAGTTAGGTTAAGTCAAGTTCAGGTTAGGTTAGGTTAGGTAAAGTTAGGTTAAGTTAGGTTCGTCAGGTTAGGTTAGGTAAGGTAATGTTAGGTTAGGTAAAGTTAGGTTAAGTCAGGTTCAAGTTAGGTTAGGTTAGGCTAAGTTAGGTCCGGCAGGGTTATGTTATGTTAGGTTAGGTTAGGCTAGATTACGTCACGTTACGTTAGTTAGGTTCGTCAGGAAACAGAACACGTTCTTCCTGCCGCTGGTGTTAGTTTTTGTATTGTACAGGTCACGGTATTGTGAGTTTTTATTATTTCAAGGTTGTACAACACTAACGCAAGTGCTGGTTGATCTTCTGGAAGATGAAATAGATAGTGTGGGACATCCTCTCCCGGGGCTGTTGATGTCAAGCGAGCCTCTTCAATTCTCTGTGGATTTTTTTACATACTATACACATGGGAGAGAGACGCTTATGAGAGGAGCTTAAGCTTAAGCCTGTAAATGGTCCACGTCGGACCGAAACGTCGTCATAAGCTCCTCTCTCCTATGTATTGTTCCAGTCGGTGCCCGGAAAAAAAAGTCACAGACAATAAGTAAATTTTGGCTATGAAAAAAAAGTCGCTGAAAAAAAAATCATATTTAAATCCCAAAAACAAATAAAGTGATAAAAAAAAAGATATATTTAAAATCAATTATTAACTGACATAACATGACTTGTACACGTTGACAACACAATTTATCCAAGATGTCATAACACATATGTAAAAAAACGTCACGTTTTATTCAGTTTCTTAAGCAAAGTAAGACAATGAAACGGTATTGTGGCGTTTTCTTACACCCTAGTGGGTTTAGTGCTTCATTTTGACAATAATAATATTGATAATAATAATAATGATGTTTTTCCTCACATTGTTGGCAGTTAATTTCTCGGTTTGTGTTATTGAGGGTAGGCTAGGATAGGCTAAGCTAGGGTAGGCTAGGCTAGGATATGATAGGCTAAGCTAGGCTAGGATAGGCTAAGCTAGGCTAGGTTAGGCTAGGATAGGCTAAACTAGGCTAGGATAGGCTAAGCTAGGCTAGGTTAGGCTAGGCAAGGATAGGCTAAGCTAAGCTAGGTTAAGCTAGGCTAGGCTACGTGTAGTTAAATCGTCCTCTATCAAAAATTAACCAATTAGTATAATTTACTACATCGGCAGTAAATGAATTACAATATAAAGAGGATACAAAAATTTCTGACTCATTAAAGGGAAATATTCGAAGTGTTGTAGAAAGATCAGTCGGATAACCATCGTTCAAGGCTCGTTTATAAGAACTTAACGTGAAGGAGGAGAATTAACACACTTGTGCCACATTTGGGTATCGTTAGTCTGGAAAGGTTTCGCCAGCCAGTGGCTTCTTCAACAGAGAAACTGTGGAAGATGAGTGTAAGGTAATCAGTCCCTCAGCTGGAGTCATTGTGTACTGAATACATCTCAGTAGTGTGAGAGTCAGTGGTGTGCAAGTCAGTAGTGTGAGTCAGTAGTGTGAGTCAGTAGTGTGAGAGTCAGTAGTGTGAGTCAGTAGTGTGAGAGTCAGTAGTGTGAGAGTCAGTAGTGTGAGAGTCAGTAGTGTGAGAGTCAGTAGTGTGAGAGTCAGTAGTGTGAGAGTCAGTAGTGTTAAAGTCAGTAGTGTTAGAGTCAGTAGTGTGAGAGTCAGTAGTGTGAGAGTCAGTAGTGTGAGAGTCAGTAGCGTGAGAGTCAGTAGCGTGAGAGTCAGTACTGTGAGAGTCAGTACTGTGAGAGTCAGTAGTGCGAGAGTCAGTAGTGCGAGAGTCAGTAGTGTGAGAGTCAGTAGCGTGAGTCAGTAGTGCGAGTCAGTGGTGTGCGAGTCAGTAGTGTGAGAGTCAGTAGTGTGAGTCAGTAGCGTGAGAGTCAGTAGCGTGAGAGTCAGTAGTGTGAGAGTCAGTAGTGTGAGAGTCAGTAGTGTGAGAGTCAGTAGTGTGAGAGTCAGTAGCGTGAGTCAGTAGCGTGAGAGTCAGTAGCGTGAGAGTCAGTAGCGTGAGAGTCAGTAGCGTGAGAGTCAGTAGCGTGAGAGTCAGTAGCGTGAGAGTCAGTAGCGTGAGAGTCAGTAGCGTGAGAGTCAGTAGTGTGAGAGTCAGTAGTGTGAGAGTCAGTAGTGTGAGAGTCAGTAGTGTGAGAGTCAGTAGTGTGAGAGTCAGTAGCGTGAGAGTCAGTAGCGTGAGAGTCAGTAGCGTGAGAGTCAGTAGCGTGAGAGTCAGTAGCGTGAGAGTCAGTAGCGTGAGAGTCAGTAGTGTGAGAGTCAGTGGTGTGAGAGTCAGTGGTGTGCGAGTCAGTAGTGTGAGAGTCAGTAGTGTGAGAGTCTGTGGTGTGCGAGTCAGTAGTGTGAGAGTCAGTAGTGTGAGAGTCAGTGGTGTGCGAGTCAGTAGTGTGAGAGTCAGTAGTGTGAGAGTCAGTGGTGTGCAAGTCAGTAGTGTGAGAGTCAGTAGTGTGAGAGTCAGTAGTGTGAGAGTCAGTAGTGTGAGAGTCAGTAGTGTGAGAGTCAGTAGTGTGAGAGTCAGTAGTGTTAGAGTCAGTAGTGTGAGAGTCAGTAGTGTTAGAGTCAGTAGTGTTAGAGTCAGTAGTGTTAGAGTCAGTAGTGTGAGAGTCAGTAGCGTGAGAGTCAGTAGCGTGAGAGTCAGTAGCGTGAGAGTCAGTAGTGCGAGAGTCAGTAGTGTGAGAGTCAGTAGCGTGAGAGTCAGTAGCGTGAGAGTCAGAAGTGTGAGTCAGTGGTGTGCGAGTCAGTAGTGTGCGAGTCAGTAGTGTGAGAGTCAGTAGTGTGAGAGTAGTGTGAGTCAGTAGCGTGAGAGTCAGTAGCGTGAGAGTCAGTAGCGTGAGAGTCAGTAGTGTGAGAGTCAGTAGTGTGAGAGTCAGTAGTGTGAGAGTCAGTAGTGTGAGAGTCAGTAGTGTGAGAGTCAGTAGCGTGAGAGTCAGTAGCGTGAGAGTCAGTAGCGTGAGAGTCAGTAGCGTGAGAGTCAGTAGCGTGAGAGTCAGTAGTGTGAGAGTCAGTAGTGTGAGAGTCAGTAGTGTGAGAGTCAGTAGTGTGAGAGTCAGTAGCGTGAGAGTCAGTAGCGTGAGAGTCAGTAGCGTGAGAGTCAGTAGCGTGAGAGTCAGTAGCGTGAGAGTCAGTAGCGTGAGAGTCAGTAGTGTGAGAGTCAGTGGTGTGAGAGTCAGTGGTGTGCGAGTCAGTAGTGTGAGAGTCAGTAGTGTGAGAGTCAGTGGTGTGCGAGTCAGTAGTGTGAGAGTCAGTAGTGTGAGAGTCAGTGGTGTGCGAGTCAGTAGTGTGAGAGTCAGTAGTTTGAGAGTCAGTGGTGTGCAAGTCAGTAGTGTGCAAGTCAGTAGTGTGAGAGTCAGTAGTGTGAGTCAGTAGTGTGAGAGTCAGTAGTGTGAGAGTCAGTAGTGTGAGAGTCAGTAGTGTTAGAGTCAGTAGTGTGAGAGTCAGTAGTGTGAGAGTCAGTAGTGTTAGAGTCAGTAGTGTGAGAGTCAGTAGTGTGAGAGTCAGTAGCGTGAGAGTCAGTAGTGCGAGAGTCAGTAGTGTGAGAGTCAGTAGCGTGAGAGTCAGTAGCGTGAGAGTCAGTAGTGTGAGTCAGTGGTGTGCGAGTCAGTAGTGTGCGAGTCAGTAGTGTGAGAGTCAGTAGTGTGAGAGTAGTGTGAGTCAGTAGCGTGAGAGTCAGTAGCGTGAGAGTCAGTAGCGTGAGAGTCAGTAGTGTGAGAGTCAGTAGTGTGAGAGTCAGTAGTGTGAGAGTCAGTAGTGTGAGAGTCAGTAGTGTGAGAGTCAGTAGCGTGAGAGTCAGTAGCGTGAGAGTCAGTAGCGTGAGAGTCAGTAGCGTGAGAGTCAGTAGTGTGAGAGTCAGTAGTGTGAGAGTCAGTAGCGTGAGAGTCAGTAGCGTGAGAGTCAGTAGCGTGAGAGTCAGTAGTGTGAGAGTAGCGTGAGAGTCAGTAGCGTGAGAGTCAGTAGCGTGAGAGTCAGTAGTGTGAGAGTCAGTAGCGTGAGAGTCAGTAGCGTGAGAGTCAGTAGCGTGAGAGTCAGTAGTGTGAGAGTCAGTAGTGTGAGAGTCAGTAGTGTGAGAGTCAGTAGTGTGAGAGTCAGTAGTGTGAGAGTCAGTAGTGTTAGAGTCAGTAGTGTTAGAGTCAGTAGTGTGAGAGTCAGTAGTGTGAGAGTCAGTAGCGTGAGAGTCAGTAGCGTGAGAGTCAGTAGTGCGAGAGTCAGTAGTGCGAGAGTCAGTAGTGCGAGAGTCAGTAGTGTGAGAGTCAGTAGCGTGAGAGTCAGTAGTGTGAGTCAGTGGTGTGCGAGTCAGTAGTGTGCGAGTCAGTAGTGTGAGAGTCAGTAGTGTGAGAGTAGTGTGAGTCAGTAGCGTGAGAGTCAGTAGCGTGAGAGTCAGTAGCGTGAGAGTCAGTAGTGTGAGAGTCAGTAGTGTGAGAGTCAGTAGTGTGAGAGTCAGTAGTGTGAGAGTCAGTAGTGAGAGAGTCAGTAGCGTGAGAGTCAGTAGCGTGAGAGTCAGTAGCGTGAGAGTCAGTAGTGTGAGAGTCAGTAGTGTGAGAGTCAGTAGCGTGAGAGTCAGTAGCGTGAGAGTCAGTAGCGTGAGAGTCAGTAGCGTGAGAGTCAGTAGTGTGAGAGTCAGTAGCGTGAGAGTCAGTAGTGTGAGAGTCAGTAGTGTGAGAATCAGTAGTGTGAGAGTCAGTAGTGTGAGAGTCAGTAGCGTGAGAGTCAGTAGCGTGAGAGTCAGTAGCGTGAGAGTCAGTAGCGTGAGAGTCAGTAGCGTAAGAGTCAGTAGTGTGAGAGTCAGTGGTGTGAGAGTCAGTGGTGTGCGAGTCAGTAGTGTGAGAGTCAGTAGTGTGAGAGTCAGTGGTGTGCGAGTCAGTGGTGTGCGAGTCAGCAGTGTGAGAGTCAGCGGTGTGCGAGTCAGTAGTGTGAGAGTCAGTAGTGTGAGAGTCAGTGGTGTGCGAGTCAGTGGTGTGCGAGTCAGTGGTGTGCGAGTCAGTAGTGTGAGAGTCAGTGGTGTGCGAGTCAGTGGTGTGCGAGTCAGTGGTGTGCGAGTCAGTAGTGTGAGTCAGTGGTGTGCGAGTCAGTGGTGTGCGAGTCAGCAGTGTGAGAGTCAGTAGTGTGAGAGTCAGTAGTGTGAGAGTCAGTGGTGTGCGAGTCAGTAGTGTGAGAGTCAGTGGTGTGCGAGTCAGTGGTGTGCAAGTCAGTGGTGTGCGAGTCAGCAGTGTGAGAGTCAGTAGTGTGAGAGTCAGTAGTATGAGTCAGTGGTGTGCGAGTCAGTAGTGTGAGAGTCAGTGGTGTGCGAGTCAGTGGTGTGCGAGTCAGTGGTGTGTGAGTCAGCAGTGTGAGAGTCAGCAGTGTGAGAGTCAGTAGTGTGAGAGTCAGTAGTGTGAGTCAGTGGTGTGCGAGTCAGTGGTGTGCGAGTCAGCAGTGTGAGAGTCAGCAGTGTGAGAGTCAGTAGTGTGAGAGTCAGTAGTGTGAGTCAGTGGTGTGCGAGTCAGCAGTGTGAGAGTCAGTAGTGTGAGAGTCAGTGGTGTGCGAGTCAGTGGTGTGCGAGTCAGTAGTGTGCGAGTCAGTAGTGTGAGAGTCAGTAATGTGAGAGTAATCTGAGAATCAGTAGTGTGAGAGTCAGTAGTGTGAGTCAGTAGTGACAGTAGCGTGAGAGTCAGTAGAGTGAGAGTCAGTAGAGTGTGAGTCAGTAGAGTGTGAGTCAGTAGTGTGAGTCAGTAGTGTGATAGTCAGTAGTGTGATAGTCAGTAGTGTGATAGTCAGTAGTGTGTGAGTCTGTGTGAGTCAGTAGTGTGTGTCAGTAGTGTGAATCAGAAGTGTGAGTCAGTAGTGTGAGAGTCAGTAGTGTGAGAGTCAGTAGTGTGATAGTGTGAGTCAGTAGTGTGAGAGTCAGTAGAGTGAGAGTCAGTAGAGTGAGAGTCAGTAGTGTGAGAGTCAGTAGTGTGAGTCAGTAGTGTGAGAATCAGTAGTGTGAGAGTCAGTGTGATAGTAGTGTGATAGTAGTGTGATAGTCAGTAGTGTGAGTCAGTAGTGTGAGAATGAGTAGTGTGAGTCAGTAGTGTGAGTCAGTGGTGTGAGAGTCAGTAGTGTGATAGTAGTGTGTGTCAGTAGTGTGAGAGTCAGTAATGTGAGAGTCAGTCGTGTGAGTCAGTGTGAGAGTCAGTAGTGAGAGTCAGTAGTGTGAGTCAGTAATGCGAGTCAGTAGTGTGAGTCAGTGTGAGAATCAGAAGTGTGAGAGTCAGTAGTGTGAGTCAGTAGTGCGATAGTTGTGTGAGAGTCAGTAGTGTGAGAGTCAGTAGTGTGAGTTAGTAGTGTGAGTCAGTAGTGTGAGAGTCAGTAGTGTGAGAGTAGTGTGAGAGTCAGTAGTGTGAGTCAGTAGTGTGATAGTGTGAGTCAGTAGTGTGAGAGTCAGTAGTGTGAGAGTCAGTATTGTGATAGTCAGTAGTGTGAGAGTCAGTAGTGTGAGTCAGTAGTGTGTGAGTCAGTAGTGTGAGTCAGTAGTGTGAGTCAGTAGTGTGAGTCAGTGGTGCGAGTCAGTAGTGTGAGAGTCAGTAGTGTGAGTCAGTAGTGTGAGAGTCAGTAGTGTCAGTAGTGTGAGAGTCAGTAGTGTGAGTCAGTAGTGTGATAGTAGTGTGAGTCATTAGTGTGAGTCAGTGGTGTGAGAGTCAGTGGTGTGAGAGTCAGTAGTGTGAGAGTCAGTGGTGTGAGTCAGTAGTGTGAGTCAGTAGTGTGAGAGTCAGTAGTGTGATTCAGTAGTGTGAGTCAGTAGTGTGATAGTAGTGTGAGTCATTAGTGTGAGAGTCAGTAGTGTGAGAGTCAGTAGTGTCAGTAGTGTGATAGTCAGTAGTGTGATAGTCAGTAGTGTGAGAGTCAGTAGTGTCAGTAGTGTGAGTCAGTAGTGTGATAGTCAGTAGTGTGAGAGTCAGTAGTGTGAGAGTCAGTAGTGTGAGTCAGTAGTGTGAGTCAGTAGTGTGAGTCAGTAGTGTGAGAGTCAGCAGTGAGAGTCAGTGGAAGCAGGTTTCACCCAGTTTAAGTTCCGTGTTGTCAAGGTCGCTTGGTAACTCCTGTGGTCGGATTTCAGGAGCTCAGTTGTCGTACCTTTCTTCATTGGTGCCTTGATGCCGGCAAAGGGCTCTTGATTCGAGGACTCTGAGCCATCTAACTTGTTGTTTTCCTTTCATTGTGCAAGTACTTTATTAATTTTACGAGTTTCTCCATGATGATGATGATGATGATAATAATAATAATAATAATAATAATAATAATAATAATAATCATATTATTATCATTATTATTCGGTAGGAACAGTAGCATCAAGATAGGCTCTAATTTTCTTTTATTTCATATCCTTAGTGTTATTTTTTGTCGTATTTTACAGATACAATAATGCTGCTGGGAGTGGCGGTGATTTTCCTGACAGCAGTTCGAGCCCAAAGTAGGTTCTAAATCCTCTTTTAAATTTTTAATGTCCATGATCACCCTATGGTGAATTATACTTGTGTATCATCATATTATTACAGATCATACATGCCTACATGCTCTTCTTATCAATAATTTATGTCCACTATATTGTTATTGTAGATTATACACTGGACAAAAGAAATATGATTTCATCTCGTACTGAGATTAATGCAGGTTTTCTTATATAAGTATATCGAGCAAGTTGATTCAGATTTGAAGTCGAGATTGAGATAGCAAGTCAGGACTTTTAGTTATTGGAAAGCACATAATTTCAAGAATTGTATATTTATGAGTCATGTTCCATTAAAATTTACAGCATAATGTTTTTTAAAACTTATTCTTCTATTATAAAATAACAGCTGGAGAATGTTTCAAGGACATTAAGCAATATATTACGGGAAGTGGGAAAGATTCAGTAATATTTTGAGCATTTGTGTTGAGGCTTATGACTAACACTTGTATCTCTCTGAAGACACTAACAGCAGTGGTCCATCATGTTGGTACTAACAGTGGTGTCTGTCTGAAGACACTAACAGTAGTGGTCCATCATATTGGTACTAACAGTGGTGTGTCTCTGAAGAAACTAACAGTAGTGATCCATCATGTTGGAACTAACAGTGGTGTCTGTCTGAAGACACTAACAGTAGTGGTCCATCATGTTGGTACTAACAGTGGTGTCTGTCTGAAGACACTAACAGTAGTGGTCCATCATGTTGGTACTAACAGTGGTGTCTCTCTGAAGAAACTAACAGTAGTGATCCAACATGTTGGAACTAACAGTGGTGTCTGTCTGAAGACACTAACAGTAGTGGTCCATCATGTTGGTACTAACAGTGGTGAGTCTGAAGAAACTAACAGTAGTGATCCATCATGTTGGAACTAACAGTGGTGTCTGTCTGAAGACACTAACAGTAGTGGTCCATCATGTTGGTACTAACAGTGGTGTCTCTCTGAAGACACTAACAGTAGTGGTCCATCATGTTGGTACTAACAGTGGTGTGTCTCTGAAGAAGCTAACAGTAGTGATCCATCATGTTGGAACTAACAGTCGTGTCTGCCTAAAGAAATCAACAGTAGTCTTCTATCATTTTGGGATTAAAATATCCCATATTGGATGGCAAGAAGTCCAGGCACAAATAAAGAAAGTGCATTTTCAGGGACATACGACAACCCAAGGCTAACCTGATGCCTGGTCACAGACCGGGCCGCGGGGGCGTTGATCCCCGAAACCCTCTCCAGGTAGCTACAGGTATAACTTTCTATCATGTTTTGAACTAACTCGGTAAAATTGTATCCTCTGTGCCTTCCTTGGAAATTCTGGATAACCTGTTTGGCAGCTTCTCATACAGCCAGCTCCAGTGGAGCCAGTTAACAGTTCGCGTATTTGCGACCCAACAAATATTCCAGCCTTAAATTTTCCATCAGTTAAAACTCCTCCCAATTTTCCTTTAAGGTAATGAAATCCTCCATCTTCATCATCCATAGCCTTCACAAGAATTTTTTATTTGGCTCAACTTTATAAACACTGATGGAGGAAATATCTTTTGAGGATGCACTGGTCACGTATGTTGCATGTTGAATTTTCCTGCAATAGAGATTTTTCTTGCCGACCATTCTTTGATCTTGTAGTGGCTAGCATCGTCACTACTCCACAAACAAGGGAAGCACATGTGGTTTGTGTAACCAAGTTGGAGACCAAGTATTAACTATCACCTTTTGGTCCCCATATATATTCCACTTGTGCTCATTGTATTTTGTTAGTCTGAGTAGAATTTCTGTGAACCTGCATATTTCTTTTAATGTCACAGCATGAACCACTGGCATAGATGAATTTTCGTTGCCATTGTGCAGGAGCACTGCTTTCAAACTGACCTTGATAGAATCGATGAATAGTTTCCATTCATCAGTATGGTGTTCATAGCTCAGTTGCTTCATAAGACATCAATGCGGAAACACACACACCATTCTTAGTGTGATAGACTGCACGAAAATTAGATAATTTTGTTCTTTCTGGTGAAAGGTTCTACTGATGTAAGCGCGACCCAAGCAGTTCTTTCTTCTGTTTTGATAAGTCAAGGTTCTTGACAAGGTCATTTAACTCCTGTACAGTGATTAAGTGAGACTGTTTCCAGGTCTCAGATTCTGGTGGTTCATAAAGATCAGTATTATCAGTTTCTTCACTACTGATCACCTTCAGTGTCATAAACAAGAGATGGAACAGGTACAGCAGTGTTCTCACTATGTGGCACAGGTTATAATACTGACTCACAGTCTGAATATGTTATCTTTTTATTGTTCTTCTTCGAGAAAGGGGCCACATTAACCATTTATTCAGGTGATTCTTCTGTTCTCCCAAAACCACTGGAACTCCAAATGGCAGTGATGTAAGTTTCCCATTCAACTACTGTGTTAGTGCAGAGGTACAAACAGTAGAGGATATGTGTGGAGTCCATGATTTATCTCGAGTACCTCTCTGACAACTAAAGTAGTGTTTGTATGTAATGTTCACAAGAGTTGCTATATTTTTAGTTGATCACAGCAAAAGCTGTCTGTGCTGTCATCCTCATATAATAGAGCAATATAATAGAGCAATTGAATTTGAATATAAATATGGATATGTGTATGTAGCAGAGAAATGCGATTTAAGCAATATAAACAATGTACACAATCAATAGTAACCTTTAGTAAATAAATCTGAACATGGGACGACTAGAGCACAACTGACACTCTGTGACTCTTCCTGACATAGACGTGATGACTAGGATTCATGTTTACGTATGTAAGCAGACAACCGCCGGGTTTCCTCAGAGGTTTATTCATGCTTATACATGTAACACAGAAATACATGTGTTGTTAATATTTTATGTGATGGGTTAATTCTGACTTCAGATTCAGTTTCAGCTTTGTTAAACCTTAAAAATATTCATTTATACAAGTAGTAAATATATTGTTGTCCAGTGTAATACATGTCTATTAAAGATTTATTGTCAGTTATAGGAGACGATTTCGTCACTTTTTTTCATATGTTGGTCAAGATATGAGAAATAGTGACTATATACGCTTAAGTGTTGTATACACTGTTGTTTAGTATTACTGGGATGTCAAGGAAGGAGAGTTTACCTTCAGTTTCCCATTTCTGTTTGAATTTAATTGTAGAATGCAAATTGTTGATGTATCTAAGGACTTAAAATGTTACCTTTCTGGCCACACTGAGATGTCAGCCACATCTCGACCAAACTAGTTTAAAACTGCCTGATCAGGTTTGGTCGGGATAAGTATCTGTCTCTTTCCTCTCTGAGTAACACTCCCTCGTTCCCTACAGTCGTCTTTCCTACGGAGAAGACGGACACAGGTGCAGGGCAAGCCACGGGTGTGGCAGACAGTCCTCAAGGCAAAGATGTGGTAGACGCCGTGTTACAGGCACTGACAGTGGATGAGCGTCAGGCCAGTAATACCAACAATGTCCTCAGTAACTCCTGCTTCACTCCAGACGGCCAGAGTGGTGAGTACATCTCACACTGAGACTCATGTTTGACTCCGCTCCTGAGTGCTAGAAGTTGAACTTCTAGCATTAGAAAGGTTGGTTTGTCCGTTGAAATAATCTATGCATAGTTTGTATTGTCTGGTTCTGCATTATCTCTGTTTGCTTCTTGTTCGTGAGGGATTTATGAATTAGTTCTGGTGCACAGATGTCATTGATGAATGGAACTGCATGGGGGTAATACTTTCTCAAGATACTGAGGCATTAGTACGTCATAATTAATACTAGAGTGTGGGTTTGTCATGGCTTTCATGACCTTGATTCTAGGAAGGGTTCTTGAGCTGGTATACTCTGCTGTTTCAGAAACTTTAGCCTTTTGTCAATTCCAACATAAATGTATTGGTAACAACTGGTTACCAATACCTACCAGTAAGTAAGTACCCAGGTACCTATTTAGTGCTAGGCGAACCGTACCGGGGATTGAACCACGGACACGCAAAGTGTGAAGTGAGAGCGTTGCTTACCAAGCCACGGGACACCATTCCTATTCAGCGTCGTTTTCCTGCATCATCACCGCTTTTTATTTCTCTAATGAAATCATTAAATCCCAATTACTTCCAAGTGGTGTCTACAAGGTTCGTGGCGGCGTTTAGTGGCTTTCCCAGAAACAACAATGGACGAGATCATCTCTATAGCCAAGTAACTTTGTGTCAGTTTGAAAGTGGAGTTGGGCTAGTTGTTGTATTAAGTTTTTAGGGTAAAAAGGTAGGACCGAGGTTTTCTCCATGTTTGGTACCATTTTCACGGGTTTGTAAGTGGAATTATGTCCTGAAAATTAACTCAGGTCTGCCTGTTCAGAAGACGTGTTTTAATATCAGGCCAGAAGGCTGCCTGGAACTTCCTTTGAACCAGTTAGGAAAGGATGGTGGTAGATTTCTTGCCTGTTGCGACTTGGGTTAAACAAAATATGTGCAACGTTTTGATACCTGTATGATAATGCGCATCTTCTTCCATGTGTCTCATTTTCATTACTGTTACAGTATACTCTGATAGTACCTACGTCTTATATAAAGGAAAACATGTTCTTGGGTGGACCAGGTCTCCAATGCAATCGGTTTACTATTATGATTCCTACAGTTGTCAAAACTGATTCAAGAAATTAGTCTTAGTTCACCAGGCTTTATTAATTTTAGAAGTGGTGCTGGGGGCAAGTTTGTTCTCTATGTTTTGTTAATAATAGACGGGGTTGATTCCTATCGTTTAACATCAGTATGTGATAACATGTAGGGATTCCATCATTGTTCGAGGCAGTGCCGTGTCTCAGTTTCTTGGCCTTGTTTTTTTAGTTCTTGTATGGTGAGTTGATGTGTAACAGGTCAGCTTTCTCAAGTGTGGGTCTGGCTTTTTTTCTGTCGTTGAGTAGGAGACATAACCGCAAGTGTTGGTGTGTCCTGAGGAAGTTCTCTGGATGCTGCTGTTGAGGTGATTACAGTAGCTCCACAAAGCCTGGAGTTTACTTAGAGAGGGTTTCGGGGTCAACACCTCCGCGGCCCGGTCTGAGACCAGGCCTCATGGTGGATCAGGGTCTGATCAACCAGGCTGTTACTGCCGGCCGCACGCAAGCTGACGTATGAACCACTGCCCGGTTGGTCAGGTACTGACTTTAGGTGCATGTCCAGTGCCTTTTTGAAGACAGCCAGCGGTCTATTGGTAATCCCCCTTATGTATGCTGGGAGGCAATTGAACAGTCTTGGGCCCCGGACACTTGTTGTGTTGTCTCTCAGTGTACTCGAGGCGCCCCTACTTTTCATCGGGGGAATGTTGCATCTCCTGCCGAGTATTTTGCTTTCGTATGGAGTGATTTTCGTGTGCAGGTTTGGCACCAATCCCTCCAGGACCTTCCAAGTGTTTACTATCATGTATCTCTCTCGCCTACGTTCGAGGGAATGCAGATCAAGAGACTTCAACCGTTCCCAGTAGTTTAGGTGCCTTATCGCACTTATGTGTGCCGTGAAAGTTCTTTGTACACTCTCCAGGTCAGCAATGTCGCCAGCCTTGAAGGGGGCCGTTAGTGTACAGCAGTATTCCAGCCTAGAGAGCACAAACGATTTGAAGAGAATCATCATGGGCTTGGCGTCCCTTGTTTTGAAGGTTCTCATTACCCATCCTATCATTTTCCTAGCGGATGAGGTAGGTACATTGTTGTGGTCTTTGAAGGCGAGATCCTCTGACATTATCACTCCCAGGTCCTTCACATTACTTTTCCGCTCTATTGTATGGTTAGAATTTGTGGTATACCCTGACACATTTTTATTTTCTTCCAGTTTTCCATATCTGAGTAGTTGAAATTTCTCCTCATTGAACGTCACATTGTTTTGAGTGGCCCATTCGAAGATTTGGTTGATGTCCGCTTGGAGTCTTCGATGGAGGTCACTGCCATAGTAATCCAGGTGTCATCTGCAAAGGAAGACACGGAGCTATGGCTTACATCTCTGTCTATGTCAAAAATGAGGATAAGGAATAGAATGGGAGCGAGTACTGTGCCTTGTGGAACAGAGCTTTTTACCATGGCTGCCTGGGACTTTACTCTGTTTACTATTACTCTTTATGTTTTATTTGTCAGGAAGTTGTAGATCCATCTACCAACTTTTCCCGTTATTCCTTTAATCACTGGGATATTTTTGCAGCCTTATTGGCGATGGCTGTATTAGCCAATACTATATTTCAGACAAAGTAGTGTTTCATAATAATAATAATAATAATAATAATAATAATTTTATTTCAGCATGATGCAGTTTGTATAGAGATGGGTGACATGTAGTTGCTGTGCATGCAGAAAGTCCATAGTTATGCAGAGCATTTCGAATAAAGCACACCATTCAGACCAAATATGCGGGGTTTTTTTTCTGTCTGGAGACACGATGTACTTCTTACTACTTCTCTCATTAAAGATATATTTGCCTCTGTTGGATAACACTCGTACAGCTTACGGTGTATGTTAACTCGTTGTATATGTCCCCGCTTATCTTCATTGTAGAACTATCAGTCCCTTCTATACATGTCACTTGTCTTTTGGGAATTACGCATAGGCTATATGTACCTTACGGTGTATATGTCCTGTACTCTTGACTAGTGGTAAAGAAGTGAAATGCATAATTAACAACTCGTGTAATGGATAAGCCGTACACCCAAGTGACTGAACAACCTGGGGATTATAGTCTTGGTGACCTGTAGGATCGCTGTGGTAAGTTCTTCAACTGTATCAAGACCCTCTCGTAGTGTATGCTGTGTACAGTGGAGTTCCAGATTGGAAGTTACCACCCCAGACGACGCCATTGTGTCTATATTTCCACGGGCGGAGATCAGGAGTGGACTAAAATGTATATAAAACAATAGAAAGAAAAGAAGAGAAAAGAAAGGTAGGGTTAAATTCTCTCAATTAAGAATATATGTTGACCTTTCTCATACTCCAGTTTGGAAACATTATTGGTGATAGTGGGTGTCGTGTAACAGTTATGTTAGCTACCATAACTGGGTAGTAATAATGGTATAATTGCCGACAAAATGTTAGGGAAAAGGACACAGATGCAACATCATGTACAACTAATGTAACATTTTATGGTGGCAACGTTTCGCTCTCCAGGACCCTTGTCTAGCCGTTACAAACAGTAACGGCTTGACAAAGCTCATGGAGAGCGAAACGTTACCTCAATAAAATGTCACATTAGTTGCATCTGTGTGCATATACCTAACACTAAATGGTAGCTCGTGGTAGTTTTGAGACTCTCTTACCGCGGGTTCAAACCCCACCCGTGGTGTTGTTTATGTATGTGGCATTCCTGGAAATAAATAGTATAAAATACCGACACAATGGAAATATAAACACATATGCAGTATAATGTGATCCTTTATTGACAACGTTTCGCCAACACTCGGGTGATCTTCTCAATCGCATTCGCAATATCAACATCAGGAACAAGAAACTTTCCAGCCTTGATGTAACTTCCCTATTCACGAAAGTACCTACTACACAAGCCATCGATCTCTTGCGCAGGAAAATTGACGATTAACTTGATCTTCCTATTCCAGCCAGCGATTTCATCGACCTTGTTGAACTATGTGTTGGCTTTACGTGTTTCTCTTTCGAAAATCACCTCTTTCAGCAGACTTTTGGACTACCCATGGGTTCGCCACTCAGTGCCGTCCTGGCGAACCTATACATGGAACATCTGGAAGCCGAGCGTTTTTCCACCATTATTCCTTCGTCTGTCACCTGGCTCCGTTATGTCGACGACATGCTCCTCACAACTCCCAGACACTTCAACGTTCAAGCTCTCCAAGACAAGCTCAACCAGGTCGAGCCCTCAATCCAGTTCACACTTGAAGAAGAAGTCGACAACACTTCCTTTCCTTGATGTTCTTCTCCGCAAAGCTGACCATGAACTTCGTTTTAAAGTCTATCGAAAACCCACCAACCAAAACGATCTTCTCCACTTCTACTCTCACCACGGCACCAAAACTAAAGTGGTGTAATTATAGGCTTTTTCCTACGCACACTCAGACTCTGCAGCAATGAGTTCCTTGGGGAAGAATGCACTATAATTGAACAAGTATTTTCCAAACTTCACTATCCTCGTCACTTCATCAGAGACTGCAGACGACGGGCATTAAATATCTTCAACACACCCAGAGAAGACTGAACATTAAAATGGTATAAAATACCGACAGGTTGTTAGGTAATAAAGATACCTAACTGTTGCATATGTGTCTTACCTAACACCCAGAGAAGACACTGCCGAGAACAGATACATAGTCCTTCCCACGAACTCCATTGCCAAACACGTTTCCAACATTTTTTCCAATACCTCATTCCAGGTATCCACCTCCACAACCACGACCATCAAGGACATTACCAGTAATAGACAGGACAAGCTTCCATCCTCTGCAGGGGTATACATAATCCCTTGTAATGACTGCAGCAAATTATACGTGGGCGAAACATCAAGAGACCTCCAAACACGTATTTCAGAACACCAATACGCAAGCAGGTCTGGCGATCCAAGGAATGCCTGTGTACAACACCGTAATTCACACAACCATTTAATCAATTGCAGAAACTCAAGACTTATCGTCAGAGAAGACAACACTCAATACCGAAGAATCCTGGAATCATCGCTTATCTCTATATCCAACAACTTCAACCAGAACAACGGCTTCTATAACATAGCTGAACCACTTGCCAAGAAACTTCTTCATCGCTATCCCACATAAGAACATAGGAATGGAGGAACACTGCAGAAGGTCTACTCATATACTTATCCAATCTCTCTTCCAAGCTACCCAAGATTTTAGACTCTATAACCCCACTCGGTAGATCATCACTTGCACCATTCTCCACCTGACCCAGCATTCTCAATCTGACTATGAACATCAAAATGGTATACAATACCGACAGGTTGGTAGGTAAGACACATAGGCAACAGTTAGGCAACTTTATTCCGAAACGTTTCGCCTACACAGAAGAAGCCTACTGTGTAGGCGAAACGTTTCGGAATAAAGTTGCCTAACTGTTGCCTATGTGTCTTACCTATCAATCTGACTATAAATACTCGCGTACCTTCCACCCAGGTAGATCTGTTTGTGACTTGAAAAATCCCACTGTGTGGGCGATACGTTGTCAATAAAGGATCACATTATACTGAATGTGTGTTTATATTTCCATGTGGTATTCCTGTACTGGCAACGTGGGTTACATTCGCATATTTGTGTTATTTGTGGTATTGACGTATTTGAAGATTTGTTTAGTGCATTCATGTGTCAGAAGATTTATCTGCTATTTTTTTGGTATGTGATACATGTGTGTGTGTTACAGGGAGATGTGTATCCCTGAGTCTGTGTCCACGCTACCAGTCATTCTTCCCACATATAAGGAACCCTAACGTCTTCGCCTTCTTCAGGGCTCGCATATGCAGGTAAATGTACACTGTACTCGCATAGTTGTACTCACTTGTACTGATTTGTACTTCTACTGAGTTTTACTCTTCTACTGAGTTTTACTCTCTTCTGTTGAGATGCACTCACTTGTACTAAGTTGCACTCACTAGTACTGAGTTGTACTCACTTCTATTGAGATGCACTCACTTGTATTGAGTTGTACTCACTAGTACTGAGTTGTACTCACTAGTGCTGAGTTGTATTCACTAGTAATGAGTTGTACTCACTTTTACTGAGTTGTACTCATTTCTACTGAGCTGTACTCGCTTCTACTGAGTTGTACTCGCTTCTACTGAGTTGTACTCACTTCTACTGAGTTATACTCACTTCTACTGGGTTATACTCACTTCTACTGAGTTGTACTCACTTCTACCTGACTGCACTTACATAACTATTTCTGCGCGAGTTTAGGGGCTAGATACTTCAAATGACGGATTCTTTACCCGAGGAATTGAAACTACTCTCCCTTTTCCTCGAATCAAACTTATTTCATCACATTCTCAGACAATATATCACTTAGGGGTTTAGTGCTTTCCAATGAATAACAACGAAAAGTTATCAGGTTTAATTCTACGAAGAGGAGGCTGTTTAATTAAGGATCAAGAGTACCCCTTTTTTTCTTCTTCCTAATAGTTTATAGGGCTGTTGACACCTTACCCCTCATGGAAGGTTCCTTGATGTTGGTGAGGGGCTCTTGATTTAGGGAATTGGATCTGTGCTCCAGTTCCCCGAATTAAGCCTGAATGCCTTCCACATCCCCCCTCCCCTGGGCGCTGTATAATCCTGCGGGTTTAGCGCTTCCCCCTTGATTATAATAATAATGTTGACACCTTACGTCGTGTCTTCTTAGTGGTTTATAAGGGCCACTGACAGTTTATCCTGTATCTTGTAATAAAGTTGGTAGAATTACCGACAATATGTAAAGTAAAAGGACACAAGTGCAACTAATGTGACATTTATTGTGGCAACGTTTCGCTCTCCAGGAGCTTTATCAAGCCATTACAAACAATACATGGACACAGAGGGTATATAAAGGCTCAGAGTGAGGTGAATACTAGTGAGGTACCATTTCGATGTTCACTAGTGGTAGTAGTAGTAGTAGTAGTGGTAGTGACAAAAGTAATACAATATGGTAGAGCAATTAATTCGTACATGAGTAAAAGGATATAAAAGCTATTACTTGGGTAACATAAAAATAGGTTGGACAAATATAAACTGGAATGAGGCAGCTTGTTTCAGTGTTCACTCTCTGTGCTTTGTGTAGTATAACAGGAGAGACTATGTGATGGCAGGGTTTACTGTTTTCAGGAGGATTCTTGCTAAGACTTCGGAGATGGTGAAGCTGCCGTTGTTTTGTTTAATTGTATTCGAAACAGCGATCAGTGCTGATTCAAGGCACTTGCGTGTGCGGAAATTAGTTTCTTTTATCACTAATTGGGCGTCTCTGAATTTCATAAGATGATTGGTGGAATTTCGGTGTTGTACACAGGCGTTGTTTAAGTTGTCGTTCCTACATGCGTATATGTGTTCATTGAGGCGGGTGTCGAGGTTTCTTGCTGTTTCACCTACGTAGATCTTGTCACAGCCTCCACAGGGTATAGTGTAAACTCCTGCATTGACTGGTTCGTGGTGCTTGGGTTTTGTCCTGGTTAGATCCTTTATTGAAGTGGTAGAAGCGATGGCGACTCTGGTGTTAGCTTGTGAAAGTACTTTTGAGACGTTTAGTCGCCATCGCTTCTACCACTTCAATAAAGGATCTAACCAGGACAAAACCCAAGCACCACGAACCAGTCAATGCAGGAGTTTACACTATACCCTGTGGAGGCTGTGACAAGATCTACGTAGGTGAAACAGCAAGAAACCTCGACACCCGCCTCAATGAACACATATACGCATGTAGGAACGACAACTTAAACAACGCCTGTGTACAACACCGAAATTCCACCAATCATCTTATGAAATTCAGAGACGCCCAATTAGTGATAAAAGAAACTAATTTCCGCACACGCAAGTGCCTTGAATCAGCACTGATCGCTGTTTCGAATACAATTAAACAAAACAACGGCAGCTTCACCATCTCCGAAGTCTTAGCAAGAATCCTCCTGAAAACAGTAAACCCTGCCATCACATAGTCTCTCCTGTTATACTACACAAAGCACAGAGAGTGAACACTGAAACAAGCTGCCTCATTCCAGTTTATATTTGTCCAACCTATTTTTATGTTACCCAAGTAATAGCTTTTATATCCTTTTACTCATGTACGAATTAATTGCTCTACCATATTGTATTACTTTTGTCACTACCACTACTACTACTACTACTACTACTACTACCACTAGTGAACATCGAAATGGTACCTCACTAGTATTCACCTCACTCTGAGCCTTTATATACCCTCTGTGTCCATGTATTGTTTGTAATGGCTTGATAAAGCTCCTGGAGAGCGAAACGTTGCCACAATAAATGTCACATTAGTTGCACTTGTGTCCTTTTACTTTACATCCTGTATCTTCTTAGTGGTTTATAAGGGCCACTGACAGTTTATCCTGTATCTTCTTAGTGGTTTATAAGGGCCACTGACAGTTTATCCTGTATCTTCTTAGTGGTTTATAAGGGCTACTGACAGTTTATGTTGTATCTTCTTAGTGGTTTATAAGGGCCACTGACAGCTTACATCGTATCTTCTTAGTGGTTTGCATGGGCCACTGACAGCTTACATTGTGTCTTCTTAGTGATTTATAGTGCCACTGACAGCTTACATTGTGTCTTCTTATTGATTTATAGTGCCACTGACAGCTTATGTTGTATCGATCCAAGTACTTCACTTCCCTGAAGGGACTTGGAGTATTGCAATATTTAACAACACAATAAAAAGGGTATTAGGGAAAGTGCTTCTAAAAATGACATACTGACGATGTTAAGAAAAGACTTCGAATGCAATAAAAGTATTGATTGGGGCAACGTTTTATTCATCTTCACACATTTTCGCTCATTTTAATTACCTTTCTGCAATCTTTGGCCACACCAGTTTTATGATTTAGTTTCCTCAGCCACACCAGTTTAGTTTTCTCAGTCACACCAGTTTAGTTTCCTCAGTCACACCAGCTTAGTTTCCTCGGTCACACCACTTAGGTTTCCTCAGTCACACCAGTTTAGTTTCCTCAGTCACACCACTTTGGTTTCCTTAGTCACACCAGTTTAGTTTCACCAGTCACACCACTTTGGTTTCCTCAGTCACACCAGTTTAGTTTCCTCAGTCACACCAGCGTTATGATTTAGTTTACAACGCTAATATATTCACTCACGAAATCATAATAACACTATTGTAAACAAATCAGGCCACCTGAACCAGTGGTTAACTCACTGGCCTGTGAGTTTTAAAACTCACTTGCCATGGGTTCAAATACCATCGGTTCCCTGATTTCTCATTATCTTCTTTAAACCATAATATCGCACTTGTTCTAACAGTTAATTTGGATGTGGAAAAAGACACTTATGTACAGTTCAGGACACTTAATATAGGAAACGTTTCGCCACGAGTGGCTTCTTCAGTTCATTAGGACTGAAGAAGCCACTCGTAGCGAAACGTCCTGAATTGTACATAAGTGTTTTTTTCCACATCTTATCGGTATCAACATACCATTTCTAAGTTAATTTGGAGCTGACTCTTCCAGAGTGCTCCCTGGAACGCTCTACTTCTGCTGCTCCAATGGAGGATTTAGCCAGTCTCAAGCCATGACGGCTCCCAGTCTCTCACAGCGACAACCAACGATTATCTTAGCTCCTAATCCCTCACAGCGACAAACCTCGAGCATCACAGCAGCATCCAGTCCTTCCCAGCAGCTTCCGGCATCCATCACCGCCGTTCAAGGCATCTGCGGCATTCCGACTGGAGACAGGGTCGTTGGAGGTCTGGAAGTAGCCTACGTAAGTTATTGATCTTTGCTATATGTTATAGGTCAAGGGGAAATGGGATCTAGAGTAGGAAAGATTAGCTCCAGTTCGTTGAATCAAGAACCCTTCATCAGCACCAGAGCACAAATAGTTATAACTATGACCATAAATTTTAAAGGGGTGGACCAGTAAACCAGCAGAAGGCCTCGGTCAGATGACCAAAAGTGTTTCTTGACCCCCGTCAAGAAACACTTGTCCTGTTTCCTGGCGAACCTTACCTAACCTCCATGGAAGAATTTGTACTATAAATTAGGAACCTAGTAAACAACAGAAAGTAGGTATGAGGGTGTCTGATGACCTGGTAAACAACAGAAGATAGGTACCAGGGTATCTGATGACCTGGGAAACAATAGAAGGTAGGTATCAGTGTGTTTTACGAACTGGCAAACAATTGAAAGTAGGTACAAGGGTGTCTGACGACTTGCCAAGCAATAAAAGGTAAGTACTAGGGTATGTAATGACTTATGAAACAATAGAAGGTAGGTACCCAGGTGTCTGACGACCTCTGAAACAGGAAGGTAGGTACCAAGGTGTCTGACGACTTGGGAAGTAACACAAGGTAGGTACTAGGATGTCCTGTTGTCGGTGTTTTGGCCCTTGATCCAAGCATTTGGATCCGCTGTGGCTTTCCTCGGATCAGACATGATTGCCTGTCATACACGCGAATCTGATAATATTGATGTGTCAAATTCGACGATATTTCGATCCCCCTTTTCGACCATTATCACGTTATAATGACCGAAACATCTAGTTATAATTTCGTTTTGTGTTTTGTTGCCAGTGAAAAGTTCTTGGGCCCAAGAGTTGGAACTGCCTTCCGATTCAAATTACTATTCTCCAGGATCTGCTGGACCCGTACGGTTCTAGAATTCCGCCATGAATATAATAATAATAATAATAATAATACTAATATTATTATTATTATTATTATTATTATTATTATTATTATTATTATTATTATTGTTGTTGTAATTGTTTTATCAATCTTTTAGTGTAATCAGTCCATCACCCTTGGGGAAAAAGCATTTGGGGATTTGAGGTGATCAGTACCTCAGCCAGACTGTGAAGCTGAACTCTTTTTCTAGGCTGAGGGACTGACTACTTCAAGTATTTTCCCTCCAAGGTTGATGCCTCTGTATTTGACTGAAGAAGCCTACTTTGTAGGCGAAATGTTTCACGAATAAAGATACCCATGTGTTGTACATGTCTTAATTTTCAGCTTGTCGGTATTTTACACCATTATCAACATAATTAACTTACGTCTTGCTTGCAGGGTCAGATATGGCATCAAGTGGTCATTGCAATGGCTGGAATAGTCAGTCACTATTAAGGACTTATTTCATTTGTGGATAAATAAATGGTTTAGAGAACCGACCATTTGATAAATTAGACACATATGCAACACTTAGGTATCTTAATTGGGGAAACGTTTGGCCACACATTGTCTTCATCCGTCCAGTACAAAGAATAATGAAGATCACAGGGAGACTGAGGTAATCAGTCCCTCAACCTGGAATCGATGTATTCAATACATCAAGATGGATGGGCTGACTACATCGACTCCAGGCAGATGGACTGATTATCTCAGTCCTCTTCTCCTCACTATTCTTCTATATATTGTACTGACGACGCCGCTGTGTGGCGAAAACCTTTTCACAGTTAAGATACCTAAGTGTTGCACATGTGTCTAATTTATCAACTTACTGCATTTCTTTTTAGGATGATAAAGACAAGTCGGTGCCATTACCTGCTGTCCAATTTTTGACAGCAAATGCTGGCTTTTTATCCTTTTGAAAAAATCCCCATGATAAAGGGTGGTTGCACTGCTCATAAATGCCTACATGAGTCATATATACCTATATCTGTGGTATAAACCTTGGTAATAAATACCAACAAGTTGGTTTAGAAAAACACGTAAGCAAACACTAGTAAATATTTATTAGAAAACGTTACAGTCCTACGACCTTGATCACTTCTCAAGGTCCCAGGACCGAAACGTTTTCTAATAAATATGTTTGTTACGTGTCTTTCAAAACTATACCTATATCTGCTCTATTATCAGTGACTTCAGTAGCAGCTGCGTATTACCAAAGGCTGAAAGAGTAACTCTGGGTCCACGTTGATGGAATTACCATTGATTTTAGCGAAAACTTTGAAGCCCATTGTGATAACATGCTCCTTTTTTCTTCAGTATATAGCTCATAGCTTTATTCTCCAATGATTCGAGGATTTCTACAACCATCTTCATTTGCTTTGTCCACATTTGCAGTTTTATCAACTGTAGCACCAGTGGCGATGTCACTGTGTTTTGTAATGCTGAACTACTTTAAAGAGATAATCCCGGGTACGGGTGGGGTTAGAACTCATGGCAAGTGAGTCGTAAAGATCCAGGCCAGTGCTTAAGCCACTGGGGCAGCTGGATACAGTAAGGTATTTTGCAACAGGATAAAATCTGATCACTTCAGAACAATTTCTGCTGCTACCAGAATTCTACCGTATTCGACTGAAGAAGCCTGCTGTGCAGGCGAAACCTTTCGCCAAAAAAAAAAAAAGGATATCAAAGTATTGTATTTGTGTCTTATTCGTCAACTTGCCAGTATTATGCACCATCAGTAATATGATTGTTTTTTTGTCTTCTTTTGGTGGGGATTTAAACGTTAGTTCCACAAAAACAATCATTATGCACGGGAGGAGTTGAACGATACGTCTAGACCTATTTTTTACCATTTTCAACATATGTACTTCCCTTGTACTTCTCCGGTAAGCCCGTTTGCATAGATTGAATAAATATACACGTGGTGACGTGTACTGAGATCAGTGGTGACGTGTACATATCTCTGTGAAGTTCTGTCCAGTGAATCTCCGTGAATCTGCACAAGATGTCCTCTCTTGAGCAACTGTACCAGCAGCTGAAAGAGGAGCTTAGGGTTGCTAAGCTTGAGATACGGCGACTGACGGAGGAAAACAAGAGGATTCGAAGTAATCCTCCTGTTGTGAGTCCTCAGGTCAAGAGAGGAACCTGGTCAGTGGCCGGCCAACATGGAACAAAGCTGAAAATCAAGAAGTCTGTTGGAGTGGCGGAAACAACGAAGATCCATAAGATTGCTGTGGAGACTTCCAACCCATTTTCGGTGTTACCAGACGAATGTGGGTTGTCTACTGGAAACGCCACAACGAGCACCAAGGGAGCATTGGCAGACGTGAGTGAGACATCCCTTGATACCCCAGTTAAGACCATCAAGTACGTCATGGCAAATTCCACAAATGAAGGTAAGAACATTGTTTTAGTTGGAGACAGTCAGGTTAAGTTTATGGATAGGGCCTTTTGTCTTAGGGACAGGAAGAGGAGGCTCAGGGTATGTTTTCCTGGGGCTGGGATGGGGGATATTGTTAGCCGTCTGGACGACATCATGAAAGGTAATGGGAGCAATCCTATTATCTGCCTCAGTGCGGGAGGCAACGATGTTGGCAGACGTAGGAGTGAGGACCTGATTAGCAAGTATAGGTCAGCAATAGAGATAATTAGGAAGAAGGGTGGGAAACCTGTCATATGTGGTATTTTGCCAAGGAGAGGAGTTGGAAACGAATGGTTGTCCAGGGCAATTGGTGTCAATTGCTGGCTGGACAAATACTGTAAGGAGAATGCGGTAACATTCATTGACAACTGGGACCTCTTCTATGGCAGAAATGACATGTATGCCAGGGATGGGGTGCACTTACCTAGGTCTGGGGTGGGAGCACTGGCAACGGCAGTGGAGGGAACTGTTAGGGCTTTAAACTAGGAATATATAGTGGTATGAGTTTTGACGAAAATACAGTGAAGTAACAAAAAAAGGCACAATACCGTGACTGGAACGATACACAAATAACCCGGTCCCGCACCAAGTCGGACCGAAACGTCGTCGTAAGCTTCTCTCTTTTATGTGCGGGTTATTTGTGTATACAGTGAAGTCCCAGTATAGTAAAACTATGAGTTCTAGGGGAACTAGTAATAGGAAGAATGAGGTGGATATTGGAAAGCCAATGGCACTAGGCAATAAGGACAGTAATAGGTTTAGTGAAAAAACAGTTATGAGCAGGAAGGGTAAAGAGAAAGGAGGGTCTTTAAAATTATATTATGCTAATAGCCGTAGTGCTAGGAATAAGATGGATGAGTTGAGATTAGTTGCTAGTGCAGGTAACATTGATGTATTTGCAATCACTGAGACATGGTTTAATTCCAAAAGTCGGGACATGCCTTCGGAATGTCACATTCAGGGTTTTAAATTGTTCCAAGTAGATAGAAATATCGGTAAGGGAGGTGGGGTGGCACTGTATGTCCGAGATCACTTGAACTGTTGCATAAAAACGGGTATTAAGTCTGAGGTAACACATACAGAGTCTGTCTGGATAGAATTTTCAGAGGGGCATAAAAAATTGATTCTAGGAGTGATATACCGTCCCCCAAACTTAGATAGGGACCAAGGGAAATTACTGTGGGAGGAAATTGTTAAGGCCACAAGGCACGATAATGTAGTAATTCTAGGGGACTTTAACTTTAGTCACATTGATTGGAATTTCTTGACTGGGAATTTAGAATCAGATGGCTTCTTAGAAGTAGTTCAGGAATGTTTTTTGAAGCAGTTTGTGACAGAACCTACAAGGGGGAATAACCTTCTTGATTTGGTTCTGGCGAACACGGAAACCCTTGTTAATAAAAATTAATGAGGAACTCGGCACAAGCGATCACAAATCAATTACCTTTAGCATAGAATGGAAGTATGATAGTAGAGACAACTCAGTAACAGTTCTAGATTTTCACTTAGCAGATTACGATGGGCTTAGAGAACACTTATCATCTGTTGACTGGGGTAACGAAGAGAGCTATCAATATGACAGTTTTCTGAACACTATACATGCTGCTCAAAGAACGTTTATCCCATATAAAGAAATTAGATCAAATAGAAATGACCCAAAATGGATGAATAATAAGCTGAAATATCTACTAGGGCATAAGAAAGGAGTTTATAGGCGTATCAAAAGAGGTGAGGGTCATCTTATGAATCAGTATATTGACATATAGAGGGACGTTAAAAAGGGGATAAGAAAAGCTAAAAGGGACTATGAAATTAAAGTTGCTAGGGATTCGAAAACTAACCCAAAAAGTTTTTTCCAGGTGTATAGAACGAAAGTTAGAGATAAGATAGGTTCCCTTAAAAATAACTATGGGCATCTTACTGACAAAGAGAATGAAATGTGCTCAATTTTAAAAAATTATTTCCTCTCGGTTTTTACACAGGAAGACACTAACAATATTCCAGTAATTAATATTTATAGTGGGCCTGAAGAAGATAAATTATGTAACACCACAGTCACTAGTGAAATGGTTATGAAACAAATAGACAGACTGAAGCAAAATAAGTCGCCGGGTCCTGATGAGGTTTTTTCAAGGGTTCTTAAGGAATGCAAAATGGAACTCTGTGAACCATTAACTAATATTTTTAATTTATCTCTTCAAACAGGTGTAGTGTCTGATATGTGGAAGATGGCTAATGTAATTCCTATTTTTAAAGCAGGGGACAAGTCGTTACCGTCAAATTACCGCCCAATAAGCCTAACCTCAATTGTAGGCAAATTACTAGAGTCAATTATAGCTGAGATTATAAGAAGCCATCTCGATAAGCATAGCTTGATTAATGATACTCAGCATGGATTCACGAGGGGCCGGTCTTGTCTAACTAATTTATTAACTTTCTACAGTAAAGCTTTTGAGGCTGTTGACCACGATAAAGAATTTGATATTATTTACTTAGATTTTAGTAAGGCTTTTGATAGAGTTCCGCACCAAAGACTGTTAAAGAAAGTGGCAGCTCATGGCATTGGGGGAAGGGTGCTCTCGTGGATCAAGTCATGACTCACAGACAGGAAGCAGAGAGTGTCCATAAATGGGGTTAAATCCGAGTGGGAATCTGTAACAAGTGGCGTTCCACAGGGATCAGTCTTGGGCCCGTTGTTGTTTATAATATATATCAATGATCTTGATGAGGGAATTACTAGTGAAATGAGCAAATTCGCCGATGACACAAAGATAGGTAGGATAATTGATTCAAACGTAGATGTTATGGAACTTCAGGAGGATTTAAACAAACTCTATTCTTGGTCAGAAAAGTGGCAGATGCAGTTCAATGTAGATAAATGCAAGGTTCTGAAGATCGGGAGTGTCCATAACCCTAGCACTTATAAGTTAAATAATGTAGAACTTAGCCATACAGATTGTGAAAAGGACTTGGGGGTTATGGTGAGCAGTAAACTTAAACCAAGACAGCAGTGCCTAAGCGTACGTAATAGGGCAAATAGATTATTGGGATTTGTATCAAGAAGTGTAAGCAACAGAAGTCCAGAGGTTATACTGCAGCTTTATACATCATTAGTAAGGCCTCACCTAGATTATGCAGCTCAGTTCTGGTTTCCATATTACAGAATGGACATAAATTCGTTAGAAAACATTCAGCGTAGAATGACTAAATTAATACATAGCATTAGAAATCTTCCTTATGAAGAAAGATTGAAGACTGTCTGTCTCAACTATTGGATCACTACGACAAGGTCCTAGATGCACTAGAAGACAAAAAGAATGCAGATGTAATATATACAGACTTTGCAAAAGCCTTCGACAAGTGTGACCATGGCGTAATAGCGCACAAAATGCGTGCTAAAGGAATAACAGGAAAAGTCGGTCGATGGATCTATAATTTCCTCACTAACAGAACTCAGAGATTTGTCGATGAATGGTTCAGAGAACCGACATGTTGATAAATTAGACACGTGTGCAACTCTTGGGTATCTTTATTGAGGAAACGTTTCGCCACACAGTGGCTTCATCAGTCCATACAAAGGAGAATCTTGAAGAACAGGAGGAGAATGAGGTAATCAGTCCCTCAACCTTGAGTCGATGTGGTCAGTCCATCAATCTTGAATAGAATACGGCATACGTGCTGAGAAGGAGCTTATAAACCGTTGGTAGGAGAGGTGCAGCAGTCATAGGTGGTGTCACATTTGTTCAATGTGGAAGTAGGTCGTGCCCAAGAATTAGGCAAGCGAAGAATTCCCAAGTATTAAGATCCCAAGAAGTTGCAGTGTCTGACAGGTTTGTATTCTATTCAAGATTGATGGACTGACCACATCGACTCAAGGTTGAGGGACTGATTACCTCATTCTCCTCCTGTTCTTCAAGATTCTCATTTGTATGGACTGATGAAGCCACTGTGTGGCGAAACGTTTCCTCAATAAAGATACCCAAGAGTTGCACACGTGTCTAATTTATCATCAGAACACAGAGAGTAGTAGTCAACAGAGTAAAGTCCGAGGCAGCTACGGTGAAAAGCTCTGTTCCACAAGGCACAGTACTCGCTCCCATCTTGTTCCTGTTCCTCATCCTCATATCTGACATAGACAAGGATGTCAGCCACAGCACCGTGTCTTCCTTTGCAGATGACACCCGAATCTGCATGACAGTGTCTTCCATTGCAGACACTGCAAGGCTCCAGGCGGACATCAACCAAATCTTTCAGTGGGCTGCAGAAAACAATATGAAGTTCAACGATGAGAAATTTCAATTACTCAGATATGGTAAACACGAGGAAATTAAATCTTCATCAGAGTACAAAACAAATTCTGGCCACAAAATAGAGCGAAACACCAACGTCAAAGACCTGGGAGTGATCATGTCGGAGGATCTCACCTTCAAGTACCATAACATTTTATCAATCGCATCTGCTAGAAAAATGACAGGATGGATAATGAGAACCTTCAAAACTAGGGGTGCCAAGCCCATGATGACACTCTTCAGGTCACTTGTTCTATCTAGGCTGGAATATTGCTGCACACTAACAGCACCTTTCAAGGCAGGTGAAATTGCTGACCTAGAAAATGTACAGAGAACCTTCACGGCGCGCATAACGGAGATAAAACACCTCAATTACTGGGAGCGCTTGAGGTTCCTCAACCTGTATTCCCTGGAACGCAGGCGGGAGAGATACATGATTATATACACCGGGAAAATCCTAGAGGGACTAGTACCGAACTTGCACACGAAAATCACTCACTACGAAAGCAAAAGACTTGGCAGACGATGCAACATCCCCCCAATGAAAAGCAGGGGTGTCACTAGCACGTTAAGAGACCATACAATAAGTGTCAGGGGCCAGAGACTGTTCAACTGCCTCCCAGCATACATAAGGGGGATTACCAACAGACTCCTGGCAGTCTTCAAGCTGGCACTGGACAAGCACCTAAAGTCGGTTCCTGATCAGCCGGGCTGTGGCTCGTACGTTGGTTTGCGTGCAGCCAGCAGTAACAGCCTGGTTGATCAGGCTCTGATCCACCAGGAGGCCTGGTCACAGACCGGGCCGCGGGGGCGTTGACCCCCGGAACTCTCTCCAGGTAAACTTCAGGTAAACTCTTAAATTACAATAACTTGTTAGACGAAGAATGAGGGGAGACATGATCGAAGTGTATAAGTGGAAGATAGGTATTAATAAAGGGGATATTGTTAGGTAAGACACATATGCAACAGTAGTTAGGTATCTTTATTTCGAAACGTTTCGCCTACACAGTAGGCTTCTTCAGTCGAGTACAGAAAAGTTGATAGAAGCAGAAGAAACTTGAAGACGATGTAATCAGTCCATCACCCTTTAAGTTTTGAGGTGGTCAGTCCCTCAGTCTGGAGAAGAGCATTGTTCCAAAGTTTGTAACAATACGTTTCGAAATAAAGATACCTAACTGTTGCATATGTGTCTTACCTAACAATCTGTCGGTATTTTATACCATTTTAATGTTCAAAGGGGATATTAATAAGGTCTTGAGGATATCTTTCCAAGAGAGAACCCGCAGTAATGGATTTAAATTAGACAAGTTTAGATTTAGAAAGGACATAGGAAAGTATTGCTCCCGTGGACTGAACCAAGATGCCCTCCATCGAGCAACTTTACCAGCAACTTAAGGAAGAATTGAGGGCAGCGAAGATGGAGATACGGCGATTGACCGAGGAAAACAAGAGGATTCGTAGTAGTCCTCCTGTTTCGAGTCCTCAGGTCAAGAAGGGATCGTGGTCAGTGGTTGGACAGCAGGGGACGACGAAGTTGACGATCAAGAAGACGAATGGAAAGCCAGAAACGATGAAGAAGAAAGAGACTGCTGTGGAAACTCCCGTGGAAACCTCCAACGCATTCTCGGTGCTACCCGACGAATGTGAGTCTACTACTGGGATCGTCACGACGAACGACAACAAGGAAGGTAAGAATATTGTTGTTGTTGGGGATAGCCAGGTTAGATACATGGATAGGGCATTCTGCTTGAAGGACAGGAGTAGGAGACAAAGGGTATGCTTTCCTGGGGCTGGGATGGAGGACATTGTTAGCCGGCTTGACAACATCATGAACGGTAATGGGATCAATCCTATTATTTGCCTCAGTGCTGGAGGCAATGATGTAGGCAAGCGTAGAAGTGAGGATTTAGTTAGAAAGTTCAGGACAGCTATAGACATGATTAGGAAGAAGGGGGGGCGCCCTGTTATATGTGGCATTTTGCCAAGAAGAGGTGTTGGTAATGAATGGTTGTCCAGAGCAATTGGTATTAATTGTTGGCTGGATAAACACTGTAAGGATAATGCAGTACCATTCATTGACAACTGGGACAACTTCTATGGCCGAAATGACATGTATGCCAGGGATGGGGTTCACTTATCCAGGGCAGGTGTGGGTTTTCTTGCTAACTCAGTTGAGGGGGTTGTTAGGACTTTAAACTAGGATTAGTTAGAGGTATGGGTTTTGAAATGATTAATAATGAATATGGATATATTGACTTATGCTCTGATAGTAACTGTCATGGAGTAACTCTGGGTAATGATAATTTCAGAAATTGTGTAAAAACAAAGATGAATAGGAAAAATGTGCAGAAGAAAAAACATATGATGGTATTTTATGCTAACAGTCGAAGTGCAAGAAATAAAATTAATGAACTACGTTTGGTAGCATGTGCTGGGAACTTTGATATCATTGCATTAACTGAAACGTGGTATGATTTAAAGAGTCGGGATATGACTGCTGAGTGTAATATTCAGGGATTTAAGTTATTCAATGTGGATAGATGTAATGGGAAGGGGGGAGGAGTTGCATTGTATGTTCGAGAAAATATTAATTGTTGCATAAAAAAAGGTATAAAAATAGATGGAGCAGTAACAGAGTCTGTTTGGGTAGAGTTCGTGGAGGGTCAAGAAAAACTAATTCTAGGTGTAATATACCGACCTCCAGGCTTGGATCACGATAGAGGGAGACTTCTTTGGGACGAAATTGTTAGGGCTTCTGGACACAGTAACGTAGTCATAGTAGGGGACTTTAAAACCATACCCCCGGCCGGGATTGAACCCGCGGTCATAGAGTCTCAAAACTCCAGCCCGTCGCGTTCAATCCCGGCCGGGGGTATGGTTTATTTTCAATCGTGTCATTACGATTTCTTGAGTCATAGGGGACTTTAACTTTAGCCAAATTGACTGGAATTCTTTGACAGGTAATCTAGAGTCCAGTGACTTCATGGAAACAGTTCAGGACTGTTTTCTGAAACAGAGTGTAACTGAACCTACCAGGGGTAATAATTTGCTAGACCTAGTCTTGTCAAATAAGGAAACACTCGTGAATAATCTGGAGATCACTGAAGAGCTTGGCGCAAGTGATCACAAATCCATCACCTTTAGCATTAATTGGGAATGCAAGAATAATGATAATACAGTAAAAATCCCCGATTTTCGTTCTGCCGATTATAATGGACTTAGGGAACATCTGTCTAATCTTGATTGGGGTTATCTAGCTAATGATTTTATTGACGATAATCATACTTATGAATATGAAGGGATCTGCTTTTATGATTGTTTTCTTAATAATGTACACAGTGCCCAGAGTATATACATTCCCCAGAGAGAAATTAGGTCTAATAATAACGATCCCAAATGGGTTAACAGGAGGCTAAAGCATCTATTAGGGGAGAAAAGGGGAATTTATAGGCGCATCAGAAGAGGAGAGGTTAACCTTACTGACCAATATGTTCAGCTTAAAAGAGAAGTAAAAAAGGCGATTAGAAAGGCTAAACGTGACTATGAAATTAGAGTTGCTAATGAATCAAAGACTAATCCAAAGGGGTTCTTTCAAGTGTATAGGACGAAGGTGAAGGAAAAAGTAGGACCTCTGAAATCTGGGAATGGACAGCTGACGGATAATGAACTGGAAATGTGTTCCTTATTTAATGACTATTTTTTGTCAGTTTTTACACAGGAAGATGTAAATGAGATTCCAGTAATTAACAATTATTTACTTCCTGATGAATTTAAGTTAACTAATATTACTGTCACGAGGGACATGGTTATTAAACAGATAGACAAACTGAAACAAAATAAGTCCCCGGGACCCGATGAGTTGTTTTCAAGGGTACTTAAGGAATGCAAGATGGAGCTTAGTCAGCCATTAACGAGTGTATTCAATGCGTCCGTCCTTACCAGTGTTGTGCCAGAGATGTGGAAGATGGCTAATGTGGTTCCTATATTCAAATCAGGGGATAAGTCCACTCCTTCAAATTACCGTCCAATAAGCCTGACATCTATAGTGGGCAAGTTATTAGAATCAATTATAGCTGACATTATCAGAAGTCACCTTGAAGAGCATAACTTGATAAATGAATCTCAGCATGGATTCACGAGAGGTCGTTCCTGCCTGACAAACTTACTGACGTTCTTCAATAGAACATTTGAGGCAGTTGACAGTGATAAGGAATATGATATTGTTTATTTGGATTTTAGTAAAGCCTTCGACAGAGTACCTCACAAGAGACTCTTAAGAAAAGTGGCAGCTCATGGTATAGGAGGTAAAGTTCTAGCATGGATTGAGGCATGGCTTACCAATAGAAAGCAGAGAGTTACCATTAATGGAGTGAAATCTGAATGGGGATTAGTCACTAGTGGCGTTCCACAAGGATCAGTTTTAGGCCCTCTCTTGTTCATAATTTACATTAATGACCTTGATGAAGGGATTACTAGTGACATGAGTAAGTTTGCTGATGATACAAAGATAGGCCGTATAATTCACTCTGAGGAGGATATCAATGAACTCCAGGACGATTTGAACAAATTAATGTCTTGGTCTGAGAAATGGCAGATGAAGTTTAATGTGGATAAGTGTAAGGTACTTGCCCTTGGTAATGAAAATAACCCTCGAAGCTATAATCTAGGTGAAGTAGAGCTTGGTCATACAGAATGTGAAAAAGACTTGGGAGTCATGGTAAGCAGAAATCTAAAGCCAAGACAGCAGTGCCTCAGTGTGCGCAACAAGGCCAACAGATTACTTGGATTTATCTCAAGAAGTATAAGTAACAGAAGTCCAAAAGTTATTTTACAGCTCTATACATCACTAGTGAGGCCTCATTTAGATTATGCTGCTCAGTTTTGGTCCCCTTACTACAGGATGGACATAGACTCATTAGAGAACATACAGAGAAGAATGACTAAAATGATTTACTGTGTAAGGAACCTCCCGTATGAAGATAGACTTAAAGCCTTAAATCTCCACTCTCTGGAGAGGCGTAGAATGAGGGGAGATATCATTGAAGTGTATAAGTGGATGACGGGCATAAACAAGGGAGACATTAATAAAGTACTGAGGGTGTCGAACCAGGTAAGAACCAGGAATAATGCATTTAAGTTGGATAAATTTAGATTTAGAAAGGACATAGGTAAGTACTGGTTTTCTAACAGAGTTGTAGATGCGTGGAACAGTCTTCCCAGTGGGGTGATAGAGGCTAGGACCTTGGGTAGCTTTAAGAAGAGACTGGACAAATATATGAGCGGGAGGGGCTGGGTTTGATTGGTGTTGGGGGGTGCGGGAGTTGTTTCTTGAGTAGCTTTAGGTAGATGTCGTTTTGATAAGGACCTGCCTCGTATGGGCCAGTAGGCCTTCTGCAGTGTTCCTACATTCTTATGTTCTTATGTTCTTATGTTTGGAAATAGGGTAGTTGATGAGTGGAACAGTCTACCTAGTTGGGTTATTGAGGCTAAGACTTTAGGTAGCTTCAAATTTAGGTCGGATAAATATATGAGTGAGAGGGGTTGGATTTGAGTGGGACTTGCAAATGAGTGGATAGAGTTATCAGACCTTATTTCTTGGGGAGCATTGAAAATTGGGTTGGGCAAATGTTTTGTTAGTGGGATGGATTGTAAAAGACCTGCCTAGTATGGGCCAACAGGCCTGCTGCAGTGATCCTCCTTTCTTATGTTCTTATGTTCTTATGAAAAAAGCCGGGTTTGATTAGTACCTGAGGTGCTGAAGCAAATTCTTGGGTAGATTTGGGAAAATGTGGACAAATAGGTGGGTGGGTGGGAATGGTTGGTTTTGATAAGGACCTGCATTGTTTGGGCCAGTAGGCCTACTGCAGTGTTCCTCTATTCTTATGTTCTTATGTTCCAGCCAGGTCGCTGGCCCTGGTTAGCTGCTGTGGGCTTCAAGCGATCTTCAGAGTTCTTCACGAGCTGTGGAGGCTCGCTCATCACACGAAGACACGTCCTTACCGCAGCTCACTGCTTCAAACCCAACACACAAAATAATCCGTGAGTATCTGGACGTGTCCCTTCAAGGAGGCGTGACCTTGATTCGAGGAACTGGAATCCTCTTCTTCAATGAAGGTCATCTGTTTGTCATGCATTCCCCAGAAGCTGTACGACATTTAAAGCTTCAAATCTGACGCATAAGATATTCTGGGAGTATGTGCACTCGTGTTGTTTTTAAAGACAGTTAGCACAAAAAGTCTTTTATTATGCAACATTTCACCCACATTAGGGATGTTTAACCCTCAGTGGGACTTTAGTAAATGCTTGATAGAAGCTTTCCCAACTAAAAGTGCCTTTGAAATTACCACTGAAGGTGCGTAATATATATATTTCCCCTTTCAGTTGCACTTACCCACTTGCGCCGTTATCTACCAAGGCTTTGTCTTCAACGCCATTTTCCTCAGGATTGAACTTTATAGTCTGTACAAAAACAGAAACTACGCCATCCCACACTATATCATGTGACCTGACCTCCCGCTTTCCTGTCTTGTCTGTGAGTTTTAGAACTCGCTTACCATGGGTTCAGTCCCTACTCTTTCCACGATGTGTCTTCGCTGCAGACAGCGGAACCTTTCCTTCCTCTCCATCTCACCTGACTGTGCATCTAACAGACAGTTGTGTGTGTGTGTGTGTGTATATACTCACCTAGATGTACTCACCTAGTTGTGGTTGCAGGGATCGAGTCATAGCTCCTGGCCCCGCCTCTTCACTGGCCGCTACTGTGTGTGTGTTTGTGTGTTTGTTCAGAGTAAACGAATGGCTATGAGCCGATAAATGTTAACAAGAATACTCTATCATCAAGGAATCCTTTAAGTGATGCGACGTTTTACCCACTGGGGCTTTATCAAGTAAATGGAATACAAACAGCGGTATGGACCTGCCTTGTATGGGCCAGAAGGCCTGCAGTGTTCCTCTAGTCATATGTTCTTATGACAGTAAGAAAACTAGACATTTCGATTCCTGCACGATCTGAAAAAGGTATTCCCGTATACCATAACTCCAGCCTCCTGTACATCAATGCACGCGGTTGCAATAGTGCAGAGTGCGGCACAAGTTGATAATGCAGTTAAAAATTAGCTTTGAAGATTTGAAGGGAATCAGACGAGGCATTCACAAGGCATCACATAGAAACTAATATCTAAATTTCTAAAAAAAATAAAAAAGTTAAATTAGGACATACAAAAACCAAATCTAATTCAGATCTTTCAGAGAGACCAAAGTCACCAATATCTTCAAATACTTACGCACATTGAGTCTGAAGATGACTCATATATTGAACTGTCAGCGTGGAAGGGTTAAACCTAGTCAGATGCGACATTCAGAAATTATCGCATGAAAAGCAATACTTTTTTCCAGATTTCTTCCAACAAAGCAAATTGGGACCTACACAGGTCAAAATCAATTACAATTTTTCTCTAAGTAAGATAAGCCAACTTTTAAGGAAGTAAAAAGGAAAGTAAGCAAGTTTTATGTAAGCCTAGTGTATATAAATTTTTAACACTGGTCTTGAGGATACACTGATGTTGTAGACGTATTAAAACATTAAGTTGATTTAACTTAGGATAACTAAATAAAGTCAAACATTGTGACTTATTACTTAGGTTAGGAAAGGTTCGTCAGTAAACAGAACAAGTGTTACCTGACGCGGGTCTTAAGAGGATGACCCGCCTTTGGAACTTTTGGTCATCTGACCATAGCCTTCCGCTGGCTTACCGGTCCACCCCTTTAAAAAATTTGGTCATTTATAACCATTTTTGATGACTTATTACTGATCAAACGACACATTCTTCAATTATATCACAAAAAAAAACAATTATATTAATAAAACTGGCAGATGATAACTTGCACAGCCTAACATCAACACTAAACTTCAATGTTGACCAGAAGATGCATTTCCAATTATTGTACAGAATTCATCAATATTTGTGCCTACGCAGCCTAAACCCACGACGCGTTCCATCCATTTCCTAAGATGTATCAGCCGTTGAAGATTGACGTTCATAATTGTTATATTTTAATCAGAGGAAAGTGCTAAATCAGTATGGGTCATATAGTGTCTGTAGGATGGGAGGCAGATAAATTCAATCTAAGGAAGATGAAGATAAGTTCAGTTCACTGGATCAAAAACCCCTCACCAGTATCAAGGCAAAATAATGCATTACGGGAAAATAATACTCGGCCATTTCGAGATTAAAAATGGCAAAATGGCGTCTTCACTTCATTAAATATAACAGCCTTTTAAGTAGGAACTCCTCAAGGGAAGTTTCTTGACGCTGGTGAGGGGCTCTTGATCTAGGGAATTGGATCTGTGCTTCGGTTCCCTGAATTAAGCCTGAATGCCTTCCATCCCCCCACATGCGCTGTATAATCTTACGGGTTTAGCGCTCCCCCATGATTATAATAATATATAATAATAATTTTAAGTAGAAAACACCACTTGATATTCTGAAGGTTATCAGAGGAGACTGTCCAGCTAACACAGGGAAACAAAATTTGGGAATGACCTGTGTAACATTATATATAGGTGGCCGACGCATGTAAATAGTCCCCATGAATCTTGCCCAAGATACATTATCCCAGGTTTGAAAATTTGAAGGTCATCGAATATGGCGTTCTCGAGTCATGCAGAGTTGTTGCAACATGACTCCCGTGATTTGTTGATATATATTACATAGTTTGTGCTCTTTACAATCATTGTTACAGTCATTGTTACAGTCATTGTTACTGTCATTGTTACTGTCATTGTTACTGTCATTGCTCCAGTCATTGTTTCAATCCTCAAAACGTACTTATGGGTGACAAAAGATAACGCTACTGAATCATCTAATTACACACCTCTTATGTCATTTGCTTCAGTTAAATTATTTGAAATTCATTTATTGGATGTATTAGAAGGGATGAGGAATTTTGAGTTTAGACAGTTTGTGTTCGGTAAGAGGTTATCTACTGTAGACTTATGTCTGGCGCTGATAGAAACTGATAGACCTGAAATGAAGAGGGCCGGATGGACTTCTTTTTTATACAGATCAATTTTACAGGTTAATAGCTATTATCCAGATCAATTTTACAGATTAATAGCTGTTATCCAGCCTCAGATCATTTCAGCTATGTAACTATGGTATAGAATAGTGTAGTAGCACACTGCTGGTGTTCCCACTATGTAACTATCATATAGAATAATGTAGCAGCACGCTAGTGATGTATCCAGATTGGCAAATATAAATGCAGTGATACCTCGCATATTCGGCCTGCCATTATCTGAACCTCGCCAATATCCGATCAGGCCCTAGGAAAGGGCAAAATTCTAAAATTATTACCGAAACATCCGAACAGCTGTTCGGATGCGACAGAAGTGTGAATCAAACTTGGCGCGCACTTTAGTGTACTGATTGGCCACTAGGAGCCGCGCTCTTCGCCTTTAATCATTATTACAACTGTGTCTGGTCCTAGTTATCTTGTGTATGGCACCAAAGACGGCTAGGAATGTGCTTACTCTAGAAAAAAAAGAGGGAAATATTGTCGCATGTGGACGCAGGTTGATCCAAGGCTGGGGAAAACTACAGAAGAACGTGCAGGACTGACTGGAGTGTGACGAAGACGACCCTGGTGTGCAATCTGACGGATGCAGAGATTGCAGAATCAGTGTTGCACTCGGAACATTCCGAAAGTGATGACGACGACGACCTAATACCTAAGACCACAACTTCAGCAGCAAGGTCAAGTGTTGAAGCACTTTTGGAGTATTTGGAGCATCCACTGTCCACAGCGATATGGCGGCACGGATGCGTATTTTTTCCCCCTCACGTATCCGGAAACTCCGTGTTTCCGAACCGGTCTCGGCCCATATAGTCCGGATATGAGAGGTATCACTGTATAAACAAGCTTGGCCGAGTGTCAGCCAACTAATACACATAATGGTTATAATCATGATTTTTAAAAAGGTGGACCGACAAGCCAGCGGAAGTCCTCCGTCAGATGACCAAAAGCTCCAACTGCGGGTCATCACATGACTAAGACCTGCCTCAGGAAAAACTTGTTCTGTTTCCTGATAAACATTGTACCTACCTATCTGAGTGTGTGTGTGTATGGTCACCAGGAGAAACGTGCGCCTGGGAGAGTTCAGCTTGACGCGGTCTGACGACGGTGCTGCGCCCCAGGACTTCCTCATCTCGGGTCGTCGTGGTCTTCCATACAACGACATCACCAAGGAAAACGACCTTCTGATTCTGGTCCTGGACCACGACGCTCAGCTCGGTGGTTAGTGTAAGACGGTCTTTTTTATTCACGACGCGCTAAACCCTCGTGGGTCATTATTAAAGTTAGTACTAGGATTGTGCTAAATCCTCGTGGGTCATTGTTAAAATCATTGAGATGCTCTAAACCCTCGTGGGTCATTATTAAGCCACTGAGATGCTCTGAACCCTCGTGGGTCATTATTAAGAAGTAGTAGTAGCAGCAGCAGTAGTAGTAGCAGTAGTAATATTAATGATATATATCTTTATTTCTACAAGTACATGTACAAGGTGTACAGACCATAGCTGACATCAATGACATACTACAATATGCTGAGCATTTCCCACAAATTAGGTCAATTATGTCCCAGGATGCGACCCACATCAGTCAACTAACACCCAGGTACCCATTTTACTGATGGGTGAACACAGACAACCGATGTAAAGAAACACCCATTGTTCCTACCCTCGCCGGGAATCGAACCCCGACATGGCCGTGTGAAGCGAGAGCTTTAGCCACCAGGCCACGGGGTAGAAGTAGAAGTAGTATTAGTAGTAGTAAATCTTAGGGGTTTTACATCGTGAATGTAATACAATACTGACAAGTACATTAATTAGTAAGACACATGTGCCTCAGTTACGTATCTTAATTTGATGTCATCATCTATGACCACTGAAAACATAATATTTAAGGGGTCAGTCCCACAGCTTGAGAAGGAGTTCAGCTTTATATCCTGGACTGATTACATCATCTCTTCATCTCTGCTTCTGCTGCCTCCTCAGAGTTCGACTGAAGAAGCCTACTGTGTAGACGAAACGTTTCGGAATAAAGATACTTAACTGTTGGTTTAGAAAGACACGTAAGCAAACACTATGACATATTTATTAGAAAACGTTTCGGTCCTGGGACCTTGATCACTTCTAAGTGATCAAGGTCCCAGGACCGAAACGTTTTCTAATAAATATGTCATAGTGTTTGCTTACGTGTCTTTCTAAACCAACTTGTCGGTATTTATTACCAAGGTTTATACCATACTTAACTGTTACATATGTGTCTCACTTGTCCATCAAGTTATACATCGCCGGGGAAATGGGAGGTAATCCGTTAGAAAACATCTTATCTCCCTGGCACACCCAACCGTCAGCTAACTACATGAAAACCGCCTATTCTCCTGTATCATACACACATAAAAAAAACAACCTAGACCTCCCCTCGATATCTGTGATTCCCCACAATTCACACTTACACTCATCCAATTGACTATAAACATAGAAATACGTAAAACAATTATTACCTAATGAATCTTAACTAGTCATAAGTTTGCCTGCGATACTCCAGTATAGAAACTATGTATTGTACCAAAACAAAACCATTCACATTGCTAAATTTACGAAGTATAATGCAGTTACTTAGCCTTAATACCAATATGCTCCATAATCTGTACCAATATAGAGTTTTGAATTAATCTTAGTCTGCCCGAAATGCCTAGTCATGCTAGGTGTGATAGTGGCTCTCTCTCTAATTAGTATTTTATAATGTGTAAACCACACAATATCCTATAATATGTAAACCCCGCATTGCAATCTTTATAGAGAATAAACTTGACTTGATTTGAAGGAATTAGACGAGAGATGCGAATCACTGTATCATGATCCGCTTTGATGGGTGCTGCTCCTTTAGCAACAAGCTCATTTAGGCTTAGCAACAAGCTCATTTAGGCTTAGCAACAAGCTAAGAACATAAAGGTACAATACAGTGACTAAATACACAATTATAACACGCACGTTGGAGAAAAACTTATCACGACGTTTCGCTCCTACTTTGACCATTTACTAATCACACTGATTTGTAAATGGTCAAAGTCGGACCTGAAGCTTAGCCACATAATCGAATCTCATTAAGATGTTCTCCACAGGTCTGGTTAGCCCTGTGTGTCTGCCCTTCAACGAGAGGAACAACAATCTGGAGGGTGCGAGGCTGACTGTGGTGGGGTGGGGCAGGACAACAGGTGAGTGTGGGTGACTGTGGTGGGGTGGGGCAGACAACAGGTGAGTGTGGGTGACTGTGGTGGGTGAGGCAGGACAACAGATGAGTGTAGGTGACTGTGGTGGGGTGGGGCAGAACAACAGATGAGTGTGGGTGACTGTAGTGGGGTGGGCAGGGCAACAAGTGAGTGTGGGTGATGGGTGGGGTGGAGCATGGCAACCGGTGGATGACTGGTGGGGTGCGACAGGACAACAGGTGAGTGACTTGTGTTGTGGGGTAGGACAACAAATGGGTGTGGGTGACTGAAGTGTGTTGCTGCACTATTCTGTATGATAGTTACACAGTGGGAACACCAACAGTGCCCTAATACTCTATTCTGTATGATAGTTACACAGTGGGAACACCGGCAGTGTCCTACTACACTATTCTGTATGATAATTATGTATCCATGCCCTTTTAACATTTTTTCTTGCTCCTCTGTGTCCTCCCAGAGAAAGGGCGAGGCTCCGACGTGCCCATGGAGGCAGACGTGCCCCTGGTACCCAGCAACGTCTGCAGGGCCGCCTTCCAGAGGGTACAGAACCGTCCTATGGTGGACCACAGGAATCTGTGTGCTGGCCTCGGGAACCGCGACTCTTGTAGTGTAAGTAGAGGCTGGGTGATGGGCTCTTGATCCAGTGAGCTCCATTGATCTTCCCATTCCTTGGATTAATTCTAAATGCCTTCTGTTTCCCTGTGCTACGTGACCCCTGTGAGTTTAGCGCTTCTACCTGCTTGAGATAAAACAGTGGTGACACATGTTGAAGAATGAGGCTCATGTGCAACATTTGGTAATCTTTATTGAGGAAACGCTTCGCCAGCCAGTGGCTTCATCAGTCCATTACAAAGAAGAATGGTGGAAAAAGAGGAATTTGAGGTAATCAGTCCCTCTAACACAGCAACATCTTGGGATCTTGATACAGGGAATTCTACTACGCCTGCCTAAGCTACAGGCATGACTTACACTAGTGGATATGTCCAATGGTGACTCCACCTCCCGCTGCTTAAACTCGCCTGCATATACTGTACTTTTCTCAAGATTGTTGGACTGAACACTTCCGCTCCAAGCTGAGGGACTGATTACCTCGTTCTCCTTTTCATTTTTCGCCGTTCTTCACTGTATTGTACTGAAGAAGCCACTGATTGGCGAAACATTTCCTCAGTAAAGATTCCCAAATGTTGTACAAGTGTCTCATTCTTCAACCTGATGGTTTTCTAAACTATCTATATTATTACATGGTGAAGTATATTATAGTGGTGATACATGGTGAAGTATATTATAGTGGTGATACATGGTGAAGTATATTATAGTGGTGATACATGGTGAAGTATATTACAGTAATGATACTTAGTGAAATATATTATAGTGATACATGGTGAAGTGTATCCTAGGAGTGATACATGTTGAAGTGTCTAGTGCAGCGATGCCGTCTACCATAAACCTTCCACACACATAACGAACCATTTCGTTCGCAGTTTAGGAAACAAACTGGAAAATTATCTAAATATACAAAATATTCATCAGCCTCTCCCACTATTTTTTCTTAACTTATCTCATTCATCCTTAAAGTTGACGTCTGTATCTAAGGACCATTATTATTATTATTATTATTATTATTATTATTATTATTATTATTATTATTGTTATTATTATTATTATTTTTCAACAAGTTGGCCGTCTCCCACCGAGGCAGGGTGACCCAAAAAAAGAAAGAAAATCCCCCCAAATAAAATACTTTCATCATCATTCAACACTTTCACCTCGCTCACACATAATCACTGTTTTTGCAGAGGTGCTCAGAACACAACAGTTTAGAAGTATATACGTATAAAGATACACAATATATCCCTCCAAACTGCCAATATCCCAAACCCCTCCTTTAGAGTGCAGGCATTGTACTTCCCATTTCCAGGACTCATGTCCAGCTATATAAAAATAACCGGTTTTCCTGAATCCCTTCACTAAATATTACCCTGCTCACACTCCAACAGATCGTCAGGTCCCAAATACCATTCGTCTCCATTCACTCCTATCGAACACGCTCACGCAAAATAAAACTAAGCTCTAAATCCACACAAGTTAAGTTTACAGAGGCTAAGGTACCTTTTTTTTTTCCAAGACCGATATGATATCTGTTCTCTCCGTTATTTTTTGACCCTCTTCCGTGACCCCTCACGATTGTTCCACGCACGATTACAGATAATAGTTTTTGCAGATGAATGGTTCAGAGAACCGACATGTTGATAAATTAGACACATGTGCAACTCTTGGGTATCTTTATCGAGGAAACGTTTCGCCACACAGTGGCTTCATCAGTCCATACGTAGGAGAAACTTGAAGAACAGGAGAAGAATGAGGTAATCAGTCCCTCAACCTTGAGTCGATGTGTTCAGTCCATCAATCTTGAATAGAATACGGCATATCAGCGGAGAAGGAGCTTATAAACCGTATGGCAGGAGAGGTGCAGCAGTCATAGGTCGTGTCACATTTGTTCAATGTGGAAGTAGGTCGTGCCCAAGAATTAGGCAAGCGAAGAAATCCTAAGTATTAAGATCCCAAGAAGTTGCAGTGTCTGGCAGATTTGTAGATGAATGGTTCAGAGAACCGACATGTTGATAAATTAGACTGAACACATCGACTCAAGGTTGAGGGACTGATTACCTCATTCTTCTCCTGTTCTTCAAGTTTCTCCTACGTATGGACTGATGAAGCCACTGTGTGGCGAAACGTTTCCTCGATAAAGATACCCAAGAGTTGCACATGTATCTAATTTATCAACAGATAATAGTAAAACTAACGCGTTTAATCGTTACCTTCATTTATAACGGCCTTTTACTCTTTCACTTACACTCTATTATCATCTCTTAATTTACTTCCCCTCTACGTTTACCCCATTTTCTTGCGTTTCCCTTCTTTGGTAGGTTCCGACAATTCATATTTATTCCTCTATTCTTCCATGCACATTGTCACTCACATTTTCACGCTCTAGCTGTATACATTGATGGCTACATATGTTGAGATGGAATAGGGTATGTGGTTGTTGTTTTTTTTAAGAGTAATACAAATGCATTTGCTATAATCGGCCAGCATTTTCACAGTAGAGTTAAATGCAGTGCTCGTCACTATCATACACATTGCAGCAGTAGCCGCCTCTTCATTTCTTGTTTCTTAAGTCCAAAAAAAAGCGTTACCAGGTATCTAGAAATTTGACTCCCCGCGACTTGTCGCCCTTTGTATACAATAGTCGTGATACATTTCTTGCAAAAACGAAGTCATTTGCTACTGGGTCCCTGGACACGCCAATGTTTAGTTCAATGAACTTACGGACGCATCACTTCAGCTATTCACCACTTTCCAGTCTCCTAAAGGTGTCTGTTTCTTGAACTCTTTCCAGTAATCTCTCAACATCTTCGACACAACTTGCAATAATATGGCTTTAAGCTAAAACGTAAACATTGTTTTCAATCAAACCACAGTTTAGTCACTGAGAATCTTCTTGCCATGAGAAACTACTCTCACATTTCCTAATCGGACTTGCAAGACAAGTACTACACGGACAAATGCCCGACATATTTGAGGACTGCGAGGTTGCTCTATGAGTTTGTCATATCTTAATAAACTGTTTTATTTATCATAACTCATGAGACTGCACTTCCACCATCTACAGTGCTCTGATGCACTAACTCAACTCCTCGAAGAAAGTTGTAGATAAATGGTTCAGAGAACCGACAAGTTGATAAATCATACACATGTGCAGCACTTGGGTATCTTTACTGAGGAAACGTTTTGCCACACAGTGACTTCATCAGTCCAGTATCATTCCTCTTTGTATTGAACAGATGAAGCCACTGTGTGGCGAAACGTTGCCACAATAAAGGAACCCAAGTGTTACACATGTATCTAATTTATAGAAGAAAATTCCACCTTAAATGCTCTCTCAAGATTTTGCAAGAAACTAATTGCACTATCACTTCAGTTTTGCATTCACACTAATTCTTACCTCCACTAATCCCCACCCTCCATGCCCACCCTTACTTGCAACACTTTAAGTCCCGTGGAAGCATAGCTCATGTTTTTAGATATAACAATGATAATAATTAATCACAATCGTAATAATAATAATGGTTTGCTTAACCAGGGTGACAGTGGTGGTCCTCTCAACTACCGTGGCCAGGATGGCAGGTACTACCTGGTAGGTGTTGTGTCCTTTGGTGTTGGTTGCGCCCGTGCTGCCTTCCCCGGGGTCTACACCAGAGTGACCACCTTCCTCGACTGGATCATCACTAATGTCCAGTAGGCCTGGAAACCAACATCCAGTAGGTCTGGAAACCACCAACGTCCAGTAGGCCTGGAAACCACCAACGTCCAGTAGACCTGGAAACCACCGGCGTCCAGTAGGCCTGGAAATCACCAGCGCCCAGTAGGCCTGGAAATCAACATCCAGTAGGCCTGGAAATCAACATCCAGTAGGTCTGGAAACCACCAACATCCAGTATGCCTGGAAACCACCAACGTCTAACAGTCCTTGAAACCACCAACGTCCGGTAGGCTTGGGAACCACCAACGTTCAGTAGTCCTAAAAACCAATATCCAGTAGGCCTGCTAACCACTAACGTCAAATAGTTCTGGAAACCATCTGTCATCGACAAAGATGTAAGAAGGAGGTGAAAGTGTATAAATTAAGGAAGGAGGAAGTTCGGGTGAGCTATAAGCAACTGTTGACAGAAAGGTGGGCTGGTGCAAGTATGAGTAGTGCGGGGGTTGAAGAGGTTTGGAATAGTTTTAAAAATGCAGTATTAGAATGCGGGGCAGAAGTTTGTGGTTATAGGAGGGTGGGTGCAGGAGGAAAGAGGAGTGATTGGTGGAATGATTAAGTAAAGGGTGTGATAAAAGAGAAAAATGTAGCTTATGAGAGGTTTTTACAAAGAAGTGTTATACGAAGAGTAGAGTACATGGAGAGTAAAAGAAAGGTGAAGAGAGAGTGCAGAAGGAGAGCAGATGATAGAGTGGGAGAGGCACTGTCAAGAAATTTTAATGAAAATAAGAAAAAAATTTGGAGCGAGTTAAACAAGTTAAGAAATCCTAGGGAACGAATGGAAATGTCAGTTAAAAACAGAGTAGGGGAGTTAGTAGATGGGGAGATGGAGGTATTGGGTAGATGGCGAGAATATTTTGAGGAACTTTTAAATGTTGACGAAGAAAGGGAGGCGGTAATTTCATGCACTGGCCAGGGAGGTATACCATCTTGTAGGAGTGAAGAAGAGCAGGATGTGAGTGTGGGGGAGGTGCGTGTGGCATTGCGTAGAATGAAAGGGGGTAAAGCAGCTGGAACTGACGGGATCATGACAAATGTTAAAAACAGGGGGGGGGACATAGTGTTGGAGTGGTTGGTATTTTTGTTTAATAAATGTATGAAAGAGGGGAAGGTACCTAGGGATTGGCAGAGAGCATGTATAGTCCCTTTATATAAAGGGAAGGGGGACAAAAGAGATTATAAAAATTATAGAGGAATAAGTTTACTGAGTATACCAGGAAAAATGTACGGTAGGGTTATTATTGAAAGAATTAGAGGTAAGACAGAATGTAGGATTGTGGATGAGCAAGGAGGTTTTAGAGTGGGTAGGGGATGTGTAGATCAAGTGTTTACATCGAAGCATATATGTGAACAGTATTTAGATAAAGATAGGGAAGTTTTTATTGCATTTATGGATTTAGAAAAGGCATATGATAGAGTGGATAGGGAAGCAATGTTGCAGATGTTGCAAGTATATGGAATAGGTGGTAAGTTACTAAATGCTGTAAAGAGCTTTTATGAGGTTAGTGAGGCTCAGGTTAGGGTGTGTAGAAGTGAGGGAGACTACTTCTCGGTAAAAGTAGGTCTTAGACAGGGATGTGTAATGTCACCATGGTTGTTTAATATATTTATAGATGGGGTTGTAAAAGAAGTTAATGCTAGGGTGTTCGGGAGAGGGGTGGGATTAAATTATGGGGAATCAAATACAAAATGGGAATTGACACAGTTACTTTTTGCTGATAATACTGTGCTTATGGGAGATTCTAAAGAAAAATTGCAAAGGTTAGTGGATGAGTTTGAGAATGTGTGTAACGGTAGAAAGTTGAAAGTGAACATAGAAAAGAGTAAGGTGATGAGGGCATCAAATGATTTAGATAAAGAAAAATTGGATATCAAATTGGGGAGGAGTATGGAAGAAGTGAACGTTTTCAGATATTTGGGACTTGACGTGTAAGCAGATGGATTTATGAAGGATGAGGTTAATCATAGAATTGATGAAGGAAAAAAGGCAAGTGGTGCATTGAGGTATATGTGGAGACAAAAAACGTTATCTATGGAGGCACAGAAGGGAAATGTATGAAAGTATAATAGTACCAATGCTCTGATATGGGTGTGAAGCTTGGGTTGTAAATGCTGCAGCGAGGAGGCGGTTGGAGGCAGTGGAGATGCCCTGTTTAAGGGCAATGTGTGGTGTGAATATTATGCAGAAAATTCAGAGTGGTAATTAGGAGAAGGTGTGGAGTTAATAAAATTATTAGTCAGAAGGCTGAAGAGGGGTTGTTGAGGTGGTTTAGTCATTTAGAGAGAATGCATCAAAGTAGAATGACATGGAGAGCGTATAAATCTGTAGGAGAAGGAAGGCGGGGTAGGGGTCGTCCTCGAAAAGGTTGGAGGGAGGGGGTAAAGGAGGTTTTGTGGGCGAAGGGTTTGGACTTCCAGCAAGCGTGCGTGAGCGTGTTAGATAGGAGTGAATGGAGACGAATGGTATTTGGGATCTGACGAGCTGTTGGAGTGTGAGCAGGGTAATATTTAGTGAAGGGATTCAGGGAAACCGGTTTTTATATAGCCGGACTTGAGTCCTGGACTCAAGTCCGGTTATATAAAATAACACTTGCAACATCTGCCACATTGCTTCCCTATCCACTCTATCATATGCCTTTTCTAAATCCATAAATGCAATAAAAACTTCCCTATCTTTATCTAAATACTGTTCACATATATGCATCGATGTAAACACTTGATCTACACATCCCCTACCCACTCTAAAACCTCCTTGCTCATCCGCAATTCTACATTCTGTCTTACCTCTAATTCTTTCAAAAATAACCCTACCGTACACTTTTCCTGGTATACTCTGTAAACTTATTCCTCCATAATTTTTACAATCTCTTTTGTCCCCCTTCCAATCCTTAGGTACCTTCCCCTCTTTCATACATTTATTAAACAAAAATACCAACCACTCCAACACTATATCCCCCCCCTGCTTTTAACATTTCTGTCATGATCTCATCAGTTCCAGCTGCTTTACACTCTTTACAAGGGCTGTATCTGGATGCTGGTTAAGGGCTTTTGAGCTAGTAAATTGGAGGTACCATTTTCCTAGGATCAAACCTGATAACATCCCATTTCTTAGGTATTTTATGTTCCCTACGGCTTAGCGCTTCCAAGTGACTGTATTTCATCTGTTGGTACAGCGCATAATTCCAAATTTTGCCAGAATCCTTCAATTTATGAAGTATCAAATTTGGCGCAGATACCCTTTAAAGTATCGTCTTTCATGTGAGGATGGATGCCAAGAATAATCTCAAGGTTAAAGAGTGAAACTTTTAGGCTGAAGTGGACAACTATTTTGATTACATTTTATAAATAAAAAGGATCGAGAGGCGAACACTGTTTTTGTGATAGTGCACATCTGAAGAGTGCAGATCTTACAATGCTAGTTTAGCTAGGAGTTTATTATTACGAAGCTGTATTGCGCACTCACGTGCTGATTTATGTCCTTAGTGTCTGTCCAGTTCAGTGGAACATCAAACATTTTACAAAATCATTACTTGGGAATATATGGCTTGAAGATGCCAGGCTCTGGATGGTTAATTTTGTTTTGTTCTAGTTCATTAACCAAAGACTTATTTTTGGCTCTCTCCAGTTTAACCTTCGAAAAATTTAGATACAAAGCAGTATACTACTAAACTTACTATGATACTAACTTACTATGATACTAACATTTTTATGCTATAACTACCATGTAACGGTTTATTGTAACCTTTCAGGATCTATAGCCATTGGAACATTGCTTATGCTTTTGAAGTAGCAAAATTTGTAGTAATTGAATCATAACCATAACATGTTTTTCGCATTAGCCGGACGCAGTTTTTTTTTTTAATCACAGAAGTCTTTGACGGTCAACAAATTTGCCAATCTCTCTGACCTTGGCTGCAAGAAGAGGCCTTGAATAAGTTCGCATTGTGTGACGCCCTTACATTATTATTATAATCAAGGGGGAAGCGCTAAACCCGGAGGATTATACAGCGCCTGGGGGGGGGGGGATGTGGAAGGCATTCAGGCTTAATTCGGGGAACTGGAGCACAGATCCAATTCCCTAAATCAAGAGCCCCTCACCAACATCAAGGAACCTTCCTTGAGGGGACGCCCTTACAGCAATAGAAAGAAGCCACCACCAAAATAAAGCATGTACTCTTACATAGGTTGTGGATGTAGCATCTTTATCCTATACGTTTCGGCCCCGGGACCTTGGTCACTCCAAATGTTACAAAATAGCAGAGGCGTCGTAAGGGGGAGGCGGGCGGTCCGCCCCGGGTGACACCATAGAGCCTCTAAAGAAGGTAACACTAATGACCAAAACCATGCTGCAGCAACCTAAGAGAAAAATTCTTCGTTTCTATATAGCCTATTATAGGATTACATAGTACAACTAGGCCTATATAGGGAGAATCATTGATTTTGATGATGTGATAGATGATTTTGCAGGATTAAAGGCAAGGAAATGAAATATCAGATTCTTTGAGATGTTACCTGTGCTCAAGGTTAAATCGGAACTAGTGTTTTTCTTAAATTTTCAAGTTTTTTTTTTCATTGTTGAAGATGAATAAATGTAGGATCTGTTGCCTGTACTCAAAGTGGTATTTGAGTTTGTTTCCTCAGTATTACTACGATTATTTATTTTATGATTAATGAAGTTCGGTTTATGGCCCTTAAACGTTCTTATTGCTAAACATTAGTCACTGGTCATGCAGCAGTGATGTAACTGGAGTTTACTACCCCTATCCCCCCGCCCTTGGATTTCATGGGGGTGACACCAAAGATGTCACCCCGGGTGACACCAGCCCTAGCGATGCCTTTGCAAAATAGAACATGTCACTGATGAAGGTCAGGTGAAGGCTAACGTCAGGTTATCTAAAATAGCCTTGTTACTTGGCAGTAGTAAATCATCGTCTAGCAGTAAATCAGCATGTAGTAGTATATGTGCAAGAGTAATTGAGATGAATAAATAACAAAAAGGCACAATACCGTGACTGGAACGATACACAAATAACCCGCACATAAAAGAGAGAAGCTTCTCTTTTATGTGCGGGTTATTTGTGTATGTAATTGAGATGATGTATTTGGCAGCTCTTAGTTATATGGTGTAAGTACCAACTAGGGATACTTTAATACAGTGGCTCCTATTAGAGTTTGATTCTCTGTAGATCAGTTCTACCTTGTTTGAGTGTATGAGATGTTCTCTCTCTAAATGTGCAAAACACGAGCATTGCTGGTGTAGTCCCGGTTGTACGCATTTCTGTTCTCGGACCCGTGTGGAAAGATTCCTTCATGTTTCTCCCATATAGGTGTTGCTATACCCTCCGCATGGTATAGCGTATACTTCTGCTTCACTGTTGGGTTTGTCACAGGAAACTTTCTACAATCCTGGTGGTCTCTGATGGCAGACGTGGTCATGGTAGCTACGTGGATGTTGCTTCTTGATTATTATCAAAATGAAGCGCTAAATCCATTAGGGTCATACAGTGCTGCAGGGCAGGGGATGTTGCAGGATCATAGTATAGAAAGGTTGGAGAGGATAGAGGTAGAGTTAGAAAGGGCTGTGAGGAGTGCTAAAGGCAGTTTGTTGCTTCATGAAAGGGCCTTTGTGGTGTTGGCTAGCTGCAGTGGGGGCGCTGGAATCTCCAGCGGGTTAGGTACTTTGGTGGGTCGTCCAGTTAAGGTGTCATTTGTAATATTATTATAATCAAGGGGGAAGCGCTAAACCCGGAGGATTATACAGCGCCTGGGGGGGGATATGTGGAAGGCATTCAGGCTTAATTCGGGGAACTGGAGCACAGATCCAATTCCCTAAATCAAGAGCCCCTCACCAACATCAAGGAACCTTCCTTAAGGGGGGTGTCATTTGTAATTTAGTGCAGTGGCGAAGATTATTATATACACTCGGTTAAGTTCTGTAGCGAGTTTTTACTAATAAATATTAACATATTACAGTCGCCTGTTACAGTTTCTAGTGACGTAGTTGATTGTGTACCTTTATTATTAGAGGCAGTCGGATTCGATCCAAGGAATGAGCAGCTCCAATTCTTTGGATCAAGAACCCTTCACCCCCTCCAATTCTCCCTCTGCCATGTATCGCCTTAAAAGCTCTGATACGAGGCTGAGTGACCCCTATGGGTTTGGTGCCTCCCACTAAAATTAATATACTGTTTAGTGAAAAAAATTGCACAATGTTTTTTCTCATTTTTATTATGCCGGTGAGGCTCGGGATCCAAGGGATTGGACCATTCCACCCTCATAATTATTATTATTATAATAAAAAAGAAGCGCTAAGCCACAAGGGCTATACAGCGCTCCCACCCTCATAAGGGTTTAGCACTTCACGCATTATACAGGTAAATATATTTATATTATATAACTTTCATAATTTTTTTATATACATTTCATACATATGTAAAACTTGCCACCAGAGGATTGATTATAAAAAAGAAGCGCTAAACCCACTAGGGTCACGAGATGACAACACGGGGCTATGTAGGTGGCCCGTGCCATGGTGGCTAAAGCTCTCGCACCCCGTGTGATTTACCGCTTCTTTTTTATAATAAAGCTCTCGCTTCACTCGGCGAGGGTCTGGGTTCGATTCCCTTCGAGGGTAGAAACATTGAGCGTGTTTCTTTACACTGGTTGTCTATGTTAACCAGTCAGTAAAATGAGTACCTGGGTGTTAGTCGACTGGTGCGAGTCGCATCCTGGGACAAAACTGACCTAATTTGCCCAAAATGTTCTGCATAACAAGCAGCTGTCTATATAGTAGTACGTCATTGATGTCAGCTAGGACTGTATACCTTGTACTTGTAGTAAATAAAGATATTAGATTATTATTGTAGTCAACACCATGTGTTTCCTCCGTGAGCGCCACCGGATGCTTCAAGTACCCAAGATTTGCCAATATATCCTACGGATATATTGGCAGGTCTGGGGTACTTGAAGAGAAAAAAACGAGAATAAACCACTGTACAGAAGGGATCTTAATCCATGACGAACGAGTCTTAAAACTCCATGCTAGTGCATAAGCCACTTGGTCGTAGGTTCAAGCCCCACCCGTACCGTGGTTTGTTTGCAATCGTATTACGATTTCGCAAGTCAAAAAGGATTATAATCATGACTTGCAGCGCTGCATGAACCTTAAGAGCCATACAGCTCTGCAAGTCACAAAGAATGACTGACACAATCCACAATCTTCAAAGATGCAAATTTAACAAGCAAAAACCCCGGCCGCTCAAGCGAAACATTTTTATTATTAAAACTGGAGACAGCAGCGTGCTGCTGTAAACTAAAAGGAGTATGTGAGAGGGACAGCAGTGATGAATTACACTATTGCAGCACTTGGGTCTCTATTGTAGAAAAGTTTCTCCAACCAGTGGCTTCCTCATTCTGTAACAGACTACCTCAAACTAGGTTTTGGTTCTCGATCTTCATTGATAGAACTTCAACTACATCATTTGTGGTGTTCAGCAACTCCGTGCAGATGAGGCTCTTTGACATACAGGCCAACCCCCCCCCCTTGTTGCCTGTTCTTTCTGTCGCATCTAAAAAGGTTGTAACCACTTATCCATATTTCACTGTCAACGTGATCTTTTGTGCGAGTCTCTGTGAAGGCTGCAAACATTGCATTCGACTCCTCTAGAAGTCCACTGATAAAAGGTATTTTGTTGTTGGTGGATGGCTTAAGATCCTGTATATTGGCAAATATGAACGAGGTTTTATTGTGTGTTTGTTGGGGGGATTTTGTTATTGGCATCAGTGCTGTATAGTCCTTGTGGCTTATTATTATTATTATAATCAAGGGGAAGCGCTAAACCCGGAGGATTATACAGCGCCTGGGGAGGGATGTGGAAGGCATTCAGGCTTAATTCAAGGAACTGGAGCACAGATCCAATTTCCTAAATCAAGAGCCCCTCACCAACATCAAGGAACCTTCCTTGAGGGGCCTTGTGGCTTAGCGCTTCTTTTTTTTTTATTATAATAATATTGGCATCAGTAGTTGTAGTTCTGGAGGGCCATGGGTGGCCACTGGCTGCGCCTTCAATCCAACAAGGCTCCAAGGTGGTGGACTATCCCAAACCATACCCCGGCCGGGATTGAACCTGCGGTCAGTCTCAAAACTCCAGCCCGTCGCGTTAGCCACTGGACCAGCTAGCCACAATAAGATTCGTCCAACTAGGTATATTTATACACCATAGGAAGGTTAGCACAGGCACCACTGTGACCACAAATGCAAGTTTTTACAGACGAATCTCCAGCTAGCGTGGCCGTGACGAACTCTAGCTCAAGTCCCTTCACTGCCGTCAACATGACTCACGAAATCGTAATGACACGATTGCAAACAAACCATACCCCGGCCGGGATTGAACCCGCGGTCAAAGAGTCTCAAAACTCCAGCCCGTTGGACGAATCTTATTGTGGCTAGCTTGTCTAGTGGCTAACGCGACGGGCTGGAGTTTTGAGACTCTCTGACCGCGGGTTCAATCCCGGCCGGGGTATGGTTTGTTTGCAATCGTGTCATTACGATTTCGTGAGTCGAGTTGTGGTGGACTATTTTTTTTATTTCCTTCCATTTCCTTTTTTCGTTTCCTGCCATTAAAAAAAACACCTGGAGTTGGGTTGTCGTAGCTACTATTGTTTGTCTTGTGGGGTCTGTGCCTCCTGCCCCAAGCATAATATTTGCACAAATTCACCTTTGGTTGAGAATTGTTGGGAGGTGTGTTGTCAATACACAAATAACCCGCACATAAAAGAGAGAAGCTTACGACGACGTTTCGGTCCGACTTGGACCATTTACAAAGTCACACTAACCAGAAATGGAGCAGGACGGCTATATATAGGCAGGAAGAGGTGGTGGTGGTGGTGGTAGTAGTAGTACAAGAATGGTATATAATACCGACAAGATGAAATTAAGACATGCGCAACACCCGGGCATCCCCATCATAGACGTTTCGCCATCCAGCCAGCCACTGGATGGCGAAACGTCCACAACAAAGACACCCAGACGCCGCACGTGTCTCAATTTCATCAGTAGTGGTAGAAGTGGTGAATGAGGACGACGAGCCAGTCCAAAACAAAGGAAGGGGAGCACTGCAGGTTCTGGGACTGCACTATAATCCTCAGTATCCAAGCCAAGGCCACCCCGTCCTGGATTCTATCTACTTTCCTCAGTAGAGGAAGGAGGAGGAGACTCCTCTCCTACATCTGTACTGTGGGCCACGGTCTTGCGAGTGAAAAACAAATATTGATGGCATAAACCTTGGTAATAAATACCGATAAGTTAAGCAAACACTAGAACATTTTTATTAGAAAACGTTTCGGTCCTGAGATCTTGATCACTTCTAACAGAGGTTGAAAGACAGTATATATAGGTGGAGAGCGAGGTGTGAGTGACGTATGGTGACCTGAAGAATGACATGTTGGGATGAGGACGGGTAGACGATGTGATCATGTGACTCCATGTATTGTGTTGCTGGGTAGGTGCTGCTTTGCCTGGTTGAGTATCACGTATGCTAATGTAGAAATTTTGTGGTTTCCAGTGTTGCGTTCTGTTGTGTCGGTGACACAGATTAGCGAGGCTTCTAGACACCGTCGGCGTCTAAGGTCTTGTTCGGTGAGAACGATGCCTCATCCCAGTTCATCAAATGTCCTGTGGAGTCTCTGTGGAGGACACAGGCTACCTTAAGTCGTCTCTGTTACTGGCATTTCGATGCTCGTTTAGATGGACCGCAAGATCTCTGCCATTTCCACCTACATATTTCTTGGGACAGAATCCAGAGGATGGTGTAGAGTCGTAGACGCCTGCTGTGGAAGTTAGAGGTGTGGGGCTGTGTTTCGTAGTGAGGTCATCTATCAAAGACATTATTTACTACGAAACGCAGCCGTGGCTCTGACACCCCCTCCCTCTTCTGCAGGTCTGGAGTTTTGAGACTCTCTGATCGAGGGTTCTATCCCCGCCCGTGGTATGGTTTGTACAAGTACTTTCCCAAAAATTAAACAGACCTCTGCACACTACGGCCTTACAGGTAAATATGAGAGCACTTAAACCAATAAACTAACCTATGGTATAAACTTACAAAAACAAAAATTTCACTTACACAACATCTTGCTACATCTGCTGTGCTTCACCTACTGAACTAAACGCACCTCACTCTCCCTTCTGCTGGCCACTCTGACCAGGAATAATTCACGTCAGGTTTCTGTACAAATCCCGGAACTATGGAGCAAATTTTATACAATATTTGTAACACTGCATAATAAATACACCGTAATAAAATACTAATTGTGTCATTAAGGATACATGTATATTGATCAATTAAAGAATTTCCAAAATAGCGATTTATATGTATAAATTAAGAAAGGCATGTACAAGTATGTGTGCGCGCGCAGTATGTGTGTGTCTTTACAAAGAAATAGTGAAATGCAAAATATTAAAGTGACCTGGTAGGCAACGCTCTCTCGCCTGACACAGTGTCGGTGGTTCGATCCCCGGCAAGGGTGAAAACTGAAGGTGTTTCCTTTCAACTGCTGTCCCTGTTCACCTAGCAAGCAAGCAGGTACCTGGGTGTTAGTCGACTGGTGTGGGTGGCATCCTGGGCAACTAGACTGAAGGGTCCCAGTGGTAATAAGACAGAGTCCATCGATGACGCACTACCTTTCTTGGGTTATCCTGGGTGGCTAACCCTCCGGGGCTGAAAATCCGAACAAAATCTTTTATCTTAAAAGCAGACTCGGGGGAAGGGGAGGGGATGTACACTGTTCCCCGACTTTGAGTCCCGGTCAGATTAGTGTCTTTCCAGCTAGTCTGGTTTTCCAAGGTTATGCATTAAATAGTCCCCTCAAGGAAGGTTCCTTGATGTTGGTGAGGGGCTCTTGATTTAGGGAATTGGATCTGTGCTCCAGTTCCCCGAATTAAGCCTGAATGCCTTCCACATCCCCCCCCAGGCGCTGTATAATCCTCCGGGTTTAGCGCTTCCCCCTTGATTATAATATGCATTAAATATAATATTTTACAATGTAGCTTGTAGCTCAATGGTAGCGCATTCTCCTGTTTCCTGAACCTACCCTAACCTAACCTTCAGGGACTGATTACCTGATCTTTTGTACCATGTCTAGCTATAACACTGTACTGTCTACCATGTACCACTGTCCCATGTACCATGTACTAATATTGTACCACTAACATATACTAACATTGTACCACTAACATATACTAACACTGTACCATGTATCATGTACCACTGTTACAATATGCCATGTACTAACATTGTACCACTGTTCCATATATTAATACTGTACCACTAACAATGTACCGTGTAACACTAATATACCATGCACCACTGTACCATATACTATTACATTGTACCACTGTACCATGTACAAACATTGTACCACTGTACCATATACTAACACTAACATGTACCACTAACATTGTACCATGTACCAATGTATCATGTACCACTGTAGCAATGTACCATATATCACTGTACCATGTACTAGCATTGTACCATGTACCACTGGACCATATACTAACATTGTACCATATACTAACATTGTACCATGTACCACTAACAATGTACTATGTACCACTGTAACAATGTACCATGTACCACGGTACAGTGTCACATAGTACCCACAGTGCACCACCAACAGTCAGTATATTATACCATCATCGCTACTTTTTTTTTTTATGGTAATATTTTATGATTGTTGTCTTTATGATGGTTCAAGACTCTCCCGAAACTATTATAACTTTTATTCCATTTTATTGGCTATTTTTAATAATAAAATAATAATATAAATAATGAAAATATCCTTACATGATCAATTCCTCGAAAAATAAAAGATTCTTGTAATAAAAAATATTGTGGCGTCGCACCTCACTCTTCTTGGTGTCACACCTCACTCTTCTTGGCGTCCCATATAACTTCTTAGCGTCACACCTCACTCTTCTTCCACTCTACGTGTAGCAACATGGATAATGATATTATTGTATTCCCGAGCAGTGACCTGCCTCCTGATGTATGAGAGAGCCAGCAGGTCACCTGTGCTCACCACTCTCATCACTCTCTCTTCGTAGATCTTAGCTACTGCACCTCCACAGGTCATTAAAGACCGAGCCACACAAGGAACGCAACACACAATACACAGGTACACAAGCTGTAGCAGGGTCACCACCGCCAAGACTGTAAACAATAGCACTGAGATAGTGACTATTTCTTGGTACACAGTGGCTTGTGGGATATAACATCCGTAGTGGGTTGAAGAGTCACCGTGGATGTAATCCTCCACTTCTATGTCACACCTGGCAAAGGAGGGGAACACCAGCGACATACAATCTGCGTATGTGACGGCATCACGAGATACATGATTTTTAGTAAAAATTTCTAATATTTTCCCGTTGGTTAGCCAGTAGTAACTCAATAATGAAAACATATCTAATATAAGCATCATTAAATTAATCACTATGGAGGAATGGAGCAGCCTTGAAAAACTACCCACATACTGGCCAAGGGTCTCCACTGCTATATTTCTAGCAGTGGCACCTCCACCCTCCAAGTCATATTGGACGGATGCATCTGGTAATGGTTTTTGCAGTCTATTATCACTAAGAATATACTCGGCAAAAACAAGGGTTGAATATGGGATAAATAAGTAAGACAGCCAGAAGATATATTTCAGCGCTTTAGACCTGGTGCGGCTACCATCACCATCGTTATACCCCACTGAATAATGTTTAGTAACACACATGTCAATATACTCAGGGGGTATAACTTGACCTCCATTCCTGTTGAAACATTTGATCTCCCCACCACTCAGTTGAAGTCTGGCAAAGAGAATCACTAGCAGAAGCAAGGCCAGGCGATGAAATATGGTAGATATGCTAGTTAATTCTCCAGTGCCAAAAGTAGTAATCCATTTGACAATCCGCACCACTAAACGTGGCTCTAAGAACTTTTTGATCCACTGAGCCATTTTCAAGGTTAATACTTAGTTGCGAAGAAGAGATAAATTTGTTAGATTTGAACAACTTCACAAGTCAATTAATATTACTTAACTTAGTTTACCACTTCATAAATAATATAGTGTTAGAGAAAATATAGTGATACTGGAATATGTTTTGTTGTACTATAAAGTAATATAATATTACACAGGTTAGAGTGATGTTTCAATTATGTGTAATGTGAGACTTTATAATATAATGTTAGAGAAAATATAGTGATGTTGGAAAATATATGATACTATAAATATAATACACAGATTATATTGAAGTTTCATGTGTAATGTGTGACTTTATAAGTAATATAATGTTACAAAAATTATAGTGAGTACTATAACAGTGGTGGTAGATGTGTAGTGTACAGAAATAACCCGCAAATAGAAGAGGAGAGCTTACGAGGACGTTTCGGTCCTACTTGGACCATTTACAAAGTCACACTAACGAAAAGGAGAGGAGTGAGTATATATAGGCAGGAGGTGAAAGAGGTAGTAGTGGAGGTAGAAGGTAGTAGTGGGGAAGGTAGTGAGCAGTAGCAGCTAGTCAAATACTGAGAGTAGCACTGCAAGGGAGCTAGGTGCCCACAGAGGGTAAGAGCAAGAACGCAGAGGGGGAAATAAAAAAAATGAAGGAACAAATACCCAAGGCAGAAGAGAGACAATCCAAAGGAGAAAAAAAGGAAAGGGGAAGAGGGAGAAGAAAAAGAATAAGGAATCAGGTTAAGTCACGGGTGTTTTGAAGTTAGGAGCATTTGCGGGTTATTTGTGTATTGTTACGGTATTGTGCCTTTGTGGATGCGTAGTGGTGGATGTATAGCGCAGCGACAGATGTATAGCGCAGCGACAGATGTATAGCGCAGCGACAGATGTATAGCGCAGCGACAGATGTATAGTGCAGCGACAGATGTATAGCGCAGCGACAGATGTATAGTGCAGTGATAGATGTATAGTGCAGTGGTAGAAGTGTAGTGATAGATGTATAGTGTGGTGATAGATGTATAGTGTAGCAATGTATAGTGCAGTGGTAGAAATGTAGTGATAGATGTATAGTGTAGTGATAGATGTATAGTGTAGACGTAGTGATGGTAGATGTATAGTGTAGTGATGGTAGATATATAGTTTAAAGTCCTGTAGCACCTGGTCATAAAACTAAGTCATCATAACAAGGTCATCAGTAGAGCAGTAGATATTTTATCCATATATGCATTACTTCACCACTAATTTGCAGTACTATATTAATACAAATATATTAAGATAAAAGAATGTAATAATGTAACCCAGAGCCACCCAAGGCAAGAACAGACACGATCAGTGTTTACGTAAGTGTCATCCAGCCAGGAGGGCAGGTGTTATTAGAATCAAGGGGAAGCGCTAAACCCGTAGGATTATATAGCGCCTGTGGGGAGGATGTGGAAGGTATTCAGACTTAATTCAGGTAACTGGAGCAAGGATCGATTTATTTATCATCAATCGAGTTATTTATCAAGTCAGAGCTGAGCGAGAATATTGGGAGAGCACCAGATGACAAGTCGGAGAGAGAGAGAGAGAGAGAGAGAGTTGAGGAAAAGAAAGATGACAGGTCAGGTGATGAAAACAGAAAAAAAAATACAGGAGATTAATAATAGTTAAACTGGCAGCAGCAGCAGCAGTAGTAGTAGTAGTAGTAGTATTAATATTACAAGTGGTGGTAGTAGTTGGAGTAGAAGCCGTAGTAGTAAAAGAAAGGAAGCATTTTTATCTCTTAGTCCACTAGTGATAAAACTTGTGCCCTGACCTCCCTATATCTCTGACTCGTGAAATCGTAATGACACGATTGCAAACAAACCACGGTACGGGCGGGGATTGAACTTGCGGTTAGTCTCGAGTATCCAGACCGACGAGTCAATCACTGGGCCAGCTGGCTACAAGAAGATTCATCCAACTAGGTATAGTTATACACCACAGGCATACTAGCATAGACACCACTGACCACAAATGGAAGTTTTTAGAGATTAATCTCTCGCTAGCGTGGCCGTGACGAACTAGCTCAAGTCCCCTCTAAGCCGTCATGACTCACGAAATTGTAATGACCGAGTGGCTAACGCGTCAGTCACTAACCGCGAGTTCAATTTCCGCCCGTTCCGTGGCTTGTTTACAACTGTCATTACCCAAGTATCTTAATTCATTATCCCGTCTATTTTATGAACCATTTATCTACAGGGACAGGAGTGCTGGGCTCAGTCATCCTTAGCCGTTCAAACTCCCCCACAGTAGTGACAGCGTGGATGGGACAGTGGGAGATGGTGGGGAGAGCATTATTGGGGGATATTAAAGAACCGCTTTACCCACGAAATCGTAATAACACTATTATACGAATTGGATGAATCTTACTGTTGCCAGGTGGCCCAGTGGCTTACGCGCTGGCCTCTGGAGTTTAAAGACTCGCTTGCCGCGAGTTCAACCCCCACCCGTACTGTGATTTCAACTACTCAAGATCAGCATAAATTCGTATGGATGATAAAGCTAAACAAAAAAAAAAAAAGGTCGATATCATAGACATTTTTATTTATGCTATTCCAATAAAGTTGAAACTCAGGAAGAATTAAAAATCACATTTCAACCAAAATGAAATTATGGTAGTGATAGAAGCTCTTGAGTGAAGGTTGATCACTATGGTTGATCAGAGTCACAAGTTTCATGGTTTATAAACCTTAGCTCAGGTTGGTGACTCTGTATAATCAAAACTATTGAGTAACTTACAATATAGTATAAACCATTGAATATTAAACTGTTATACTATGTAGTGGAAACGAGTCACTTTTAGGGGGGGGGGATTATCCTAGGTAATGTACACGTTACTCTGTACGATTGTAGTTATGTAGACCTGTACCTAAATTAACTTTCTTACATTGCTAAGTAAACATCTCTTATAGTCTGAAAAATGGTATGGCGATACCAACAAATTGTGGAAGAAAACCACTTGTGTACAGTTCAGTACATAATAGGAAACGTACCGCCGCAAGTGTCTTCAGTACCAGTGGCGATGCCAGTCGTGGCGAAAAGTTTCAAGTAAGAAATATTCTGAACTCTACAAAAGTGCATTTTTCCCCACATTACGGTTTGCAGGCAAAATTTACACAAAAATGTTGAAAAATAAGGGAAGATTCACTGGCAACTAAACAAGACTTATTGGCTCGTGGTTTTTTGCCCAACTTATTCAAGACACCAAAAATAAATAAATAAAATATATGTGTGTGTGTGTGTGTGTGTGCGCGCGCGCGCGCGCGCGCGCAAGCGCAATAAGATCACAGTAAACAGGCGATTTCAGAATATGCAAAACAACCACTGTGAAAGAATAGAGAAATTCCAAGCGTAATGCATCAGAGGAAGGCATATAAAGGGTCTAGACCACACCTCACTATCACATCCCACAACAAAGCAACACCTGACGCGCGACTCATAAGGGAGCACTGCAGCAGGCCCGCTGGCCCAACTAGATAGGTCCTTCACACAACCCACAAACTATTCTACCCAAGAATTAAGAATTTTAAAATTTATTATTTGTCCAATGTATTATTAAATTCTTCCCAAATTCTATTAATTGTAAATGGATCTAATTTATATAAACCAAAGGAAATATTCATATTATTGTCAAAACTGCTTTTTATGAAATAAGATTCAATTATATTCCTGTCGACCACGGACTTGCTTGATACAACTTTCAACTTTTTGAAAATCAATTGGATGGTTAAAATCTCTCGCATGAATAGAGCATTGGAATCTTGTCCAGTTCTAATGCTATATATGTTTTAATCTTAGTTCGAGACTTACCAGTTTGACCGTAGAGACATATCCATCAGCATTTTGGGAAGAATTCTTATCAAAAATTTTTTTTTCTATCAAGATTTTTAAATACAACTGATATTAAAAGTCTTAAGAAGAGAAGGCATATCAACCAAGTTTTCATGGTAAGGGAGAACCAACATTTTTAGTTGAATAATGCTGGTTGTCCCTTTTTGGGTTGTAAAAAGTATTTCTAGCAATTTTAAAAGATTTATTAATTACATTTCTTGGGTATTTCAAATCATTAGCCATTTCATAAATTTTGGATATTTCCTCATCTATGAACTCTGGACTACAAATACGTAAAGTTCTCAAAAATATTGATGAGAAAACAGACAGTTTAACTATCTTGATGTGACGAATAATAGTGTACATAGGAACAGTTATTTGTAGGTTTTCTGTAAATTTTAAATTTTAATTCATTACTACCCTTAATAATTAAAACGTCTGGAAAAGGCAATGAGTTTTCTTCAAACTTACTTACACATACATACATACATACATATATACATATATACATATATACATATATATATATATATATATATATATATATATATATATATATATATATATATATATATATATAATAAAGTGAAATCTAGTAAACCGGTTTCCTTTGATCCCTTCATGTTACCTTGCCCACACAACAGTCTTATAAGCTCATTCCCTCCTCCCCTCAACCCTTCCAATTTATGACACCTGACGGGCCAACAGGCCTGCTGCAGTGTTCCTCCTTTCCTATTAACAAGACATGTGCAACAGTTAGGCATCTATTCCGAAGTTCCGCCTACACACCAGGCTTCAGTAGAGTACAAAAGAGTTAGCAAAAACAGATGTGAAGACAATATAAACAGACCACCTCAGAACTATTCTTCAAGGGTGATGTACTAATTACACTGTTCACATCTCTTGTTTTTGCTGACTTCTGTACTCGACTAAAGCCTAGTGTAGGCGAAACGTTTCGGAATATCTAATTGTTGCACATGTGTCTTGCCTATCAACCTGTCGGCACTGTATACTATTTATATTCATCTGGTGGATGTTAAAGATCCTAGCACTAAAAACTTCTACTCTTACATGAAGTCTAAACATCTTCCTTTCCTTCTACCTAAAGATTTATTTACCCTTTAGTCATGCTATCCTCGTTCATTCTCTATACCCAAACTACCTCAACCTCTTCTCTGCCCTATAAATTTTACTTTGAAACCCCACACCGTCTTCTATTATTCACTCTCCGAAGTCTCTGCATAATACAAACAAGTTGTCCTCAAACATCTCTACTGCCTCGCCGCTGCAACTTAACACATTCGCATCCATATAGTGTTGGTAAGAGTATGCTCTTTTTACAATCCCCTTTTCCCTCCATGTATAAACTTATTGGCCTCTATAGACGACTTAACGCACCACCTACCTTATCCGTAGCATAGAAAAGAATACTCCCAGGCAAGACCTGTGTAGGTGATAAAGGAGATTTTGGATAGTGGAAGATAAGTGGGGGACAGGAGGGAATAGGAGAAAGGAGAGAAATAGCCGGGGCTAAACCCAGCTGCACGGCGTTGTTTGGCAAGGTAGAGGGAATAGTTGTCTGACCGTGCTGACTGCACGACTGTATAAGCTGAATGGCAGAACCAGTCAGGGTTTAGGGTGGCAAAGAACTCTTACAGGTGTCGACCGAGGGGGTCATACGCAAGCTTGCTGTTGTCTTTCTCACTGCAATGAAATGGGTGGGAGAGGGGAAACAAGGGAAGCTGGCTTGGTAAAAAGAATGTCTAAGGTCCACCCCTGCAGAGGGCAAGGCAGAAGTTGAGAAGAGAGGTTAGGAATAGAGGTTTAAGAATAGAGAAGGAGGAGCAGGATTGTATAGGGGTTGGAAGAGGTTTAGAGTGTCATCTGGCCGTCTAACTGTTCCGTCGAGGTAGGTTGTCCATTTGTCTTGGTGGGTTTCTAGTTGGTCAGTCTGCCTGTCACAGTTCTTACCAGAACACGTTCGGTGCCGGGGTGCCAGTCAGGGACGTGGAGAGACTTGTGGCAAAGTCGTCCCACTCCACGCCCAGCACCCACCGCAATGCACGGTTCTGAATACGCTGCAGTTTCAGGACATTGGTTTTTGCAGCAAGAGAAAGAGCAAGAGTTGTATATGTGACAAGTGGCCGTATGAGAGCCTTGTACAGGTGTAGTTTAGCGTGAGGAGAGTTTATGAGCTTGTACAGTCACATGTGCAACATCTGAATATCTTTATTGTAGACGTTTCGCCATCCAGTGGCTTCATCAATACAGATTATAGGAGATAATTAGAAGACAGTAGAACTATATACAAAAGATGAGGTAATCAGTCCCTCAGCCTTGGAGTTAGTGTTCACAGCATTGTGATGGAGGAGAATCTGGAGTAAAGGCAAGAAGACTGGCGGTTATATAGGCGTCAGTGGATAAGGACGTGTAGCAGACGAGGGCATAGTCACTGGTAGGCGGGATTCCCCAGCGGAAGTAGGTCCTACCCAAAGTGATGGGTTAGTTGTAGCAGCCACTGGATGGCGAAACTTCTACAATAAAGATACCCAGATGTTGCACGTGTCAATTTTTATCTTGTCGATATTGTATACCATTCTTGTACATGCAATTCTTTAAACACTACCTTTCATACCTGGAGTATTTTTCAGGGGACCAACGCCCCCGCGGCCCAGTCCATGACCAGGCCTCCATAGTTCCTTAACTTCAATTCTCTCGTGTATCTGATTTAACCAACATTTACTTTTCCTCACTGAAATTCCCTCTTATCTTACCTTTTCGCTTAGAGCTGGGACAAGCTTTTTCATAACATGAATATTCATTTTTCTTTTCTTCTGTACTACATCCACGCGCATTCAAACATCCCACGTTATTTTTTTTATTAATAAGACTGTTTAGCCTCTTGCTCCAGGCATTCTAGTCGCCTGACTCAAGAAATCGTAATGTCACGATTGCAAACAAACCATACCCCCGGCCGGGATTGAACCCGCGGTCATAGTCTCAAAACTCCAGCCCGTCGCGACGGGCTGGAGTTTTGAGACTATGACCGCGGGTTCAATCCCGGCCGGGGGTGGTTTCTAGTCGCCTTTTTACGACACGAATTTCAAATTAGGACGCTTCGCCTTGCCGGTGGTTCATTTGTTTACAGAGCAAGCATTATACTCTACTTACTCTTAGAACTGAAATTAACCCCTTCCCACCCACAAAACGACATACATACACAACCATTCAGATTATGGGAGAGTAAATATATGTAGATATACGAGAGTGGCTATTTCGACAGGAGAGGAAAGGTAAGTAGGATGTGGAATTGTTGGAAATTTTTCGTTTCAGTGGGAAGGAACAGGTAATAATGAACCAAGGTATAGTGGTAGTTATGCTTATACGGATGCGGGGCGGCAGAGATGGCATTGGAGATTAATGTACGTGAATAAGGTGCACAAATTAGATTATAATCAAAGAAGCGCTAAACCCACTAGGATCAAGCACAAATTAGAACTGTGTGAAATGTTGAATTTTGAGAGTCCATAATGTTGAGATAGTTTGGTGGTTTAGAAAGGAACATTCTGACCAAAAAAGAAAGTGGATAACTCCTGGGTAGACGGTAAGAAGTATTCAAGAAGGTACGAGAATTTGGGAGAAGGCTTAGATTGGTCAGGTCATGAGCATCCAGCAGGCATGCGTTTTAGTTTTCTATTGGATTTACACCTGATATTAAAGTAGAAAATATATGAAGGGATTCAGAGGGAAAACCACTCTCCTTGTATTTTAAGAAAAGGCAGTGACTGCACTGGGGGGGGGGGAAATAGTCTCAATGTGAATTGTGATGTTTACAGTTTTCAGGGACGGTAGAGGTACCAAAAAAACCAACCCTATGTTTACTGAACACTAAGTATGTAGTACTAACGAACCCACATGAAAATACAACCAAGACAAGAGTACGGTACATTTGTCCAGGGCCTCTATTTTAGGTTAATTGAACAGTACTTTTGATTGTATAGTCTTTTAGTGGATGGAATTCACGGCGAGAAGCTAATAAAAATAATTGTTTTGCTAAATACGGATATTATGTTGAGGCGTCAGTGACTACACAGTGTCTACCACATCTTGGTTCCAGGCAACAGTGGCCATGATGACCGTTCTTCCTACACTCGTCATCGTTGTTACACTGGTGGTTGAATACGAAGCAGCTGAGGAACGGGTCAGGAGGAGGGCAGGAAGACCTGTGCAAGAAAATTTTGTATATAAGTGACCAAGGTTTTAATTTATGCAAAAAATTCAGACTACGTTAAGTAATTTATATCGTAGTTGATATTTCACTTATGACCCACGAAATCTTAACACGATTATAAAGAAATGGGGGGGGGGCGGGTGGAGTTTGAACCCATATGCTTACCGAGTTCTAAAACTCTCCTATTCCTATTTTTTTTCATTTTTCATAAACTTTGAAAAAAAAATGTTTAAATTCCGAAGTAGAAGCGTTGACAATCCACAACTGAAACTAAACTAAAACTTCCTACAAAGGCAGTAAGCAGTGACAGGTCTCGCACCACCTTGAAAACAGCAGTGGATGGGTGGGGAGGGGGACAGCTAACGTCACTGGTATTAATTAGTCTTGCAAAATACCGCAGAAATAAATGAGAAAATGAATAAATGGTGTAGAAAACCAATATGGTGAGACTTTTGCAACAATTGGGTGTATTCTGCAAACGTTTCGGCAGCCAGTGGCTTCGTCAGTCCAAGATTGATGGACTGAACACAGACTCCAGGCTGAGGTACCGATTACCTTTAACTCATTATCCATCTTTCTCTGCACTGGACTGAAGAAGTCACTGGCTGGCGAAAAGTTTCCAGAATAGATACCCAAATGTTGCAAAAGTGTCATTTATCAATTGTGAGAACCTCTCAAATATATTCATTCCTAAGTAACAGCAATGTTACAAGATAATAATCTAATATTTCTGTCTCAACCTATTTTTAACTCTCAAGTTTGTGCACATCTTAAACAATGAAAAGCGATGGTCAAGATTTTACCAATTCTGATCCTAGTCGAAAATTCCGGTTCTACTGCATTAATGGGTTAAGTCTAAAGAGCAGTTTATTATAATTCAATTTCTCACAAGAACACTTCCAGTACAGAGGTACTTTTAAAAAGCAATGTAAAGACGATGTAGTCCATCACCCTGAAGGATGATTTTATTAGTCTTTACATCGCTTCTGCTACTTCCGACAGACTGGAGAAGCCTGCCGTGTAGGCTTCAGTCGAATACAGGAAAAAATTCGGAATACCTAACTTGTTTCATATGCATCTCTCGTATACTATTATAAAAAATGTATTAATATTTACATCATAGCTTAGGAACTTACGATTGTGAGTGTTGGTATCTTCCCATACAGGCCTTAATAGCAAACACCTGACAGCAGTACTTGTTAGGGCCACACTGCTCATCTCTCTCACATCGTTTATGGGTCAAGAAGCCACCAGAGTTTCTGGGTGGACACACGGACAGAGACGGGTTGCTGTCGAGTTTATGCCAAAGTCAACATTAGTAGTCTACAAAGCAGACTTAAAATACACACACATACACATATATACACACACATACACGCACAAAAGAGCGAAGATTTTCCGCTAATCTCTTTAACCATCTCAGTAATATTTGTGATTTATCACTTAAGATTATGTTTAATAATGACCAACAGGAGAAAACTAAACAATACAAATAATGATACAACAGCAGCAAGTACTCACGGAGGTACAGGTATGAAGGGCGGAGATGTTGCTCCGGTCAGAATCATAATCTGTTAAAACAAAAAACTCTTGAGAATTTTGAGGTGCAATAATGCAAATATGGGGTGAAAGTATTAAAATACCGACACTGGAGAAAGACAAGTGCAGTATATACTAGGATAGCGTTATACTGCATTTGGGTATCCAAGTATTGTACATTTTTCATAAGCACTAATGATAAAGTTTAGAAATACTGGTTTCTATTTTTATAGAAAAATAGAAAGTGTAGATAACCCTACAATGGAAGTTGGCATGGAAACACCGAGAAACTGACCACAAGCAGTAATTTTATACCAAAACGTTTAGCTTGCTCAGTCAGCGTTTCATGTCTGGTAGGATGTGCTGCAGCGTCAAACTATGAACACAGCATACAGAGGATAAGTCACGAAATTTTAACACGATTACAAGCAGATCACGGAATGGGAGGGACTAACCCATGGCAAGCGAGTCCTAAAACTCAAAAGGACAGTGTGTTAACGCACTGACCTGAGTTTCAGAACTTGCTTGCCATGGGTTCAATCTCCACCCATCCCCTGGTTTGATACAAAGGTTCTCTCTTCCATTCAAAGCTAAATCTTCGCAACCGACAACTTCCTGGAAGATTGCCTTGCTGAGATGGTGACCAGATCCACTCCTCAATTCGCATCCAGACACCTTTCCTTGCCTGCTGTTTACGCGCACCTTAAAGAAAGCTATGAACTGGGATACTGGAAAAGTATCTGGTGTACCACGGTATACAGCAAAAATGTGATAATGCAAGAATTTAGCAAATTAAGCACTGCAGTATCTACTTGTTCACTTAGGTAAAACTTGAGATTTAATTTACCAAGTAGTGCCGTGACGAGTAGGTAGTTGTAGATTCGCCAGTATATACGCCCGGCCCGGGCCTTTTCCAAGAGGTGGCCCGGCCTTGGCTCCCTGTCGTGGGAGTCTCAGACCAATGTCTGCCACGGGAAGAGGTACACACACTTCCTCATCGTCTGGGACCAGCTGTCCCCAGGTCCCCCGCCCACACTGGGCTCGAAGGGTGTGGTAGTTGCATAGCAACAGAATGTGAAAAGGTGCAAAGGCAGTAAGCGCTACAAGATCCTTTTGGAGCCATACCCACCTTTGGTCCGAAGCTCGAGAGCTGGGGAAGCTCAAGAATGCTTCTTGCTGTGTGGTGGTGGTGGTGGGTGGTGTTGGTGGTGGGTGGTGGTGTTGGTGGTGGGTGTTGGTGGTGGGTGGTGTTGGGTGGTGGTGGTGGTGGTGGTGGGTGGTGTGGGTTGTGGTGGTGGGTGGTGAGGGTTGTGGTGGTGGGTGGTGAGGGTTGTGGTGGTGGGTGGTGAGGGTTGTGGTGGTGGTGGGTGGTGAGGGTTGTGGTGGTGGTGGTGGTGGTGGGTGGTGTTGGTGGTGGTGGGTGGGTGGTGTTGGTGGTGGTGGTGGTGGTGGTGGGTGGGTGGTGTTGGTGGTGGGTGGGTGGTGTTGGTGGTGGGTGGGTGGTGTTGGGTGGGTGGTGTTGGTAGTGGTGGTGGTGGTGGGTGGGTGGTGTTGGTGGTGGTGGTGGTGGTGGGTGGGTGGTGTTGGGTGGGTGGGTGGTGTTGGTGGTGGTGGTGGGTGGGTGGGTGGTGTTGGTGGGTGGGTGGGTGGTGTTGGTGGTGGTGGTGGGTGGGTGGGTGGGTGGTGGTGGTGGGTGGGTGGGTGGTGTTGGTGGGTGGGTGGTGTTGGTGGGTGGGTGGTGTGGGTGGGTGGTGTTGGTGGGTGGGTGGGTGGTGTTGGTGGGTGGGTGGTGTTGGTGGTGGGTGGGTGGTGTTGGTGGTGGTGGGTGGGTGGTGTTGGTGGTGGTGGGTGGGTGGTGTTGGTGGTGGTGGGTGGTGTTGGTGGTGGTGGTGGTGGTGGGTGGGTGGTGTTGGTGGTGGGTGGGTGGTGTTGGTGGTGGTGGGTGGGTGGGTGGTGTTGGTGGTGGTGGTGGTGGTGGGTGGGTGGTGTTGGTGGTGGTGGTGGGTGGGTGGTGTTGGTGGTGGTGGTGGTGGGTGGGTGGTGTTGGTGGTGGTGGTGGGTGGTGGGTGGGTGGTGTTGGTGGTGGTGGTGGGTGGTGGGTGGGTGGTGTTGGTGGTGGTGGTGGGTGGTGGGTGGGTGGTGTTGGTGGTGGTGGTGGGTGGTGGGTGGGTGGTGTTGGTGGTGGTGGTGGTGGTGGGTGGGTGGTGTTGGTGGTGGGTGGGTGGTGTTGGTGGTGGGTGGGTGGTGTTGGTGGTGGGTGGGTGGTGTTGGTGGTGGTGGTGGGTGGGTGGTGGTGTTGGTGGTGGTGGTGGTGGTGGGTGGGTGGTGTTGGTGGTGGTGGGTGGGTGGGTGTTGTTGGTGGTGGTGGGTGGGTGGTGTTGGTGGTGGTGGTGGTGGGTGGGTGGTGTTGGTGGTGGTGGGTGGGTGGGTGGTGTTGGTGGTGGTGGGTGGGTGGTGGTGGTGGGTGGGTGGGTGGGTGGTGTGGGTGGTGTTGGTGTGTGGTGGTGGTGTTGGTGGTGGTGGTGTTGGTGGTGGTGGTGGTGGTGGGTGGTGGTGGTGTTGGTGGGTGGTGGTGGTGTTGGTGTTGCTGCTGCTACTACTACTACCTCATTTGTAGTGTGAATTTGCTTGCCTAGTGGCGTGGTTCACGACTGTCTCTTGACTAGCTGTACCATCGAGGGTTTAGCAAGCTGAAAGCTTTCTGGGTTCTGACTAGTCAGTCAGTCACTACAATTATCGCACTCGGAAGCACAGCAAGCTTTCAATTAGCTAAACACTTGAGACAATCACCAAGGAAAAACCGTGGTCAATCACTACTCAGCACACTGATTCACCACGGTACTGAAATATTACACTAAAAATTTCACCAGTAGGCAGACTACAATGCCTGCCTATTTGACTTAACACTGTCATACCTGGCTTTCCTACATATAGTGCTATCACATTTTATCAGACAACACTGGCTATGTCGGCTAAAGGTTGATGAATGAGACTTGTGTAACATTTTGGTGTCTTTACTGTGGGAAAGTTACGCCAGCCAGTGGCTTCCTCAGTCCAATATAGATAAGAATGGTAATCAGTCCCTCAGCCTGAAGCCGATGTAATTCCATTCTCCTGATCTTTCGCCAATCTTTGACTGAAAAACCACTGGGTGGCGAAGCGTTACCACAACCAAGATATACAAAGCAAAACGTTAATTATCGATTGCAGGTCTTTACACCACCATTTCAATATTTGAAGTGAACAAAAATATACATGCAAGAACTTATTACTACTCGGTGGGGGGGGGGGGGCAAAGAAACAAGAATTTTACAGTATAAACCACGGAACGGGCGAGGGTTTGAACACATGGGAAACTAGTCCTAAAAAAAAAAAAAGGGGGGGGGGGGGACTAACTCGCGGTTAGTCGTGAAACCCCAGACCGACGCGTTAGCCCCGCCCGTGGTATGGTTTGTTTGCAATCGTATAACGGTTTCGCGAGTCACGATGACGGCTTTGAGGGGACCCGAGCTAGAGTTCGTCATGGTCACGCTGGCGGGAGATTCATCTATAAAACTTCCATTTGTAGTCACAGTGGTGCCTATGCTAATCTTCCTATGGTGTATAAATATACCTAGTTGGATATCTTATTGTAGCCAGTTGGCCCAGTGGCTAACGCGTAGGTCTGGACTCTGGAGGTTTAAGACACTCGCCGCGAGTTCAATCCCCACTCGTGGTATAGTCCTAAGAACATAAGGCGGAACACTGCAACAGGTCTGTTGGCCCATACTAGGCAGGTCCTTCACAATCCACTAAAACTTAGTGGATTGTTTGCAGTAGTGTTGTGGAGTCTAATCACGCTCTGCTGGTGCAGCCTAGTGTAAGTGATAATATTCCATGACAAGCTAAGAGAAACTCTTCTATGACCTTTTAATTAATTATACTCATGGGTTAGACCTACCTCAATGGTCACACATCCCTGGGGGAAGTGGATTATAATAAAAAGAACTAAACCCACCAAAATCATACAGCGCTGTGGGGGAAGTGGAGACAGACTTATGGGGAAGAACGTGCGCTGTGTCAGCTATGTGCGCCACTTACCTGACTGTTGCCCAAGTTAGTATCAGGAGTCCTTAACAATCCTTTAAGGGTTAAACAATTAAAATGAAATGTTTGAAACATCATCCAAAATTTGTAAATATGGAGGTTAATCATGCACAACTTGCAAACTGGACTGTTGCCAACTATTGTTTTGACCAAGCATAGTTTCTGCTATAACTGCGAAATTCAATCAACCAAATAAAGCATTTTTTTTATATTAAATACTAAATGTTTTGTTAACAGTTTTAAAGGCTGTCAACTAGACAGGTATCATTAAGGTTGCATGTAACCTGATCAATTAAAGAACGTCTAAAAGAGCAATTTAAATGTGTAAATTTACAAGGTACGTACTTATGTATGTATGTATGTATGTATGTATGTATGTATGTATGTATGTATGTATGTATGTATGTATGTATGTATGTATGTATGTATGTATGTATGTATGTATGTATGTATGTATGTATGTATGTATGTATGTATGTATGTATGTATGTATGTATGTATGTATACGAGTGTCGCGCGGTGTACACAGTGTCCGGGGCTCGATCCCCGGCAAGGGGATCCTTACACCGGCTGTCCCCGTTCACCTAGCAAGTAGGTACCTGGGTGTTAGTCTATTGGTGTGGGTAACATCTTTGGGGACAAGACTGAAGGACCCTGGAAATAAATGGTATAAAATACCGACAATGGAAATATAAACACACATGCAGTATAATGTGATCCTTTATTGACTACGTTTCGCCCACACAGTGGGCTGTTTGTGACTTGAAAAAGCCCACTGTGGGCGAAACGTAGTCTATAAAGAATCACATTATACTGCACGTGTGTATATTTCCACTGAAGGACCCTCTTGGGGACAAGACTGAAGGACTCTCTGCCTCTGAGTTATCCTGGGTGGCTAACCCTCAGAGGATAAAAGTCCGAACAAAATCTTATTTTGAAAGTAGACTCAGGGGGCGTAGTGTGTACACAGTTCCTCGACTTGGTGCCCAAGTGAGAAATTAGTGTCCTTTTTCAGTCCTTTCACCCGTTTACCTTAGTTGTCTGGCTCATGTATTAAGTGTCTACTGGCCTGCGAGGCAGGATAGTAGGCCAGCCTCGCAGGCCTACTGGCCCATGCGAGGCAGGTACAAGTCTCCTACCGGCTTAAGCAAATGCCCCAACCTAGTCAGTTCAGGTCACATTCACTTAAGGAACACAGCAACTAACCTAGTAGCATAAGCTAATCAGGTCCAACTCACACCCACTCTTGTATTTATCTAACCTATTTTTAAAACTACACAACGTTTTAGCCTTTATAACTGTACTCGGGAGTTTGTTCCACTCATCCACAACTTACCAAACCAGTGCTTTCCTATATCCTTCCTGAATCTGAATTTTTCCAACTTAAAACCATTGCTACAAGTCCTGTCTAGGCTAGATATTTTCAGTACGTTATTTACATCCCCTTTATTCCTGTCTTTCATATCCCCCCCCCTAATTCTACGCCTTTCTAGAGTGCAGATTCAGGGTCCTCAGTCTATCCTCATAGGGAAGATTTTTGATACATGGGATCAACTTTGTCATCCTCCTTTGTATGTTTTCCAGAGCATTTATATCCATTCTAATACGATGACCAAAACTGTGCAACAATCTAAACGAGGCCTAACCAAGGACATTAGAGTTGAACAACAACTTTGAACATTTGGGTAGATTTATTGTACACGTTTACAGTGAAGATACCCAGGTGTTGCACATGTTCAATTCTTCGCCTTGAGTTATCACCTAGCATTAGTTATCTGGGCGTTAGAAAAAAGGATAAGTGCAACTAATGCGATATTTATTGTGACAAAGTTTCGCTCTCCCGGAGCTTTGTCAAGCCGTTACAACTTTAAGCGAAAAGTTATCACAAATAAAATGTTGCAGTAATTGCACATGTGGCTTTTTACCTAACACTGTCGGCAATTTTACCAACAGTTTTCTGGGTGTTAACCAAACTACTAGGAATTTAATGTCATGAAAATCCACAAGAGGGTCACAGATGCTGCAAATTACTTACGGTCACCAAAATAGGAGTTAACTAAATTTATATACAGGTTTATATCTGTCGTATGTTTTAGATTTAAAGCCTACTAATTACACATGGATCATTAAAACTAGTGATCCCTCGCTGAGAATAGACTGGTAGCTAGGGATCACTAAATACAAAGTTTCACCCATGGGTGGGATTCGCGCTTGATAAAGCCCAGTCTTGAATGAAACTTAAAAAAATCTTACTATTGTGGGTGTGACTTTGACCTGCCTAACATGGGCCAGGAAGCCTGTAGCAGTACTCTTCCTAGGGTCTTAGGCTCATTATCTTTATGTTTGTAGATGAATGGTTCAGAGAACCGACATGTTGATAAATTAGACACATGTGCAACTCTTGGGTATCTTTATTGAGGAAACGTTTCGCCACACAGTGGCTTCATCAGTCCATACAAAGGAGAATCTTGAACAGGAGGAGAATGAGGTAATCAGTCCCTCAACCTTGAGTCGATGTGGTCAGTCCATCAATCTTGAATAGAATACGGCATACGTGCTGAGGAGCTTATAAACCGTTGGCAGGAGAGGTGCAGCAGTCATAGGTCGTGTAACATTTGTTCAATGTTGAAGTAGGTCGTGCCCAATTGCTTGCCTAATTCTTGGGCACGACCTACTTCAACATTGAACAAATGTTACACGACCTATGACTGCTGCACCTCTCCTGCCAACGGTTTATAAGCTCCTCAGCACGTATGCCGTATTCTATTCAAGATTGATGGACTGACCACATCGACTCAAGGTTGAGGGACTGATTACCTCATTCTCCTCCTGTTCAAGATTCTCCTTTGTATGGACTGATGAAGCCACTGTGTGGCGAAACGTTTCCTCAAAGATACCCAAGAGTTGCACATGTGTCTAATTTATCATTATCTTTATTCCCACTCGTGGGTACCGTCATTATCTACATAAACCTAGCTACCTTCCCAGGTACTGTCATATGCATCATGCACTACTACTTGGCCACATAGCATACAGTGTTCACTTTCATGAACAAACTTTACAGTGCACCTATTTAGAAGTCTTTACGAACAATTTTAGGTTAGAGTTTGTTAATCTAAGGATAATTCACATTTAGTTAACTGCAAATAAATACATTGGATGGCTTACGTCTGTCAAAATAGGGCTAGTACAAAGTGATTTAAATAAACAGTTTAGAAAACAGTAAAGCAAGAGAAAGAGGGAGGGAGGTGAAGAAAGGAGGGTGAAGATAGGATGGAAGTAAATGGCATAAAATACCGACACAATGGAAATATATAGTATAATGTGAGCCTTTATTGACAATGTTTCGCCCACGCAGTGATCACATACTGCTTGAACATCAAAATGGTATACAATACCGACAGGTTGTTAGGTAAGACACACATGCAACAGTTAGGCAACTTTATTCCGAAACGTTTCGCCTACACAGTAGGCTTCTTCAGTCGAATACAGAAAGTAGGCAGGAACAGTAGAGATGCGAAGACGATATAATCAGTCCATCACCCTTGAAGTCGTAGAATTTGAGGTTGTCAGTCCCTCAGCCTGGAGAAGTTCAGTTCCACAGTCAGGAACTATCTGAAGATCAAGCGACAGTGCGGAGACTTAAATAATGAGAAGAAAAAGAAAAAGAAGTAGAAGTTGTAGTAGTAGAAGTTGTAGTAGTAGAAGTTGTAGTAGTAGTAGTAGTAGTAGAAGTTGTAGTAGTAGTAGTAGTAGTAGTAGTAGAAGTTGTAGTAGTAGTAGAAGTTGTAGTAGTAGTAGAAGTTGTAGTAGTAGTAGAAGTTGTAGTAGTAGTAGAAGTTGTAGTAGTAGTAGAAGTTGTAGTAGAAGTTGTAGTAGTAGTAGAAGTTGTAGTAGTAGTAGTAGTAGTAGAAGTTGTAGTAGTAGTAGAAGTTGTAGTAGTAGTAGTAGAAGTTGTAGTAGTAGAAGTTGTAGTAGTAGAAGTTGTAGTAGTAGAAGTTGTAGTAGTAGTAGAAGTTGTAGTAGTAGTAGTAGTAGAAGTTGTAGTAGTAGTAGTAGTAGTAGAAGTTGTAGTAGTAGTAGTAGAAGTTGTAGTAGTAGTAGTAGAAGTTGTAGTAGTAGTAGTAGAAGTTGTAGTAGTAGTAGTAGTAGAAGTTGTAGTAGTAGTAGAAGTTGTAGTAGTAGTAGAAGTTGTAGTAGTAGAAGTTGTAGAAGTTGTAGTAGTAGTAGAAGTTGTAGAAGTTGTAGTAGAAGTTGTAGAAGTTGTAGTAGTAGAAGTTGTAGAAGTTGTAGTAGTAGTAGAAGTTGTAGAAGTTGTAGTAGTAGTAGAAGTTGTAGAAGTTGTAGTAGTAGAAGTTGTAGTAGTAGAAGTTGTAGTAGTAGTAGAAGTTGTAGTAGTAGTAGAAGTTGTAGTAGAAGTTGTAGTAGTAGTAGAAGTTGTAGTAGTAGTAGAAGTTGTAGTAGTAGTAGAAGTTGTAGTAGTAGTAGAAGTTGTAGTAGTAGTAGAAGTTGTAGAAGTAGTAGAAGTAGTAGAAGTTGTAGAAGTAGTAGAAGTAGTAGAAGTAGTAGAAGTTGTAGAAGTAGTAGAAGTAGTAGAAGTTGTAGTAGTAGTAGCAGCAGCAGCAAGAATGTAGCCACTGAGAGTTCATGTTCCTCTCAGATCCAGCAATTCTCACTTGAAAAGGTTGTCCAAGGCGTTTTCTGTACCAAGATGCCACGTGTTGCAGTGTCTGACAAGATGAACATCTTGGTACAGAAAACACCTTGGACAACCTTTTCAAGTGAGAATTGTTGGATCTGAGAGGGACATGAACTCTCAGTGGCTACATTCTCACTACTACTACTATGCACCTCTCCTTCCGACAGTATTTAAGTCTGCACTGTCGCTTGATCTTCAGATAGTTCCTGACTATGGAACTGAACTTCTCCAGGCTGAGGGACTAACAACCTCAAATTCTAAGACTTCAAGGGTGATGGACTGATTACATCGTCTTCACATCTCTACTGTTCCTGCCTACTTTCTGTATTCGACTGAAGAAGCCTACTGTGTAGGCGAAACGTTTCGGAATAAAGTTGCCTAACTGTTACATACGTGTTTTGCCTAACATACTGCTTAAGTGTTTATATTTCCAGGGTGAAGATGGGAGAGGGTGAAGAGCAGGCTAGGATACAAGATAGGCGGAGCACTGCAGCAGACCTACTGGCTTTACACATGCTAGACAGAATCAACTCGCAGCCACCTATCCTTACTCCATGTACTAGTCGAACTCATTTTTAAACCTACCCAAAGATTAAATAGTGTGGTTAATTTAAGATGTAAAGACGAATAGCCTACCACTGTTAGTCGAGAGTAAAAGTACATATTTAATCAAATACTAAGGGTTTATGTTGATGCGGGTTGGTAGTGGATTGATATAAAGGGGTGTGCATGTCACCAGCTCTTGTCTCCAGGCGAGGGCCGTAATAAGTCTGTAATGTGGCTGTTTTACAGCAACATACCTGCTTTGACTCACAGTAGCTAGTAAAGTGTAGTTCCTCTCGGCTTGCCTAATCTTAAAAGATGTTGAGGATTTTCGCGGAAACTAAATACCTAGGGATTATGTGGTTGGGGGGTGGATTAAATCTAAATTACCTCCCATAGAGAAGAAATGCTTTATACAAAACTATTTCTATAGTGGGGTACAATATCTGAAACTATAGTTAAGTGACATTTATTAACTACTTCACAGAAAACCCTTTATGCAGGCAGAATACAGCATGTAGAGTACAAAGGAATGTCACGAGCAGAGGTGAAAAGCTGGTAGCCTCACATGAACAGGTTTAAATCTTATTTACAACAACCGGTGAATAGGCTTGTATGTAATTGCCTCCAGTGAAATAATGTAATCCAGAAAACGGATTAAAAAACAGTCAGTGTATACACACCTCTGAATAAATTATTCTCAGTGTTCAGTTATAGAAGCGGATAGCGCAGAAACTACTAATTAATTTTTGCAGCATGCTCAATATCTTAGTTTCTATCTAGATAATGTCACTAGCATATTAATTTACAATTTAAGGTAAACGTATATCTTCAATAATAAATTGTGGGTGTGAACCTAAGTAAATACTGCCGTAGCAACAGTCCACTGGCTATCACGACTACACTACACTTACACTACAATCACAAGACACTGGTGATACACCAGTGGCTGCTTACTCGTGGGTATACTACATTGAAAAGCTAGCTGTAGCCTGGTTTAGATCATTGCTACCCACTACCACTGCAGTTGCGTAACCCATGTTGAGAAACTTCTCCCAAAGCATTACCATTACTATGTTGGCTGATCACGATTAAAAAAATTACTAGTGTGCACGTCACTAGTACACCAATCAAGGATACCTAGATACTTTAATTCATAATGGAAGGATTAAAGCAAAATTTAAAATTTTTACGAAATACACCATTTGGGAAATATACCATTGGTGCTCTCGGTGAACACTCGCCTACATATACTCATACAATATATACTGTAGTGCTGTATTTAGTGGTTTTTAGGGACTATACCATACACTAATGGTTACTCACCCCACACAACACAACGAACAGGAGCAGGTACTTCATCTTTGTTTCTGCACTGCAGTCAGGGATGGCTGACACGTCTGCTGGTAAGGCTGTGGCTGGTATTTCTGTAGAGGAGACTTGAGGCAGGTGACGAGGGATGACGTGTACTGCTGGTGATGGCTCATCCAAAGTGACGGAGGACAGCGTCTCGCTCCCTCAGGTGACCACCGGCAACTGAGGCATTTTCCACGAATCGCAGTTTTATATTCAGTGGGTTTTTCTCAGCACATCGGAAGCAACGAGGCTGTCCTCAGTGCTTCCAAACACATCATTGTTTTTTGTTTTATGAGTTGTTGGGACAAGAGCTGTGATGGGATTAAATGTGTGGCTGTGATGAAGGAGGGAAATTAAATAAATGATTGAGGGTGATGGATAGTAGTGTAGAATCCACACTAATCTGTGTGGACAGTGGAATAATAAGAATAATTATTGTATAACGGTTGATTAAGGGTTAGCGGAGATAATGAAAATAATGAAGAGGGTAGCGTTAAGGAGTTGATCAGTTCTGGAGCTGAAGCGACTCTTAATTTTTATTATTATTATCACACTGGCCGATTCCCACCAAGGCAGGGTGGCCCGAAAAAGAAAAACTTTCACCATCATTCACTCCATCACTGTCTTGCCAGAAGGGTGCTTTACACTACAGTTTTTAAACTGCAACATTAACACCCCTCCTTCAGAGTGCAGGCACTGTACTTCCCATCTCCAGGACTCAAGTCCGGCCTGCCGGTTTCCCTGAATCCCTTCATAAATGTTACTTTGCTCACACTCCAACAGCACGTCAAGTATTAAAAACCATTTGTCTCCATTCACTCCTATCAAACACGCTCACACATGCCTGCTGGAAGTCCAAGCCCCTCGCACACAAAACCTCCTTTACCCCCTCCCTCCAACCCTTCCTAGGCCGACCCCTACCCCGCCTTCCTTCCACTACAGACTGATACACTCTTGAAGTCATTCTGTTTCGCTCCATTCTCTCTACATGTCCGAACCACCTCAACAACCCTTCCTCAGCCCTCTGGACAACAGTTTTGGTAATCCCACACCTCCTCCTAACTTCCAAACTACGAATTCTCTGCATTATATTCACACCACACATTGCCCTCAGACACGACATCTCCACTGCCTCCAGCCTTCTCCTCGCTGCAACATTCATCACCCACGCTTCACACCCATATAAGAGCGTTGGTAAAACTATACTCTCATACATTCCCCTCTTTGCCTCCAAGGACAAAGTTCTTTGTCTCCACAGACTCCTAAGTGCACCACTCACTCTTTTTCCCTCATCAATTCTATGATTCACCTCATCTTTCATAGACCCATCCGCTGACACGTCCACTCCCAAATATCTGAATACGTTCACCTCCTCCATACTCTCTCCCTCCAATCTGATATTCAATCTTTCATCACCTAATCTTTTTGTTATCCTCATAACCTTACTCTTTCCTGTATTCACCTTTAATTTTCTTCTTTTGCACACCCTACCAAATTCATCCACCAATCTCTGCAACTTCTCTTCAGAATCTCCCAAGAGCACAGTGTCATCAGCAAAGAGCAGCTGTGACAACTCCCACTTTGTGTGTGATTCTTTATCTTTTAACTCCACGCCTCTTGCCAAGACCCTCGCATTTACTTCTCTTACAACCCCATCTATAAATATATTAAACAACCACGGTGACATCACACATCCTTGTCTAAGGCCTACTTTTACTGGGAAAAAATTTCCCTCTTTCCTACATACTCTAACTTGAGCCTCACTATCCTCGTAAAAACTCTTCACTGCTTTCAGTAACCTACCTCCTACACCATACACTTGCAACATCTGCCACATTGCCCCCCTATCCACCCTGTCATACGCCTTTTCCAAATCCATAAATGCCACAAAGACCTCTTTAGCCTTATCTAAATACTGTTCACTTATATGTTTCACTGTAAACACCTGGTCCACACACCCCCTACCTTTCCTAAAGCCTCCTTGTTCATCTGCTATCCTATTCTCCGTCTTACTCTTAATTCTTTCAATTATAACTCTACCATACACTTTACCAGGTACACTCAACAGACTTATCCCCCTATAATTTTTGCACTCTCTTTTATCCCCTTTGCCTTTATACAAAGGAACTATGCATGCTCTCTGCCAATCCCTAGGTACCTTACCCTCTTCCATACATTTATTAAATAATTGCACCAACCACTCCAAAACTATATCCCCACCTGCTTTTAACATTTCTATCTTTATCCCATCAATTCCGGCTGCCTTGCCCCCTTTCATTTTACCTACTGCCTCACGAACTTCCCCCACACTCACAACTGGCTCTTCCTCACTCCTACAAGATGTTATTCCTCCTTGCCCTATACACGAAATCACAGCTTCCCTATCTTCATCAACATTTAACAATTCCTCAAAATATTCCCTCCATCTTCCCAATACCTCTAACTCTCCATTTAATAACTCTCCTCTCCTATTTTTAACTGACAAATCCATTTGTTCTCTAGGCTTTCTTAACTTGTTAATCTCACTCCAAAACTTTTTCTTATTTTCAACAAAATTTGTTGATAACATCTCACCCACTCTCTCATTTGCTCTCTTTTTACATTGCTTCACCACTCTCTTAACTTCTCTCTTTTTCTCCATATACTCTTCCCTCCTTGCATCACTTCTACTTTGTAAAAACTTCTCATATGCTAACTTTTTCTCCCTTACTACTCTCTTTACATCATCATTCCACCAATCGCTCCTCTTCCCTCCTGCACCCACTTTCCTGTAACCACAAACTTCTGCTGAACACTCTAACACTACATTTTTAAACCTACCCCATACCTCTTCGACCCCATTGCCTATGCTCTCATTAGCCCATCTATCCTCCAATAGCTGTTTATATCTTACCCTAACTGCCTCCTCTTTTAGTTTATAAACCTTCACCTCTCTCTTCCCTGATGCTTCTATTCTCCTTGTATCCCATCTACCTTTTACTCTCAGTGTAGCTACAACTAGAAAGTGATCTGATATATCTGTGGCCCCTCTATAAACATGTACATCCTGAAGTCTACTCAACAGTCTTTTATCTACCAATACATAATCCAACAAACTACTGTCATTTCGCCCTACATCATATCGTGTATACTTATTTATCCTCTTTTTCTTAAAATATGTATTACCTATAACTAAACCCCTTTCTATACAAAGTTCAATCAAAGGGCTCCCATTATCATTTACACCTGGCACCCCAAACTTACCTACCACACCCTCTCTAAAAGTTTCTCCTACTTTAGCATTCAAGTCCCCTACCACAATTACTCTCTCACTTGGTTCAAAGGCTCCTATACATTCACTTAACATCTCCCAAAATCTCTCTCTCCATTGTTCGCATCGCTGTTTATCGCTATTGTGCCGTGCGGACAGGCTGCGCAGTAGCTCCTGATACAACTGGTTTACTGCGCAGTTTTCCTGTTTTGTGCATACAACATGGCGGATCGCATTGCACGCCGGGTGAGCACTGTTTGTGTGGAACTGGTGCGTGGCACGCTTACAGGAACAACCATGCACGTGTTACTGCATTCCATCATCAGTGAGGTATATGGAATACCGACCGAAGAATTATATGGAGTAGCAGTAAATGGTGTGTCGAGAATTTTCATCAAGTTTAAAGACGCAGGATTCTACACAAGCATAGTCAACAAATATCAAGAGAAGAGGCTGGCAGTGAACACTATGGTGGAAGTCTGCTTACATGATGTGTCCAGTTATGTGACGTGGGTGAAGGTACGAAACGTGCCTTTTGAGGCGACGGAGCATGATGTGACGGCGGTGTTTAACAGCTATGGGAAAATCCACTCAGCAGTGATGGGGGTGTGGCAAAATGGACCTTATGAGGGGCTACCTGAAGGATCATTTACGCTTAAAATGACGTTGAGGCAGCCAATTCCATCATACGTATTTATGGAGGTCTTCCGAACGCAGGTCTACGTGTACTACTCAGGGCAGCGGAAGACTTGCAGATTATGTGGTTCTTTTGAACATATGGCGGCCCAATGCTATAAAAAAGCTGGACGGAGGGAACAGGTACCAGTGATCTTACATCAGAGGAATGATCTGGGGGTGTCGGAGGAAGGAGTAAGGCCAAACAAGATTCCTTGCCGATGGAGTGACGAAGTGGATAGGGCTGAGGCGACTATGGAGGAAAGTGTAACACTAACAGTTGATAAGGGACAGACGACATCGACGTCTGATGAGGAAGGTACGGGCCAACAGGATGGCTTGCTGGAGGAAGTACTTAGTTCCTTTTTGCATGACGTTGAGGAGGGACAGGTGGATGAAGGGTGTAACCTGGTGCAGGCAACTGTGCAGCAAGATCAAGAGGTTAGGAATACTGTGTGCACTAATGTTAATGTGCACAACGTTGTGGCAGAGGTCCATAGGGCGGAAAAGACAGGTGACGAGGTGTGTGGGGAGGGGAGTTCTCGTAAGAGAACTGCAGGAACGTCTGAGATGGACGATGTTCTTACTCCAGGACAAAGAACAGGAGTAAAATCTTGGAGAAAGGATGTATGTCATAAGGGGAAAGAGGGAAGGGGTAATGTAGGGTTCAATGGTTCTAGGGATAATGAAGGGATAGGGGGGGTGAATAAGCAAGCTGTCAAGAAAGATGCCATACAACAGGACGGTATAGGAGGGTGTGTGCCAAGAAGAAAGGGTAAACCACCACTTTTAAAATAATTCACGATAGTAACTGTAAATGTAAATGGATTGAAGAATGAAGTGAAACGAGTATGGATGGAATGGTTTTTGAGGAGATATAATGTGGATGTATGCTTTATACAAGAACATAATTATAAGATAGGCTGTGCTTTGGCATTAAAGGGTTATAAATTGTATGTAAGTGGGTCTGTTAGGTTAAAAGGGGGAGTGGCAGTGGCTGTGAAGGAAAATAGTCCCTTACGTATTATAAAGTGGGAAGAAGGGGGGGGGAGGGTAGTGAGGGTGGATGGTGAGTGGGGAGCATCTAGAGTATGTTTCATTGGGGTTTATATGCCAGCAGAGAATATAATCAAAGTAAAAGAGGATTTTGTGAGAGACGTTTTAGTGTATTTTTTAAGGGGTTTACCTCTAGTAACTGTAATTGGGGGGGACTGGAACTGTGTTATAAGGGGGGGGGACGTGGAGCCAAGGGGGGCGGGTTGTGTATTACGGTCGTTACGCAATGTTTTACAGGATGCAGGGGTGAGGGACGTGGAGGGGAGTGGGGCTTGGAGAGTGGATTACACTTTTGTTAGGAGAAATTATTCAGCGAGGTTAGATAGGATTTATATAACGGAGGCAGTTAGGGTAGGAGGGGTAAAAACAGTAGATGTAGGGTTTTCGGATCATAGGGCAGTTTTGGTAGAACTGGATTGGGAGGGAGTGGTAAAGGTATATTCAAGTTTCTGGAAGTTAAATGCGAGGTTGGTGAGGAGTGAGGTGGTGAACGCAGAGTTTAGAGACTGGTGGGGACAATTGTGGAGGGCAAGGGATGGGGTAGGGAGTATTTTGGATTGGTGGGAAAATAGGGCTAAACCTGGTATCGCGGGGTTTTATAAATATAAAGGAAGGGAGGAGGCGAGGTGGAGGTACGGTTTACAGAATTATTTGGAACAGCAGCTCAATGAGTGTTACGCAAGAGATGAGGGGAAGACTTTTGAAGAAATATCAGGGCTAAGAGGGAGACTAAGGGACATACATAATGAAAGATTTGATGAATTAAGGGTAAGGGCAGGTATGGATGCCGTGCTATGGGGAGATAAACCGTCGGGTAGTGTGTTAAGAAGTTTTCGCATTAGACAACAGGAGTCCACTATAATACTTTTAGAGGTTAGTGACGATTTGGAAGGTTATACTAAGGGGCAAATGTTGGTGACAACTGAGGGGATAAGTAATTATGCGGACTATTGGTTTAAAAGGAAATGGGAAAAAGGTAATTTGGAGATAGTTAATAAAGAAAGAGGAGGGGTGAAGGTCTTGGGGAAAGGTGGGGAGGACAGAGGGGGATTGGAGGGAATAATAAGTATGGAAGAAGTGAAAGAGGCAGTGTTCAATTTAAGTAAGGGGAAAGCACCGGGAATTGATGGGCTTTCCAATGATTTTTACAGAGTGCATTGGGAAACCATAAATGTTTGTTTGGTTCAGGTATTGAATTGTATGCTGAAGGAAGGGAAATTGGGAACGTCACAGAGGACGGGTGTGGTCGTGCTTGTAAAGAAAAAAAGCGAGGGGAGAACACTGAGCACGTACAGGGCCATATCTTTAATGTGTACAGATTATAAGATTTTTGCGAAGATTTTAGGGAACAGGATGAAGAAGGTAATAGGTGGTATGGTGCACAAGGGTCAGTTGGGAATTCCGGGTCGTAGTATGAGGGATGGACATAGTCGTATTAGGGAATTTTTGCAGGGTTGTAAGAGTGGTGGAATTTTGGGCATTGATTGGGAGAATGCTTATGACGGTGTGAATAGAGAGTACATGGTTGACACTTTAAGGCTTATGGGTTTTGGGGAGGGAATAGTAAAATGGGTGAAGACCTTGTATGCAGAAGCTACGATTCAGGTGCAAATTAATGGTAGGTTGGGTAGCGTGTTGAAAATGGAGAAAGGTTTGAGACAAGGGTGTCCTATGTCTCAAATTCTGTTTGCATGTATGCAACACCCGTTTTATGGAATGGTTGAGGAAGCAACAACGTTACAGGAGGAGGGTAAGGGGTTCACAGAGGTAGTTGGTTATGTAGATGACACAACAATACTGATCTATGATGTCGAAGGTTTGCGAAAGGTGGAGAGAGTAATGAGGTTTTTTGGAGAGGCGTCAGGCATGCGTGTCAACAGAGCTAAATCGAAATTATTAGAGATAGGAGATTGGGTGGGGGGTAGAATGGGGGTGGAGTTTGGATGGGATGTGACTGAACAGCTGAAAATTTGTGGGATTATCTATATGGCAGATGAGCAAGAGGCTAGACGGAGGAATTCAGAATTGGTGGGAGAGAAAGTTGTACAACGGATTAGGAACCTAAGAGCGAAGGATGTTACTCTAATGCAAAGGGCAATAATAATAAATTCATTGGTTTATAGTAAAGTGTGGAACGTGGCAGTGGTGTATCCTTTACGGGAACAGGAGATAAAGGAGATACAGAGAAGGGTGCTTCGTTATATATGGGGTTTTGGACGAGCATGGCTAAGTAAAGAGGTGGTTATGACGAATGTGCGCCGAGGGGGAGTAGGGCTTTTGATGCTAGGGCCGAGGGTCAAGGCAATGTATGTTAAACAAAAGTACGTAAGGGAGGGGGGGGGTAAAAGGGGTAAGGGTTGGGAGGGTAATGAGGGATGTACGACGTTGGTGGGGAGGAAAGGACTTGATGGAATGTGAGAATATGCTAAGGGTTATGTTAGTAATAGGTGAGGTAAACAAGCTCAAGGTGGGAAGTTTTTTTTTTTTTATATTTAGAACAATACAATACAAGAGATAGATAAAGACAAAAACAGGTCTTACACAGAATAAATCATTAACAACCACACAAACATGAACTTGAGATAACACAAATAACCCTCCTCACCCATACATGAAAACCCCTACACCTATGATAACCAATAAACGACTAATTCCAATTGCATTGTTATATGATTAACAAAACACACCATAATATGCATATATTGTCACTTTGTAAATTATAAAGTAGGACACCGTATACATTAAATACAATTAACGTAATGTATTGAGAATAAGGTAAAAACAATATGTTCATCAAACACAGAATATATTAATAAACAAGGATCCAACACACTGACACCTCTACAAGCATCTAACAACATGCATATGAGTAACATATATAGAACAATGTCCTACTGCAAAATCAAACATATATTGAGTATACTCGTCACAGACCATGAATACACATCATACGCCCAAGTTCATACACATTCACCCGCTACATACCAGGAGGCGACCCCGTTTTCACCCCTGACAGCCCATCAACATAACACATTGTACCATCCCTACCCTGCCCCACCCACCTAATTTACAAATTTAATAAAACCTCTAATGTAAGGTCTCTATATCCCTCAGAGAAATCCCGCTCCCACCTCCTCCCATAAAGTTCTCTATTACGGCACAACGTTTTAGAAAACGTAACAGCCAATACCCTCCTCTTCACCTCACTTACCCCTTTCCCCCTCATTCCCCACATAATGTAGACATAATCTACCATAATGTACCCCACAGCCCTAATAATACTTTCATCCATACCCCCCACATCAAGACTCAATGCCCGCAGAACAGAGAAGTATTGACCACTTATCTTATGCAACACCCTGCTCAACCAACCCCTGACGCTCCCCAACCCCTCACAAAAATACACTACATGGAATGCAGAATCCTCCCCGCCACATATTCCACATACCCCCCCCTCAACCACCCGTCTAGCTCGTAAGACCACTCCCGATGGTAAAATCCCATGCAAAAACCGATACATCACCTCACGTCCACGGGGTTGTAACCTTAACCTACCAAACCTTCTCCATATACATCCCCAGTCATACATGGGGAAAATCCCCTCCACCGGAGCCACAACCCTTTCCGCTGACATCCTACACAGCCTGCTTATTTTTACCTTACCCAGATCCCTAACCATCACCACTGCCCTCAAAATAGTTTCACACTCCCTCAACTCCGTCCCAGAAAACATGCGTTTCAATTTATTGTGTACCTTAACCAACCCCCCCCCCCCACTCACACCCTCCCTCATCACCTCCCTTTTAATAAAGATACATTTGACCCTCCTCTTTAAGTTCATTAAACCCAACCCCCCCTGACGCACAGGTAACATTACTACATCCCTTCTAAGCTAATCACAACCTGAACCCCACAAAAATTTAAAAACCCCTCTAAGTATAGTTGCAATTGCCGTCCCCGTTAAAGGGAATACGGCAGCCACATGCCAAACCTTGCTATACAATAAAACGTTAATTACAATGGCACGCTGCACAAGGGTCAAATGATAAGGCCGCAATGCTCCCAATCGACCCAGTATCCTTTCTACCAACCTGACCGAATTATTAACACGTGCAACCTCAAGATCATCTGCATAGATTAGACCACAAATTTTTAATGACATCACCCGCTTCTTTACGACTGCACTACCCCACTCGACCCGCTCCCCCCAAGTTCCTAACCCCATAACCATGGACTTCTCCGAATTTACCCTCATACCAGTTGCACATGCAAACGTGTCGACCACTCCATCTAAGGCGTTTATGGACATCCCCTCTCTAACCAATACAGTGGTATCATCTACATACCCTATGAGAACAGGCCAAACGCCCCCAGTACCCCCCCCAACCCCTTCACTAACGCCCATATGGCGCTCCACCATTCTATAAAAGGGGTCCTGTATGCATGCAAATAAAAGCTGTGACATAGGACACCCCTGTCTAAGACCTCTGCCCATTACAATCCTCCCCCCTAATCTTCCATTAATCTGTACTCTCACCATTGCCCCTCTATATAACGCCTCTACCCATCCCACTATTTCTTCCCCATAGCCCTGTTTCCTAAGGATAGCTCTCAACGCCTCTCGCTCCACCCTATCATAAGCTCCTTGCCAGTCTAGTGCAACCAAACCCCCCCTTCCCCCCCCCTTTTTCTTCCACGAAATCCCTTAAAAGACCATGTCCCACCCCCATAGACCTACCTGGCAACCCAAACTGGGTTTCCGATACAACCCTCCCTACAACACACTTGAGCCTATTTCCTAAAATTTTTGCAAATAACTTATAATCCGCGCATAACAACGATATTGTTCTATAGTCCCTGAGCGAACGCTGTTCCTTACCCTTCGGTACCAAAACTACTACAGCTGTTGCCTGTCTTTCACCCAACCTTCCCCTTACCTTCATCAAGTTCAGTAACCTCACCAAAAAACCTTTTATTAACTCCCAATGCTGTTGATAAAACTCCGCCGGCAGTCCATCGATTCCCGGTGCTTTGCCCTTTCGCATGGCACTCAAAGCTCTCCATATTTCCCCCTCAGTTATGTCCCCCCCCAAAGCTTCCCTATCACTGTGTCCTAACCTACATGGCACACTTCCACACACCCTCTCTAAATCCCCTAATCCTACCCCTTCCTCCCGCCAATACTTTTCGTACCACGTATCCGCAAACAACCCCATCCCATCCGTAGTGTGGATAACCTGACCCGCCCTATACCCTCCCACCGACTCAAGAACCTCCAAACATGGAATAGCTGTTGCCTGCTGACGTTGTTTTTGTCTGCGCAACACACACGAAGACGGCCTATCTCCCCATAACACCTCCTCCACCCCCGCCATTACTCTCACCGCTTGGAACCGCTCGTCCTGAATTTCCCGCAACCGCTCTTTAAGTATCATAATGTCGTCCATCGGACAGACACCCTCTACTGTCCCTTTTACATAACCCCGTAACCTGTCCTCCAAATAATTAATCAACCCAAATTTTAAAGAATTAATCCTTTTCCCCTCCCTCACATAATAATGCCGAATCCGGTCCTTAGCCACACCATCCCACCACGTCACCACGTCCTCCACACCTTGTACCTCCTCAGTTAATCTCTCCCACAGCTCCGTAAAACCCCCCAACCCCTCCTCATCTTCCAACAGACTCGTATTTAATTTCCAATATCCCCTAGAGATACAAGCTAGAGAATCCCACTCTACTTCTGCGACAACCGCCCTATGATCTGAAAAAGCTAGTTCAATAGTACGGACAGACGTTGACAATACCTTATGAGATATATACAACCTGTCTAACCTAGCTGCGTAACCTCGCCTCACGAAAGTATGCTCCACCTCCCACGCTCCCCCACCTACCACATCCCTCAACTGAACGTCCACCAAAAGATTGCGTAATGCTGTCAACATATGCCCCGCCCCTCGTGGTTCCACATCCGCTCTCCTGATCACACAATTCCAGTCCCCACCTACGATGGCCACTTCAGGTAAACCACGGAAAGCAAAAACTAGATCACACACAAAATCCCTCTTGACTTTCATATCATTTTCAGCTGGTGCATACACACTTACAAAGGTTACCCTCTGCCCCATCCACCACCCATCCACACGCAACACCCTCCCCCCCCCACCCCCTTCACGTCTTTGCAACACAAACGGGCTCGCCTCCTTTATCAATAAACCCACACCACCTTTCAAATGTGCCGATGGCAGAGTCAACACCGTATACCCGTCCACCTCGAGCACTCTACCCTCCCTGAAATTATGCTCCTGTAGAAAGACTACGTCCACTCTGTATCGACGTAAGAGCATACGAAAGCATTCCCTCTTCACACCAGTACACAGTCCATTCACATTCACAGTCATGCACTTAAGGCCTTTCTAAAGCTTCCAACCCTTTCTCCTCTCACCCTTCCCAGGGCCTCTTGCCCCAGGGTCAACATGTGGTTTGTCACCATCCACCCCCCCCCACTCTTCGATGCCTCTTATCCTGGCTGTCACGAGAATATACATCCTTCCTCCCAGACCTCTGCGCGGGCGTCAGGACATCATCTGAGTCTGACGCAGCCGCCCTCTTCCTCGTAACACTCTCTACCGCCATACTGTCTACCGAAGATTCCTCACAGTGAACATCAACCTCTACTGTGACCTGTCGCACAGAGCTTGGTGACTCCTCTCTGTGCCTGCAGTTGTCCTTCCTTCCCGTGCCTGTCCCGCCACACTCTCCTTTCAACTCAGGCACCATTTCACGGACCAAGCCATTATCCTCGCCCGAAGAAGGTAAAGTTTTCAATACCTCGTCGAGCTCCTCCTCCAGCTCTTGCACCTCCTGCTGAATGAGCACTTCCTCCCCCGTCACCGGCAAAGTGGCCATTTTCGGCTCCACACAACTCGTGCCCCGCCCAACATGCACCACAAGAGACTCTTCTACAATTTCACTCCACAGACGGCCATCTCCTCGGTTTCCTTTGGAATTCTCCTCTACGACATCCACACCTGTAACTGGTGCACCACCTGTTTGCGCCGGCGCCCTCCACTGCCTCCCACACGTCGCCGCCATATGGTCATACTCTCCACACAACCTGCATGTCCGTCGCTGCCCAGCATACGCCACTAGAATTTGGGTCCTAAACTCCGGCATCACGACATATGACGGGATCGGGTGCCTCAGTGTCATTTTGAGGGAGAATGTACCCTCCGGACGTCCCACGTACGCACCTGCCGCCCACTTGCCTTGGGTTGCCAGATGCACGGTACCATAAGCTGCAAACACCTTCCGTAAGTCCTCCTCGTCAGCCTCGAAGGGGACATTGCGCAACTTCACCCACGTATAGTGGCGAGAAACGTCTATGAGTCGCACTTTGACAGCTGGAGTTACATCAATACTCACATGCTCAAATTTCGTCACTAACGACTCGTACACAGCCGTCGAATTTAACTTGACGAATAGACGATAGGCCCCATTCAGGGCCACACCATAAACCTCATCATCCTGCACTCCGTACGTTTCCCTGATGATTGCCGGAAGTAACACCTGCGCCGTAGAGGGGGAAATCGCCCCACGAAGCAGCTCCACGCCGACAGTGTTCACCCTACGTCGGATACTCAGCGCCATATTGTTGCTATGAGAGCTCTCCTGACAAAACAGCAGAGGGGTGCTGTGCACAACCGCACTCCACCGCAGTCAGGTTGGGAAGGTTAGTAGAGATGAGTAGGAAACCAGAAGTGATGCAAGGGGTGGCGGTATACCCTTTGTATGATTGGGGTACGATTTGGCATGATTTCCAGAAACTTAGATTAATGCCTAGGGTAAGGGAGTTAGTTTATAGGTTTGTAATGGGGATTTTAGCGTCAAAGCAGGCTTTGTGTGTGATGGGTTTGGTAAAGGAAGCGAAATGCGAACATTGTGAGGAATCGGAAACCGCTTTTCATGCCGTATATTTTTGTAGGGAGTTGGGGCAAGTACGGGTGTGGCTGGCTAGAGTCTTCAAGTTAATGGGTGGTGGCAATGTAGAGATCCTGCGTGCCCTAACTTTAGAGGTAAGGGGGGTGTCTGAGGTTGTAAAGAGAGCCATTCTGTACATTGTGACAGATTTCTTGTTTTATTCCTGGAGCTTGAAGGAAAAAGGTGGGGGGATTAGGGTAAGGGCTATTGCGGCAGGAATTTATCGCACGGTATGCAGAAATAAACTCATTTATGGTAACAGGTGGGCGACTGCGTTCCCGGAGGCATATAGAAATATAACGGTAAGGGGACTCAGTAATTTGGCTACTTAAGTACTAAGGGACCATTTTCCTTTTCTAGAGCGAGTTATGACCATAATGAAGGATATGTAAATGTGGTAGGATTGTCATGAGAGTTGTATGGGAGGGGATGACATGTTAGATGTGGTATAATTGTAGAGTTTTCTTGTGTGTGAATGTTTTAGTTTAACCATGTGTTGAAAGACAAGAGGTCATTGATGATCAAAGTTTTAATAAGGTAAATGATCTTTGTCAGTGAGACAACTACAAGAAGGAACACTCAAAGCATTGTTAACACACTAATAATAATGGGCTATGTAACATGAGTGTGTATCTTTGTTATTTTAATAGTGTTTAGTTTCTCTGTGGTAAGGTGTGGAAATGGCTATTTTGTCACCTTTATTATATTGTAATTTTTGAGCTGTTTAGTATTATGTCTTTGTGTATAAAGTTTAATATACAATATTAATGAGTGTGCAACGAATTGGATTATATGAGAATGTCTTTGTATATAAAGTTTCATATATAATGTAAATAAGTGTGACATTCTTAGGATAATATTACCTTTTGTGTTATAAGATACTGGCTGTATTTTATGGATATAATAAACCCACCTGTATGTTCAGGTGTGGGCTGTTTTTAGTTACATGTATGTTGTGTGTGCTGGTTGGGCACTTTGGAGGGGGAATTAAGCATTTACAGTTGAACGTGTTTTTCTTATGTATAAGTTTAGTGCTGGGATAAGGAATGTGAAGTTGTTTGTTTTTATTATTTAATGGATTATGTTTCTTTGTTTATGTAACCTAAATATAGCACAAATGTATGATGTGTATTGTGTTTTTTATATAAAATAAAAAAAAAATGTGTGGACAGTGGAATAATAAGAATAATTATTGTATAACGGTTGATTAAGGGTTAGCGGAGATAATGAAAATAATGAAGAGGGTAGCGTTAAGGAGTTGATCAGTTCTGGAGCTGAAGCGACTCTTAATATCTTCCAAAATATATTAGACGAATACACAAATGAAAATAATAATAATAATAATAATAATAATAATAATAATAATTTAGTTATTTCTATAAGTGCATGACACAACTTATACAGAATGAGCAAGGTGTATATAACATGGACCAGCAGACCTACTGCAGTGCTCTAGTAAGTACAGTTATACCTAGCAACGCATGTGTAAATTAACATGACTCACGAAATCGTAATGACACGATTGCAAACAAACCATACCACGGGTTCAAATCCCGCCCGTGGTATGGTTTTTTTTGTGTAAATTATCTGGGACACTAACAAAAATTCGGACAAACTGATTTACTTCCATTGGGGTCCTGTAGTATCTTACTGAAAGGGCAATGAAGTGATGCGATAACGTCAGGTAGCTGGAAAAAAAAAGACATAAAATGCAAACACAAGGATATTTTATTGGACAAGCTTCGTTCCTGGGACCTTGCTAACTCCATATATACACACTAACACACAACGGAATCATGGGACAAACATCGTCCTTCCTACCACCAGGTGCGGCAGTCACCTGAGTCATACATGTTTGTTACCCGTGTGTACACAGGCTATCACCGAGAGGCTTATTTTTCTTAGCGTATATGTGTTGCAAGTTTAATTTCCTATACAGGATTAAAAGTATTCTTGTCTGGTGGTTATAAGGTTTTAAGAATATAAGAAAGGAGTACTGCAGTAGGCCTGCTGGCCCATGCTCGGCAGGTCCAAATCACCTACTGGCCTAAGCTAGTTTGGTCCAAGTCACATCTAGTTAAGAAGGAAGGAGCACTGCATCAGATTTATTTTTTTTATATTTTATTTAAAACATTATAAATTACAAGGTTGTATAAAATATTAAATAACACCACAATACAAGATCTGTACAAGATTACTTAGAATCATACCACAAGTGCAGAAGAAAAATTTGAAACCTAATACAAAATAGAAATGTGTAACAAACACTCAAAAGACATACATACCATACACTGACACACATTATATTAATGATAAAATATCTGACACATACACACAAAACTGTTGGGGGGCGCCCCCCCCATTAAAACCCATCTATAAATACGTCCACATCATTCGCACACTTAATGATCATAGCAGTGATCAAACATTAGTTTATGTAACTTTTATATAGATATGCAACTGTTTATGAGATTTTACTTAAAAACAAACTTGCATTTATTCTAAAACATGACTCCATAACAAAAATAAACATTGAAAGTACACGATCACATAAATCATCAACAACTACAAAATTTATACAGCATATGTATAATCTTGGAACCTTTTGGTCGCAGACGAATTACTCACAGCAGATTCCACAGAATGGTTAAGTATTTATAATAGGAGAAATCCAGACATTTTCCAAATAATGAATTTGTAATGTGTCTCTTTAAAAGCTTTATGCAGTAAAGGGGAAAAGTCACAACATACTCACACTGAAATATTCATTGCTACAAAATAACTGGATATAACTAATTATTATATCATTACATCTAACCAAGCTTACCGAACAACTATTACACCATACGCCACACCTTTACTTATCATACCCCGGCCGGGATTGAACCCGCGGTCAGAGAGTCTCAAAACTCCAGCCCGTCGCGTTAGCCACTATCTAAAGCATCACTCACGCCCACGCATACCTCAAGAAGCCAGCCTCATTTCACCCCTTAAGATTGCAACGCCCATAAGTCCCTGATGGGGAAGCTACGATATCCTTCCGAAAAGGTTAAATGCCACCTGCTCCCAGTGATGTCCTTATTCCTCTGTTGCGTCCCATAAAATATCGCTGCCAGTGCCCTGATTCTCTCCCTTACTGACACATGTCTGTAAACCCATGACGTATATACAAAGTCTGTGACTAGATAACCCATTGCGTTCTGTACCGGCAACCCCCCCCCCACATCTAAACTTAATACTCTTAAAACGCTAATCCCACCTCCACCCACCATACGTAAAACCCTACTAAACCACTCCCTCACTGGTTCCAACCTTGCACAAAAAAATACCGCATGAAAGACAGTGTCAATGTCCCCACACACACAACACTCCCCACCCTCCTGCACACGCCTATTTGCCAACACTTCTCCAGACGGCAATATATTGTGGAGAAATTTAAACATTATCTTCCTTACCATTGCCTTCAATCGTAACCCTTTTAAACGGCCCCATATATCACTCCACGCATACATCGGATGTATACCTTCCACCTTAACAACCACCTCCCTACCACCCACCTGAGCCAGTCTTCCTATCTTGACCCTGCGTGGGTCCCGTGCATAAATTAATAACCTCAACATTCCCTCACACATCTGGACATCTCTACCCCTCATCCAACGCTCCAAATCCCTTCAAACCAATGCCAAACCTGTGCCTGCAACCCTACCCTCCCTCAAATAACTGTGTTTAACATACATGCCCAACATCCTTTGATGCAACGCCATTAACCCCAGCCCTCCCCGGCATGCCGGAAGACACACATCTCTCGATAACCAGTCACATCCCGAACCCCAAATATATCGATATACACGCTTCAACAGACGCTTCTCATCGCACAGATTTAATGGATATATACCTACCACATGCTACAGCTTACCATACAAAAGCACATTCACCACAATAGCACACTGATGTAACGTCAGTCCTCCTGTACGCAATCCCGCCAATCTACCCAGACCCCTATCCACAGCTTCTCTCGAATTCACCTCCCTCGCCTCCTGAAGGTTTCCCATATGAACAACCCCACACACCTTAATTTGACACACCAGGGGCCAGCCTTCTTCCTGTCCTAGAGCCCCACCCACGCCATCCCCCACCCTCATAAGCATAGACATTTCCCTATTAACCATCATCCCTGTTGCCCTTCTGAAACGTTCCACTAATTCACCCACCTTTCGTAAGTCATGTGACCTCCTAAATAGAACCGTGGTATCATCCACATAACCCACGATCCCTGGTTCCACCGCCACTTCATCTCTCTTCACTCCCTCCCTCACACTCCCTCGCACAGCCCTATAGAACGGATCCTGAATCAACGCGAAGAGAAGCTGCGACACAGGGCACCCTTGCCTCAAGCCCCTTTCCATCCTAACTAGTTTTCCTAGCCTACCATTTACCTGCACCCGTACCATTGCCTGCTCATACAACACCTTTGCCCAACTGACGATTTTCTTCCCAAACACTTGCCACTGGATTAACTTCCACAGTGCCTCATGCTCCACACAATCATATGCTGCATGCCAATCCAATGCTAAAACCCCACCTTTATTTCCCCCCTCCCACTTTCGTCTATAAACCTACGTATGATCCCTTGCCCCACACACGTTGATCGCCCAGGCACACCTTATTGACCCTCATCCAAAACTTTGTCAAGAACCCTTTTCATCCTATTCCCTAACATTTTAGCAAAGATCTTGTAATCACCACACATTAAAGATATCGATCGATAATCATGTACGTGATCACAAGCCTTCTTTTTCGGAACCATGACCACCACACCCGTACGTTGCTGTTCCCCCAATCTACCTTTGGTTTTCATAGCATTAAATAAAACCACTAAAAATTCACCCAAACATTCCCAGTTTTCCTTATAAAAATCACAAGGAATACCATCAATCCCCGGCGATTTTCCCACACTCATACTCTCCACTGCCAATCTAATCTCCTCCTCGTTTATAGGTCCACTCAGATTCAACCGATCCTTATGCTCGAGATTACAACATACCCATGCACCCATTTCCCCTAGCACCTCATTATTAACCCCCACTCTTTTGCCATGCATCTCGTACCATGCATCCACGTAGCAACCCATACCCTCTGTTGACATGAGTACCTGCCCCTGACGATACCCCTCCAATTGCTCTTGGACACTTAAGCTCATTAATTCCATCGCCCTGCGACGTTTTCCCTGCTCTCTCAAGACATATGCCGAAGGACAGTCACCCCATAAAACCTCATCTATTCCTCCCGCGATTCGTGCCACATCAAATTCATGATTTTGAATGTCCCTAATCAATTGTTTTAAACCCTCAATCTCAGCCACCGGATATGCCCCCTGTCCCATATAGCATTCCTGCAGTTGACCTTCCAGGTAATGTAAAACACCATATTGAAATCTCCGCTCTTCCTTTCCCTGCTTCTGATAAAAATCCCTCACCTTCCCCTTACCGACCGTGTCCCACCCTACAGTCTACCCACCATCTCCTCCAAGCACTCTCAAAAGATTCCCTCCCACCCCTTTAGCGCAATAACCCAACATTCAACTTCCAATAACCCCTGAAACGCTTTGGCAATCCCTCCCAATCCAAGTCCACCAGAACCCCTCTATGATCAGAGAAGCTCACATTCAATGCACTAACACTGCTTACCCTCACACCCCGAGAAACATAGATTCGATCCAGCCTCGCCGCATAATCTCGCCTAATGAACGTATGCATGACCCCACCCACTTCCTCCCCTCCCACATCCACTACATGCACACCTCACAACAAATCCCCTAAATACCCCGAAAAAAAACCTTCCTCTAGGTTCTACGTCCTTACGTTGAACAATACAGTTCCAATCACCTCCTAGAATCGTTACGACTGGCAGCGATCTTAAATGGTAAACAAGGACGTCCCTAAAGAACTTATTTTTGACGCCCATGTCTCCTTCTGCAGGCCCATACACTCCTATGAAACCCACTTGTACCCCACCCCATGGAAAAAAAAGACATAAAATGCAGACACAAGGATATTTTATTGGACAAGCTTCGTTCCTGGGACCTTGCTAACTCCATATATACACACTAGCACACAACAGAATCATGGGATAAACATCATCCTACCTACCAACAGGTGCGGCAGTCAGCCTAGTCGTACATGTTTGTTACCCGTGTGTACACAGGCTATCACCGAGAGGCTTATTTTTCTTAGCGTATATGTGTTGCAAGTTTAATTTCCTATACAGGATTAAAAGTATTCTTGTCTGGTGGTTATAAGGTTTTAAGAACATAAGAAAGGAGTACTGCAGTAGGCCTGCTGGCCCATGCTCGACAGGTCCAAATCACCTACTGGCCTAAGCTAGTTAGGTCCAAGTCACATCTAGTTAAGAAGGAAGGAGCACTGCATCAGATTTATTAGCTCAAGTTAGTCAGGTTCAACTCACACCCACTCATGTATTAGCCTAACCCAGGGATGGGCAACCTATGGTGCATGCGCCAAAAGTGGCTCAGTGCATGATTATAAGTGGCGCATTGCACTCTAGCCATAATAAAAAAAGCAAACCTACTCATGCAAAAAGTGTTATCCAATTTGTATAAAGAATTTGTAACAAGTAAATTACAACAAGAAACGAGTTTTACTTAGAATAAATCTAAAACTTAGCAATCATTTTTTTACAACAAATTCATTATTGAAAAAGAAATTTGATGAGCGTCCCTCAGTCCCATATGCTGCTGACAATTTTTGGCGATCATTACCCTGTGAGCATTTTCTAGAACTAAGAATATTTCAGTCGCTGCCTGGATGAGGTAGAGCGCGGTCGTGCTTTGCACCCTTCTACTGTTTACCCAGACGAGCTACTCGGAAAACATGGCGCTAGGTTTGAGCCAGAGAGTGAATACTGTGGGCATTGAAGTCATTAGTGGGGCTTTAAACGCCTACATCAGTTGAGGTACTATTGCCCAAAATTATAAGAGAAACATAGGGCATCAGAGATGAGGATTTATATGGAGTGGCACTAAATGGTGTTTATAGAATCTTCGTGAAAGTGCTAACAGCTCAAGTGTACGAGACATTGGTGGATCGTTATCAAGATGTCAGCATTAATGTAACACCGGCAGTGAGGGTAAGGTTGACGGATGTATCGAGACATTATTCGTGGGTCAAGCTCAGCAACGTGCCTTTTGAGGCTGATGAAGTAGATATCAGAAGTGTTTTTGATATATATGGGACTGTACATCTAGCCCAACTTGGAAAATGGGTAAAAGGAGCGTATGCTGGATTTCCTGAGGGTACTTTCAATCTTAAGATGACGCTGAGACATCCTATACCCTCGTATGTATATCTCGAGGAGTTTAAAGCCCAGGTAATGGTGGCGTATGCTGGGCAGAGGCGTACGTGCTGACTGTGTGGCGAATATGATCATATGGCTGTGGATTGTGGCAAGCGGAATTTGGCTCCTGGGCCGGCAAGAGACGGAGCACCGGCGCATGAGACAACGATGCCTGAGGAAGAACGAAGGCAAGGAGGAGGGCATGGTCGCATGAGGAGTGAAGAGGTGGTGGCTCCTCCTGTGGAATCTGAAGGGGACGTGGTGATTCATGAATCACCCAGCCCATTGACAGTACAGTTGTCGAGTGAGGAGGTGCAAGTGGGCGCAGAAGTGAAAGCTATCGAGGAGGAGTTGGAGACGGTGTTACAGGCTATGTTACAGTCTACGGAGGTGGAGAGTGGCAGTGAGCAGGAACCTGGGATCCTGGCGGAAGGTGTGTGCGGGAGGAGGGAGGACCAGGTGACACCTGTGATGGACAGTGCGAGTGACATGGAAGGACATGGAGGCGACTTCAGGGTGGTAGAGGTGGAAGTCCATTGTGAGGACTCCCAGGACACAGATATGGAGACGGAGGGAGCAACGAGGAAAAGGGCAGCGGCGTCAGATTCAGACGATGTTCTGATGCTGGCACAAAGGCCGGGGAAAAAGGCATGGAGTTATGGTACCCAGAGTGACTAAGAGAGGGCCACAACAGAAAGGGGGGGAGGATTGGGAAGGAAGGTGGAGTACGTGGCAAAGGCAATGCCCAGGGGAATGGTAAGAAAGGGAAGAGTATTGAAATGAGGTGGGGAGGGAAACCTTAAACCGGCTCAGGTGTGTAACTATAAATATTAATGGTCTGTGTGATGGTGTAAAACGTGAGTGCTTCCCGATATTTTTGAATAGATACAAGGTTGACGTGGCTTTTGTACAGGAACATAATTTTAAACTTGGTCGTGAACTAGTGGTGCCTGGGTTCCAGGCTTATGTGTTGCCGTCTGAGCATTTAAAAGGAGGAGTGGGTGTGTTGATCAGGGAGGCGAGCACGTTTGTATTGCACAGGAAAGAGGGGGGAGGGGGGAGAGTATTACGTGTGGAAGGATGGTGGATGGGAGAGAGTGGCGTTTGTGTGTGTGTATGCCCCAGCAGAAAGTGATGTTAAAGTGAAGACAGATTTTGTGCGGGAGGAACTTGTGCACTTCCTACACACGTTACCATCTGTGGCGATTGTGGGGGGGGATCGGAATTGTGTAGTTAAGAGGGCAGATGTGGAACCCAGAGGAGCGGGATATTTTTCCTCAGTCTTAATGGTCTGCTTAGAGATCTTCAGTTACGTGATGCTTTTGGGGGAGGTCTGTGGGAGGTGGAACATACTTTTATAAGGCAGGGATACACGGCTCGTTTGGACAGGATATATTTATCTCAGAGGGTTTTGGTAGAGTCTTTTAAAACTATTGAGATGGTGTCATCCGATCATAGGGCAGTAATAGTGGAGGTGGGGTGGGAAGCTTTGGCTCGTAGGATGGGAAGCTATAGGAAACTGAATACGATAGTTTTGGGGGATGAGGAGGGAGTAGAAGGTTTTGAAGTATTTTGGGAACAGCTCTGTGCAGAGCGAAGGACTGAGGAGGATGTGGTTGGATGGTGGCATAGTGTGGTTAAGGTAAGAATACGTCAGTTCTATGTGAGGGAGGGCAAACAGATTAATCAATTGCAGTATGGTTTGTCAAATTATTTCGAATCTAGATTACGGGATTGTTACGCGGGGGGGGAAGGGGCGGTGGCTGGGGTTTACCCAGTGGAGGATTTACAAATGTTGAAGGACAGGATAAGGACTTTGCAAGAAGAGCGTTTTGCAGTGGTACGGGTACAAGCAGGGTTGGACGAAGTACTCTGGGGTGACAAGCCATCGGCATGTGTGCTGCGAGGACAGAAGGTAAGACAGCAAACGACTACAATTCCGGGATTGCAAATCATTTCTTCGGTGGGGGGTTTTAGAGAGGGTCAGGTATTATGGGAAATAAGGGGGATGAGTGCGTATGCTGATAGATGGTTTGAGGAATATGGGAAAAGTAGTGGGGTGGATGGCGAGGTTCTTGGGCAGGTATGTGAGTATGTGCCGTGCAAACTGGGGAGGGGTGATCGGGAGGCACTGGGTGGGGTCATTGAGGAGGAGGAAATATGGAGAGCCCTTATGGACATGAGGAAGGGAAAGGCACCCGGGATAGATGGTTTACCAAGCGAATTTTATGTACAACACTGGGGTCTGCTTAGGGGTTTCCTAGTAAGGTTAATGAATGCCATGAAAGACGGAGGTAAGATGCGAAAATTGCAGGCAACGGCAGTGGTGGTGTTGGTCCTGAAGGGTAAAAAGCAGAGTACCCTTCGGGATTACCGAGCCATTTCGTTGCTTTGTGCTGATTATAAACTGTTTGCGAAAATTCTTGGGAATAGGCTTAAATGTGTTGTGGGGAGGGTCGTGTTTGAGTCTCAGCTTGGGTTGCCAGGTAGGTCAATGGTCGAGGGCCACAGGATCATAAAGGGGTTCCTGGAGGACATGGAAAGGGGAAGAGGGGCGTTGTTGGCATTGGATTGGCAAGGGGCTTATGACAGGGTGGAAAGAAGGGCTTTGAGGGATATTCTCCTCAGACGGGTTTGGTGAAGAAATAGTGGGGTGGGTGGATACGTTGTACTCAGGAGCGAAGGTAAGTGTGCAAATCAATGGGTGTGTGTGGGAGTCAACATGGAGTGGGGTCTTCGGCAGGGATGTCTATTATCACAACTATTGTTTGCATGTGTTCAGGATCCTTCATATAGGATGGAGGATCGTCTAAGGACCGGGGGGGATGATGGTGAGCAGAAGCCTTAGCCTGGTTTGGTGGGCTATGTTGATGATACTACTATTCTGGTGAGTGAGGAGACACGGTTAGGGCTTTTTGGGGAAGTTGTACACATGTTTGGGAGAGCTACTAGGATGAAGGTAAATCTAGAGAAGTCAATGATAATGGGGCTGGGAGAATGGGCAGAGAGATTAGAATGGGGATGTGATGTCGTGCAGCGTCAGACTGGGAGTCTGAAAATCTGTGGTGTCATATATGAGGCTGACCTGAGTGCTGCAAGGGTCAACAATTCGAATAGGATGGTGGAACAGGTGCAGAGACGTTTGGGTATGCTGCAACCTCACCATTTAGCCCTTAGGGAACGAGCAATTGTCATCAATGTATTACTATATAGTAAAGTCTGGTTTGTTTCAGCAGTGTTGCTGTTAACAGGAACGGTGATCACGAGTATTCTTAGAATTGTGTTCAAATGCTTGTGGGGTTCAGGGTGCAACTGGTTGCGAAGGGAGGTAGTGACATTGCTGGTATGTAAGGGAGGGTTGGGTTTGTTGGACTTGAGAAAGCGCCTGAAATGCGTGTTCATTAAGAGGGAAGTGATGCGTGCAGGTGGATGGAAGGGGAGGCAGCTAGATAAGGTACATGATCACCTACGGAAATGGTATGGAGGAGCGGATTTGAAGGAATGTGAAAAAGTGTTATGTGCCTTAGTGTTAGCCAGGGAACTGGGAAACATAAAGGTCAGAACTTTGTGTAAATTGTTAGAGGGACGTGTAGTGGCGCCGGTTGAAGGGATCTACCCCATGTATGCATGGGATGCAATATGTCAAAGATTTAGTAAATTAAGGATACGACCTAGGGCGCGTGAGGTTATGTATCGTTTCCTATATGGTATTTTGCCATCGGGAGCGATGCTCCGAGATAGGAGAGTCATCGAGGGTGGGGGTTGTAGCAGATGCAGTGGGGAAGAGACTGCGTTTCATATTGTCTATTTTTGTGAAGGTTTGGAGTGCATCAGGGTATGGATGAGTAGGGTAGTGGCAAGGGTGGGGGGGTCATAGTGTGTCGGTATTGCGAGCATTGAGTCTTGATATGAGTGGGATGGATGAGGGTGTGGCAAGGGGTTTAGCATACATAATTGTGGACTACATATATGTTTTGTGGGGTATGAGGGGAAAGGAGGGTGGGGAAGTGCTGATAAGGATTTTGGCGGCGACGTTTTATCAAACTTTGTGTCGCAATAGAGTTATATATGGGAAAAGGTGGGATGATTTTTTTCTGAAGGTTATAGAAAACTAACAATTGGGAATTTATTGGCGTAATAAAGGGTTTTAACTGCCGGGGTGAGTATGTTGGTAAAGGGGGGGAGGGAGTCAGGGGTTTTCAACGGGCTGACCTCCTCGGGGGTGAAGTAACGGGTGGATGGGTGTGACTGAAGGTACACATGTGGAACTGAATGTGATGGTGTGAAAGATCTATTTTGTTTAGTTCCCTTGTTGGGAAGGTATAAATGACAGTTTAAATATATAACTTTTATTAATGTATAACATATAAAATTATAACATGAACAATTTCTTTGGTTGTGAATTACCTCCTGCTTGTACTGGTCTTGCAAGTGAATTTTAACTTTTCTTTAGAAGGTATTCCTTTCACTATGATCCTTGAAGCATGAGGTTTTCCAATTTTTGTAACGTGTTCCTGCATCAGTTTTGATTAATTACTTATTGTGTGCTCATGTGTGTATAGGGATTAGTAACCTAAATTAATATTCATTGTATATTTATTTGTATGTAATACTGGTTAGGCACGTGATAGAAGGCACGGCGAAAGTCTAGCCTCGTGGAATGAGCCCCTCAGGGAAGGTTCCTTGATGTTGGTGAGGGGCTCTTGATTTAGGGAATTGGATCTGTGCTCCAGTTCCCCGAATTAAGTCTGAATGCCTTCCACATCCCCCCCCCCACCCAGGCGTTGTATAATTCTCCGGGTTTAGTGCTTCCCCCTTGATTATAATAATAATAATCGTGGAATGAGTGTTAAGTTTTGGTATGTTTGTATGTGGCGTGTTAGATGTTAATAATGTGTTTGGTATGGTGTTGTTATCTTACTAAAATCAAGATGAACCATTTGGGTAACTTATTCATGTCATAGTCTTGGATTCTTTTGAAATATTTACATATCCTAGTATTTTGCTGATAATGTTGCATGCGGTGTATTTTCTTGCATTTTAAGAGTGAAATTCACGTTATGCAATGTTATAAAATTTTGGTTTTCATTTGGTACATTACTATTGATATTATATATTGTTGGTGTATTTTCTGCTGATAAAGGTGTATGTGTATAGGAATATAATGTTCATATCTGTTTTTAGTCTGTAATTTTATGTTATTGTGTTTTGTTGTTCATGCACCACCAACTTGTGGTAAATACTCATTAAGTTTTTGATGAGGTCAGTGTATGATTCTGAATGTTAGGATAATTAAGGTATGTTTCTTAGAACGGTGAATGTAAACATGTTAGGGGGGGAGAAGTGTCAGCTGTGTGTCGGCACTTGCAATAATAATTATTGTAAAAGGTGGGGTTTTTAGGATGTGTTATGGGTTGTGTATATGGTTGAAATATGGCCATTATCTGTAGTGTTTGTTTTCTGTACTGGGATTGTGTAATAGAGGTTTTGGTATTATCCAGTATAGTTTTTTTTTAATTTTATTGCGCTCCTATACATTCTTGTATTTGTTCTATGCTTTAAATAAAAAAAAATAACTAAGAATATTTGCCCAGAATTATATCTGTCGTTTTGGAACAATGTACAGATGCGAACAAGCATTTTCATCCATGAAATATATTAAAAACAAACAAATCGTGACTGATTCAAATTTGAAGAATTTTCTGCTACTCTCATTAACTTTTTTTTATTTTATTTAAAATCATATACATTACATACATAAGTTACACATACAATGCTAAGTATTTCATCCGTTTGAATAATGGATTTAATCCATCCATTACACATAACTCCTATTGCATTAACACATGTACAAAGAAAATTAATTATTAACAATGTTTCCTCGACTTTTCTCAAATTTTCCCATAACTAAGATAAATTAATATCCCGCACATACTTTGGTTCTCATATCGTACACACCTTCACATACGCACCGTGTGTCCTTCCCCCCACCTAGTTTACACATCACATTAATATGTTCACAGAACATTACACTGCGCGTCCATGCGGAGTATGTACAAAATTCATCATTGACAATCCTTTTCAAAACTCATTTTAAACATGTTACTAATTACACACCTTGTTACACACCATTAATAGACATCCACATTAGTCCTTCTTAATCCTGGCCCTTCTCACTTGAAAAGTTGTCAAAGGTTTCTGAACCAAGATACTGTTGTAATGCAGTGTGTGACAGAGTGAATATGAAAATAGTATACAATACTGACAGCTTGATAAGTAAGCCAAATATGTCTTACTTATCAACATGTCATATAAATAATCAGTAACGGTTGGTATGAGTCATTACTACTGACAGTACTGGTAACTGATACTACTGAGATATCTCTTGCTGTCTTGCGACATTGCATAGCTCCTGACGACGCACAAGAGTGCTAATTTTAGTTCTAGAGCTAAAGTTGTTCTGCATATCAGCTACACTGAGAGTAAAAGGTAGATGGGATACAAGGAGAATAGAAGCATCAGGGAAGAGAGAGGTGAAGGTTTATAAACTAAAAGAGGAGGCAGTTAGGGTAAGATATAAACAGCTATTGGAGGATAGATGGGCTAATGAGAGCATAGGCAATGGGGTCGAAGAGGTATGGGGTAGGTTTAAAAATGTAGTGTTAGAGTGTTCAGCAGAAGTTTGTGGTTACAGGAAAGTGGGTGCAGGAGGCAAGAGGAGCGATTGGTGGAATGATGATGTAAAGAGAGTAGTAAGGGAGAAAAAGTTAGCATATGAGAAGTTTTTACAAAGTAGAAGTGATGCAAGGAGGGAAGAGTATATGGAGAAAAAGAGAGAAGTTAAGAGAGTGGTGAAGCAATGTAAAAAGAGAGCAAATGAGAGAGTGGGTGAGATGTTATCAACAAATTTTGTTGAAAATAAGAAAAAGTTTTGGAGTGAGATTAACAAGTTAAGAAAGCCTAGAGAACAAATGGATTTGTCAGTTAAAAATAGGAGAGGAGAGTTATTAAATGGAGAGTTAGAGGTATTGGGAAGATGGAAGGAATATTTTGAGGAATTGTTAAATGTTGATGAAGATAGGGAAGCTGTGATTTCGTGTATAGGGCAAGGAGGAATAACATCTTGTAGGAGTGAGGAAGAGCCAGTTGTGAGTGTGGGGGAAGTTCGTGAGGCAGTAGGTAAAATGAAAGGGGGTAAGGCAGCTGGGATTGATGGGATAAAGATAGAAATGTTAAAAGCAGGTGGGGATATAGTTTTGGAGTGGTTGGTGCAATTATTTAATAAATGTATGGAAGAGGGTAAGGTACCTAGGGATTGGCAGAGAGCATGCATAGTTCCTTTGTATAAAGGCAAAGGGGATAAAAGAGAGTGCAAAAATTATAGGGGGATAAGTCTGTTGAGTGTACCTGGTAAAGTGTATGGTAGAGTTATAATTGAAAGAATTAAGAGTAAGACGGAGAATAGGATAGCAGATGAACAAGGAGGCTTTAGGAAAGGTAGGGGGTGTGTGGACCAGGTGTTTACAGTGAAACATATAAGTGAACAGTATTTAGATAAGGCTAAAGAGGTCTTTGTGGCATTTATGGATTTGGAAAAGGCGTATGACAGGGTGGATAGGGGGGCAATGTGGCAGATGTTGCAAGTGTATGGTGTAGGAGGTAGGTTACTGAAAGCAGTGAAGAGTTTTTACGAGGATAGTGAGGCCCAAGTTAGAGTATGTAGGAAAGAGGGAAATTTTTTCCCAGTAAAAGTAGGCCTTAGACAAGGATGTGTGATGTCACCGTGGTTGTTTAATATATTTATAGATGGGGTTGTAAGAGAAGTAAATGCGAGGGTCTTGGCAAGAGGCGTGGAGTTAAAAGATAAAGAATCACACACAAAGTGGGAGTTGTCACAGCTGCTCTTTGCTGATGACACTGTGCTCTTGGGAGATTCTGAAGAGAAGTTGCAGAGATTGGTGGATGAATTTGGTAGGGTGTGCAAAAGAAGAAAATTAAAGGTGAATACAGGAAAGAGTAAGGTTATGAGGATAACAAAAAGATTAGGTGATGAAAGATTGAATATCAGATTGGAGGGAGAGAGTATGGAGGAGGTGAACGTATTCAGATATTTGGGAGTGGACGTGTCAGCGGATGGGTCTATGAAAGATGAGGTGAATCATAGAATTGATGAGGGAAAAAGAGTGAGTGGTGCACTTAGGAGTCTGTGGAGACAAAGAACTTTGTCCTTGGAGGCAAAGAGGGGAATGTATGAGAGTATGGTTTTACCAACGCTCTTATATGGGTGTGAAGCGTGGGTGATGAATGTTGCAGCGAGGAGAAGGCTGGAGGCAGTGGAGATGTCATGTCTGAGGGCAATGTGTGGTGTGAATATAATGCAGAGAATTCGTAGTTTGGAAGTTAGGAGGAGGTGCGGGATTACCAAAACTGTTGTCCAGAGGGCTGAGGAAGGGTTGTTGAGGTGGTTCGGACATGTAGAGAGAATGGAGCGAAACAGAATGACTTCAAGAGTGTATCAGTCTGTAGTGGAAGGAAGGCGGGGTAGGGGTCGGCCTAGGAAGGGTTGGAGGGAGGGGGTAAAGGAGGTTTTGTGTGCGAGGGGCTTGGACTTCCAGCAGGCATGCGTGAGCGTGTTTGATAGGAGTGAATGGAGACAAATGGTTTTTAATACTTGACGTGCTGTTGGAGTGTGAGCAAAGTAACATTTATGAAGGGATTCAGGGAAACCGGCAGGCCGGACTTGAGTCCTGGAGATGGGAAGTACAGTGCCTGCACTCTGAAGGAGGGGTGTTAATGTTGCAGTTTAAAAACTGTAGTGTAAAGCACCCTTCTGGCAAGACAGTGATGGAGTGAATGATGGTGAAAGTTTTTCTTTTTCGGGCCACCCTGCCTTGGTGGGAATCGGCCGGTGTGATAATAAATAAATAATAAATAAAATAAAAAAAAATATATATATATATATATATATATATATATATATATATATATTATATATATATATATATTATTATATATATATATATTATATATTTACCTGGAGTTTACCTGGAGAGAGTTTCGGGGGTCAACGCCCCCGCGGCTCGGTCTGTGACCAGGCCTCCTGGTGGATCAGCGCCTGATCAACCAGGCTGTTGCTGCTGGCTGCACGCAAACCAACGTACGAGCCACAGCCCGGCTGATCAGGAACTGACTTTAGGTGCTTGTCCAGTGCCAGCTTGAAGACTGCCAGGGGTCTGTTGGTAATCCCCCTTATGTGTGCTGGGAGGCAGTTGAACAGTCTCGGGCCCCTGACACTTATTGTATGGTCTCTTAACGTGCTAGTGACACCCCTGCTTTTCATTGGGGGGATGGTGCATCGTCTGCCAAGTCTTTTGCTTTCGTAGTGAGTGATTTTCGTGTGCAAGTTCGGTACTAGTCCCTCTAGGATTTTCCAGGTGTATATAATCATGTATCTCTCCCTCCTGCGTTCCAGGGAATACAGGTTTAGAAACCTCAAGCGCTCCCAGTAATTGAGGTGTTTTATCTCCGTTATGCGCGCCGTGAAAGTTCTCTGTACATTTTCTAGGTCGGCAATTTCACCTGCCTTGAAAGGTGCTGTTAGAGTGCAGCAATATTCCAGCCTAGATAGAACAAGTGACCTGAAGAGTGTCATCATGGGCTTGGCCTCCCTAGTTTTGAAGGTTCTCATTATCCATCCTGTCATTTTTCTAGCAGATGCGATTGATACAATGTTATGGTCCTTGAAGGTGAGATCCTCCGACATAATCACTCCCAGGTCTTTGACGTTGGTGTTTCGCTCTATTTTGTGGCCAGAATTTGTTTTGTACTCTGATGAAGATTTAATTTCCTCATGTTTACCATATCTGAGTAATTGAAATTTCTCATCGTTGAACTTCATATTGTTTTCTGCAGCCCACTGAAAGATTTGGTTGATGTCCGCCTGGAGCCTTGCAGTGTCTGCAATGGAAGACACTGTCATGCAGATTCGGGTGTCATCTGCAAAGGAAGACATGGTGCTGTGGCTGACATCCTTGTCTATGTCGGATATGAGGATGAGGAACAAGATGGGAGCTAGTACTGTGCCTTGTGGAACAGAGCTTTTCACCGTAGCTGCCTCGGACTTTACTCTGTTGACGACTACTCTCTGTGTTCTGTTAGTGAGGAAATTATAGATCCATCGACCGACTTTTCCTGTTATTCCTTTAGTGCGCATTTTGTGCGCTATTACGCCATGGTCACACTTGTCGAAGGCTTTTGCAAAGTCTGTATATATTACATCTGCATTCTTTTTGTCTTCTAGTGCATTTAGGACCTTGTCGTAGTGATCCAGTAGTTGAGACAGACAGGAGCGACCTGTTCTAAACCCATGTTGCCCTGGGTTGTGTAACTGATGGGTTTCTAGATGGGTGGTGATCTTGCTTCTTAGGACCCTTTCAAAGATTTTTATGATATGGGATGTTAGTGCTATTGGTCTGTAGTTCTTTGCTGTTGCTTTACTGCCCCCTTTGTGGAGTGGGGCTATGTCTGTTGTTTTTAGTAACTGAGGGACGACCCCCGTGTCCATGCTCCCTCTCCATAGGATGGAAAAGGCTCGTGATAGGGGCTTCTTGCAGTTCTTGATGAATACAGAGTTCCATGAGTCTGGCCCTGGGGCAGAGTGCATGGGCATGTCATTTATCGCCTGTTCGAAGTCATTTGGCGTCAGGATAACATCGGATAGGCTTGTGTTAATCAAATTTTGTGGCTCTCTCATAAAAAATTCATTTTGATCTTCGACTCTCAGTCTGGTTAGCGGCTTGCTAAAAACTGAGTCATATTGGGACTTGAGTAGCTCACTCATTTCCTTGCTGTCATCTGTGTAGGACCCATCTTGTTTAAGTAGGGGCCCAATACTGGACGTTGTTCTCGATTTTGATTTGGCATAGGAGAAGAAATACTTTGGGTTTCTTTCGATTTCATTTATGGCTTTTAGTTCTTCCCGCGATTCCTGACTCCTAAAGGATTCTTTTAGCTTAAGTTCGATGCTTGCTATTTCTCTGACCAGTGTCTCCCTGCGCATTTCAGATATATTGACCTCTTTTAGCCGCTCTGTTATTCTTTTCCGTCGCCTGTAAAGGGAGCGCCTGTCTCTTTCTATTTTACATCTACTCCTCCTTTTTCTTAGAGGAATAAGCCTTGTGCATACATCGAGTGCCACCGAGTTAATCTGTTCTAGGCATAAGTTTGGGTCTGTGTTGCTTAGTATATCTTCCCAACTTATATCGGTTAGGACTTGGTTTACTTGGTCCCACTTTATGTTTTTGTTATTGAAGTTGAATTTGGTGAATGCTCCCTCGTGACTAGTCTCATTTTGTCGGTCTGGGGCTCCACGCATACATGTCTGAACCTCAATTATGTTGTGATCTGAGTATATTGTTTTTGATATTGTGACATTTCTTATCAGATCATCATTGTTAGTGAAGATGAGGTCTAGTGTATTCTCCAGTCTAGTAGGCTCTATTATTTGCTGGTTTAAATTGAATTTTGTGCAGTGTGAGTGTGAGTTTTCATCAGAGCTGCCTCCTGGTGTTATTACTGCAACAATATTATTTGCTATATTCCTCCATTTTAGGTGCCTTAAGTTGAAATCCCCCAGGAGCAAGATGTTGGGTGCAGGAGCTGGAAGATTTTCCAGATAGTGGTCAATTTTTAACAGCTGTTCCTGGAATTGCTGGGATGTTGCATCCGGAGGCTTGTAGACTACCACAATGACTAGGTTTTGGTTCTCGACCTTTACTGCTAAAACTTCCACTACGTCATTTGAGGCATTAAGCAGTTCTGTGCAAACAAGTGACTCTGCAATGTACAGGCCAACCCCCCCCTTTTGCCTGTTCACTCTGTCACATCTGTATAGGTTGTAACCTGGGATCCATATTTCGTTGTCCAAGTGATCCTTTATGTGGGTCTCAGTGAAAGCCGCGAACATTGCCTTTGCCTCTGCAAGCAGTCCACGGATGAAAGGTATTTTGTTGTTTGTTGCTGGCTTTAGACCCTGTATATTTGCAAAGAAGAATGTTATCGGACTGGTGGTATTGTTGGTACTGGGGGGGGGATTTTTTTTCCGGTATTAGTATCTGTATCTGTTGGTTTGGAGTGGAGGCCATCGACTGTGGTTCCACTCCAGGAATGACTGGATTTGGTGTACGATTTCTGCCATTTCCTGCCAGTTTTTTTTCCTTCCTGGCACTAAAAAACCTCTCCCTCTTGAGTGGCTGTGGCTACCCAGGTTTTCCCATGGCCTGGATGTTTTGTATCTTTTTGTCCCCTTTAGATGGTATGCCTGGCAATTTAAGTTATAGCACAGTCTTTCCTGTACTGAAGAGGTACACATTTCAGGGTGAAAAAGCTTACAGGAAGGGAGTTTGCATTTTCCTGTTGTCATATGGGCATGGCATTTTCTAGGGTGGTCATAGTTGCATGTCCCATCTGTTTTTCCAGATTTCCCATGCCAGCAGATACCAAGTGCATAGTATGTGCACAGGCTTGGTTTCCGCTTGCCTTGGGTTTCTGTGACTGTATTCCCTGTTGGTGCATGTTTCCCTGTCTTACTTCTATCCTCCCTAGCACCAACAATGGAGCTCCCACCAGTTGTTTTTGGTAATTTATCCTCACTATTGCTATTGGAGTCCTCTTGTTTGCTATTTCCTGCGGTATTTCTAGTTTGCAATATTGGTTTTATCTTATCTTTGACTACACTTGTTTCCCTACTATGGCTCCTGTCCCCTATGAGGTCATTTATATGTATTCCTTCCTGCGTATAATTCCCGACTACCTGGACAAAATCTCCAGCTTCACCATTACTGTCTCCCAGGACAGTATCTCCAGCTTCACCATTTCTGTCTCCCAGGACAGCACCTCCAGCTTCACCATTACTGTCTCCCAGGACAGCACTATCAGCCCCCCATTTACTGACTACCAGGACATCATCTCCAGCCTTACAGTTTGTGACTACATGGCCAGTATCAAGGGCAGTACCATTCAGCCCAGACTTTTTATGTTCCCATCTGTTGTAGAAAGCTTCCAGGTTTTCTATGAAAGCAGCTTTGATGTTATCCTCTTTTAATACCCTTGTGATTTTAGTCCACAGATTTTCCTCATTTGGGCATACCCAAAAACACTTCTCTGTTTTAATACTGCTTGTAGCTAGTTCTGGGATATCTGCACAAGGGGCGTGACACCAATTTCCACAAAAATGACAATTTATCCATGTGGAAGCCCGTTTGTTTGACTGACCACAGACTACACACAGCTTCATAATGATTTGAATGGTTGATTTACTGCAATTCTACTAGCAACCTCTTGAATATTATATTAATAACCTTAAATGAAGCTCTAGCTATTTGTATTTCTGTTTCTAACTCTTTTTGTATATTGGACAGCTTACCGTCACGTTCCTGATTTTTAATGTTTGTGTTTATAAGGGCGCCTACAACCCCATCCGTTTACAGTCTGCTTTATTGTCCAACGAAACCGTTTGAAACCAGTCCCGGGTTCGGACCAGTCAAGGGTTCGGACCAGTCAAGGGTTCGGACCAGTCGATCTGATCTGATCAGTGGGTCACTTATTTAAAACATACTGGTCGGTGATTTGAGCTAACACATGAAGGATCTACTGGAAATTATCTACCCGAGTAGATATATATATATATATATATATATATATATATATATATATATATATATATATATATATATATATATATATATATATATATATATATATGTCTTGCAGAATAGGTAAAATTTGCGATGTTGGTTTAACTACAAACGCTCTTCTTGCCGAATAAAGCAAGCAGAAATTTGTGTATGTAATAATTTCGCAAAAATCATTCTGAACCTAACGAAAAAAATATATTTCATTGTGTTTGTTTGTTATTAAATAATTGTAAACTTATCTAAAATATATTTAGTTGGATTAGGCTAAATTAAATTGCGTTTGCTATAATAAGTTTAGGTAAGTTTTCCAAGGTTCTTTTGGTACAAAATTATTAATTTTTACATTAACATATATGAAAAAAAGAAATCTTTAAATGTATAAGAGAAAATTTTAGAAAGGACTTAATTTTAAACGAGTTCTTGCTAATTGACCAGTTTTACCTATTCGGCACGAAAGTATAAGATAGTATAACCATAATCATAGGGAAAGGGACGATAAGATCAGATACTGAATATAGCATAGGCGGCAAAATGACGAAGATAGTACACAAGGAAAGGGTCCCAGGAGTAAGCATGATGCCGAGCATATCACCAGAGGTGCATATCAACATTATATTTGTGCTATGTGCACAACCGATATTTAGAAGGCTGTGGATATATGTCAGACCCATCGTAGAATACGCAGAATCAGAATGGAGCCACAGCCTGATCAAATACTTTCAAAAGATGGGAAAATTCCAGAGATTTATCCAAATATAGTTGAATTACCTTACCTGTTTTAACTTTTAAGGTTTAAATAAGAAGATATTACAAGGATCCCAATGGAAATAAGTCACCTTGACTTTTTTTGGGTTATCCTAGGTATGCTACACATATGCTACTATGTATGATAATTTAAGTAACTAATTATGCGTACGTGTACCTGAGTAAACTTATCTACTTAACGACAGTTCGTGTTGAGAAAAATTACAAATAAGGAGAGACTGGAGAAATTTAACATTACTTCTCTCAAAAATAAGGGAAAACGAGAGACAAGAGGCTTTTAACATGCAAGGACGGAGTGGCAGGCACAAGGAAACAGATGGAAACGTACTTATTTAGTTTGAGGTGTACTCAGGACGTACAGTGATTTATATAAAAAGTTTTGATAGAGAGGCAAGACTTGAAAACATGATTCAGCCACTATAGCTAAAATTAAGCGAGTACACACACATGTAAACAAACGTGCGCACTCAAGGCTAAATATCGAATGACTCGTGAAATCAGTATTCAGCCGCGCATGTGTGTCATTTGCGCGTGTATTGAGGTGTAGTCAGGTCGCCAGCTGGAAAAAACTGGGGCCGGGACGACACCGGTGAACCTATATCAATCAACTGAAGTGCACATGCATGAGTGTGGGTGGGTGCGTGTGTGTGTGCACCCCCTGGTGGTGTGCACCCTTGGTGTGCTCCCCCTGGTGGTGTGCACCCTTCATCGTTTAAGTTTTCCCACACCTGGAGGCCACGATAAGAACAATCCGGTATAGCCAGAGGAAAAGGCAGGGTTTTACCATGATATTGTGACAACAAAAACACAAGTTAGGATCCAACTCAAGCCAGTTTTCTGGCCTCCGGCGCCTGTTGGTCTGTAAATATAGATAATCAAATCGTTTAGAAATATTTCAATGAACTTCCTTATATTATAAACAGCATACAATACCGAGAGTTGATAAACAAGGCAAGTGCAACACTAGATGTTGTTACTGACGATACGTTTCGTTTACGCCGACTAATAATAATAATAATAATAATAATAATAATAATAATAATCTTATACAAATACATGCATAAGGTATACAGTCCTAGCTGACATTAATGACATACTACTATATAGAAAGCCGCTTGTTATTACCTGGAGTTTACCTGGAGAGAGTTCCGGGGGTCAACGCCCCCGCGGCCCGGTCTGTGACCAGGCCTCCTGGTGGATCAGAGCCTGATCAACCAGGCTGTTACTGCTGGCTGCACGCAAACCAACGTACGAGCCACAGCCCGGCTGGTCAGGAACCGACTTTAGGTGCTTGTCCAGTGCCAGCTTGAAGACTGCCAGAGGTCTGTTGGTAATCCCCCTTATGTATGCTGGGAGGCAGTTGAACAGTCTCGGGCCCCTGACACTTATTGTATGGTCTCTTAACGTGCTAGTGACACCCCTGCTTTTCATTGGTGGGATGTTGCATCGTCTGCCAAGTCTTTTGCTTTCGTAGTGAGTGATTTTCGTGTGCAAGTTCGGTACTAGTCCCTCTAGGATTTTCCAGGTGTATATAATCATGTATCTCTCCCGCCTGCGTTCCAGGGAATACAGGTTCAGGAACCTCAAGCGCTCCCAGTAATTGAGGTGTTTTATCTCCGTTATGCGCACCGTGAAGGTTCTCTGTACATTTTCTAGGTGCAGCAATATTCCAGCCTAGATAGAACAAGTGACCTGAAGAGTGTCATCATGGGCTTGGCATCCCTAGTTTTGAAGGTTCTCATTATCCATCCTGTCATTTTTCTAGCAGATGCGATTGATACAAATTAGGTCAATTTTGTCCCCAGGATGCGACTCACACCAGTCGACTAACACCCAAGTGCATATTTTACTGCTAGATGAACAGGGACAGCAGATGTCTTTTAAGGAAACACGTCCTAATGTTTCCACCCGTACTGGAGATTGAACCACGGACCTCAGTGTGTGAGCTGAATGCACTAGCAATCGAGCTACGGGACACCATTAAAGGTTCACCAGTTTAATTCAAAGATGAATTTATATTCTGGAGACGATTTAGACAGTTTGAGGTTACGAGTCTCAGCCTTGCTGGAAGATAAGTAATCTTTTAGCTAATGCTAAAGTATGTGGCCCGAGGCTCATATACCAGAGAGTGAGGTGTAGCAGCTTGGAGGTGAAGTCACAGGTGAACTTGACCCCACTGGTGAGGTGTATCAGCCTGGAGGTGAAGTCACAGGTGAACTTGACCCCACTGGTGAGGTGTATCAGCCTGGAGGTGAAGTCACAGGTGAACTTGACCCCACTGGTGAGGTGTATCAGCCTGGAGGTGAAGTCACAGGTGAACTTGACCCCACTGGTGAGGTGTAGCAGCTTGGAGGTGAAGTCACAGGTAAACTTGGCCCCACTAGTGAGATGTAGGAACTTGGAGGTGAAGTCACAGGTGAACTTGACCCCACTGGTGAGGTGTAGCAGCTTGGAGGTGAAGTCACAGGTGAACTTGACCCACTAGTAGAAGTAAGTCATGCTTCGTTTTTTTCACCAAGGCTGAGGGACTGATTACCCCAATTATATCTCAACATTGTTTACTGTCTCTAGGATTGAAATTCATCTCAGTATTCAACTGATAAAATCTGCAACGCAGGCTTTAACATCTCATCAATAAAGATATCTAGTGTTGAACATGTCTTACTCATCAGTTTGTCGGCATTGTATACCATTTATATGATACTTATCTGATACTGCAACACCATCGTATCGTGTTATAAAGAATGTCTTTAGAGACTCCGCTCAGGAATCGTGCAAGTGAAGCCTAGCCAAGGATGTTGTCATTCCTCTTATAATAAGTAGTAACGGTTTCACAGCTGCTGCTTTAGACATCATCATCAGTGCAACTATGGCCAAGGGTTTCAGCATCGGAATTTTATGGGTGGGAAAGGACTATACTTTAACTTTCAAGTGTGAATAAAGATTCTTGTTCAGAAACAGAACGTCACTTGCCACATTACTACACTGAAGTGACTAGTTGCTACTAATACAAATAGTTCCCTATACCATCTTTAAATAACGCTTCAGCACAAGAAATTATTTAACCCATAAGAAAATGGTATTAGCTTGGTAATAAATTACCATTTTAGTAAAGATAACCCATGAGAATATACACTCTAGTGCTGGGTAGGGCCGCACTTTGCCCCCAGAACAGCCTGAATTCTTCGTGACATGGATTCAACAAGGTGCTGGAAACATTCCTTAGAGATCCAGGTCCATGTTGACATGACAGCGTCATGCAGTTGCTGTAGATTGGACGGTTGCACATTCATGCTGGGAATCTCCTGTTCCCCCACATCTGGATGTCGCATCAAAATTAGCGATTCGTCAGACTAGGTGACGTTTTTCAACTTCCAACTGTTCAGTTTTGATGAGGCTTTGCTCACTGTAGGTACATAGTTTATTTATTTGAGTTACTGTCACCTTCCTGTCAGCTTGAACCAATCTGGTCATTCTCCTCTGACCTTTTTCATTAACAAGACGTTTTCGCCCACAGACCTGCCACACACTGGATGTCTTGTGTTTTTCACACCATTCTCTGTAAACTCTAGCCACTGTTTTGTGTGAAAATCCCAGGAGATCAACAGTTTCTGAGATATTTAAACCACCAGGACTAGTACCAACAGTCATTCCAAGGTCAAAGTTACTTATATCAAATTTCTTCCCCATTGTGATGTTTGGTCCGAAAAACAACTGAACGTCTTGACCATGTCTGCATGCTTTTAGACAAAGTGCTACCACGTGATTAACTGATTAGATATTTACATTAACGAGCAAATGTATAGCTGTACCTAATAAATGCGATTTGACAGAAAATTTGTCGTGGTCCGGTATGGACGAACGTTGTTGCCAGCGGCTGTGGAGGTATTGAGAGAGCACTGAAAAATAGTGTGAGTGAGGAATACCCCGATGGGAAATCGGGAAGTCCTGAATAGCTGATCAAGTAGCTGAAACTGCCTGTTCATTACCCTGAACAGTGGTATGTCCAGGGTCCCAGCAAAATGTCGATCGACTTCTTTGTGCTTATTAGAAATGTGACACAGTCGAAGCTGTTATGCGAAGGATGATGGGAGTCTCTGGATAGCCAGTTACGCAGTTTGGGAGTCTGAAATTACTACGAATGATGAAGCGGACATGGTCGCTATGTGGATGATAGCAACAAGAATTGCATAAACTCTGCCGTGGCAATAATATTCGATTCAAATAAATGAACTCTGATGATTCCTTCAGGAAAAACAGTTGCATGCCCAACCCCCTAATCAGGGGATTTAGAACTATCATTGTACACTGCAGTAGTATAAGAGCAGGGTTGAAAGTGATTAAGGAGTAAGTGACAAGTTGTAAGAGGCAAGTGAGACCTTGCACACAGAAGTGGGGATCAACAAACATGCATGACCAGTGAGCTGAGTGAGTTGATCGGTTGGGAGGGCGTGTTTCCTTACACCTTGTTCACCTAATAGTGAACAGGTACCTGGGTGTTAGTTGACTGTTGTGGGTCGCATCATGGGGTAAGTGGGTTGAGAAGTAACCTACTATCCAAATGAATAGGTTACCAACAATGCTCAACTTGGTTGTACCGGAAATCGATTATTAGATCACTTAGTTCACACATTGAGGCCCGTGGTTCGATCTCCGGTACGGGTGGAAACATTAGAATGTATTTCCTTAAGGCACCTACTGTCCCTGTTCACCTAGCAGAAAATAGGTACCTGGGTGTTAGCTGACTGGTGTGGGTCGCATCCTGGGGATAAAATTAACCTAATTTACCTGAAGTGCTCTGCATAACCAAGGGCTTTCTACATTGTATGTCACTGATGTCAGCTATGGTCTGTATAAGTTGTATCATGTACTTGTAGAAATAAAGATTATTATTGGCTAGGTCTTGTAAAATGACAGCTCTGACAATACAATTCTGCACACTTTTTCCTTTCACTACATCATAGAGATGAGAGTTGGTGTATTATTCCAGTCTATTATCAATCTTTCAAATGTTTTACAAGGACAACTAAGTCAATTTTGCCCGAAATGCACAGCATACTAGTGGTTTATGTGCTTAGAATATTTTATTACGTAATTTTTTTTTTATATTTTATTTATAACCAATACAGTATACATAAAAATAAAAATAAAAGGAAACAGTATGGATCTCAATCCTGAAGGTTCGGCCATTGACATAAGAAACCCAACACAAAATAAACTAACACAAATGGATTGCACCTATATACTTGCAAGATATAGCTGTATAACATACAACAATAACTTACGGCAAGAACATAGCTACAAATAACCACAGTAACAGGGTCGTGAACTAACATATATAAACATTCAATGACTCAAAACCTAACTTACATATAAATTTTACATAACATGACATATGACAAAGACTCATTACAATTGAAAATAATATATACAAGAAAATGTAACAATTACTTCCAGCCTTCTCATTAATCAATAAACCAAAACCTAACATCATAATCCTACTAGAACATCTACATACTTATCCCTAACATTACAGCTTTACATATACCAAAATACAAATAAACATACAAAGAAAACAGCTTAGATCTCAAAACCGACTCATTACAGTTACAATAAACCCGTATACAAAAATCTCAGACACAAAAGGAATGCGTCTATAAACTGGCTAGATATATCTGTATACCATACAGCCAAAACTTACGTTAAGAACATAGCCATGAAAAACCTATATCAGGGTGCTGACAGTCTATAAGTACATCTTAACATACAAAAACCTAGAACATAACATAACCTAAAAAAAAAAAAAAAACCACTTCATATGGCAAAGAACAATACCATTGTATAATACTATACAAAGTACATTGAAATGACAATTAAAACAAAGTATCGAAAAGGGAACATACAACAAGCATGTTGAATACCTATAAACCTACACATCACATACACCACAGTATTATCTTTGTATAACACATTTGAGGACAAAAAGAAAAACCAAACATACTTAGATCATGCCTTGTGTCACCTCAAACCTTCAAACACACAAATACTGTGAGATGTACCCTCTCACACATACACACAATGTAGTGCAACAACACTACTTACATATTATATTCAATACCTTCTGAAAAACAATGTGAAAAACATATCTTACACAACTACCCAGACCAAACTCACATCACAAAAGAAGCTTATTTATTATATTACCAAACATACCACACACGCTAACATCTATACACATTTCCATACTCAAGAAAACTAGCCCGCCGCAACCCCTTACTTTACACTTAAATCTCTTAAATCCTTCAACCTGAATCTACGATAACCTTCAGTAAATGCTGTCTCCCATCTTCCCCCATAAAGATCCCTATTGCGGCACTTTGTTCTATACATCGTGGCCCCTAACACTCTTATCCTTTCCTCGACTCCCACCTCCCTCATTGCCCAAGATATATAAATAAAATCAGTGACCACATACGCAACCGCATTCACCACCTGCTGACTCCACCCACCTATATCTAAACTTAACACCCGCAACACCTGTAACCCTTCCCCACCCACTAACCTAACTACCCTACTTAGCCAGACCCTCACATCTTCTAAACAAGTACAAAAGTACACAGCGTGAAATATGGTTTCCGGACATCCACACGCTTTGCACTCCCCACCCTCCCTTAATCTCCTATTAAATAACACAACCCCAGACGGCAAGATCCCATGTAAAAACCTAAACATAACCTCCCTGACACTTGGTTTTACACGTAGTTGTTGAAGACATTTCCATACAGAACCCCATGCATACATAGGGTATGCCCCCTCAACTGCCGCCACCACAGACCCACCCCCCACCCTCTCAAGAACCTTCAATTTAAGCTGTTTCGGATCCCTTACCGTCAGTAAAACTCGCAACATAGCCTCCCCAAACATTAAATCCCTACCCCTCCACCACCGTTGCATATCCATGCGCAGTCTTTCAAGGCCCCCCCCCGCTCACCCCCTCCCTCACAAACCCCCTTTTCAGAAACACACTCAACATACGTTTCTCAAGAGGTATAAGCCCCAGCCCCCCCTGGCTAACGGGAAGCGACACCACCCCTCTACTTAGCCAGTCACAACCCGATCCCCATATAAATCTGAATACCCGCAGTTGCAACCGTTGCACCTCACACCGTCGTAACGGATATATTGCCACCACGTGCCATAACTTGCTATACAACAGGACATTCGTGACTATAACCCTTTGATGCAACGTTAATTGCTCTGCCCTCAAACCTCCCAATCTTTTCAAAACTCCATCCACGGTGCGCCTCGAATTTGCCTCTTGTGCATCCCTATCATTCCGCATGTACACTATCCCACATATCAACAACTGATCTACCACACGCCACCCACCCTCAACAGTCTCACCATTATGTACACTATCCCCTAGATCCAAATACTTGGACTTTACTACATTAATTTTCATCCCCGTAGCCTCACCAAAAACGTCTATCACCCTTCCTACCTTATGTAAATCCCTCACATCCCTCACCAAGACAGTCGTATCATCCACGTAACCCACTATACCCGCTTCCCCTTCTCGTGCAAAACCAACCCTCGCTCTCGCCATACTCCACCTAACTGCCCTATAAAAGGGTTCCTGAAGACATGCAAACAAAATTTGCGACAGAGGGCATCCCTGTCGCAAACCCCTTCCCATCTGTATGCTATCACCTAGTCGTCCATTAACCTGAATTCTCATAACTGCACCCAGATACAAAGTTTTTGCCCAAGAAACAATTTCCCTCCCGAAACCCAACCAACGCATAAAACTCCATAATGCATCCCTTTCTACGCTATCATAAGCAGCTCTCCAATCCAGAGCCAAAACACCCCCTCCCCCCTCCCCCCTATGCTCTATAAAACTCCTAATAACTCCATGCCCTTCATACATTGATCTACCCGGTATGCCATATTGTCCTCTATCAATTACTTTACCTAAAACCTGTTTGATTCTGTTCCCTAATACCCTTGCAAATAACTTATAATCACCGCACATAAGCGATATTGCACGGTAATCTTCTACCGTGGTCTGTCCACCCTTCGGCACTAATACAACAACAGCAGTCCTTTGCTGCTCACCCATTGCCCCATCTTCCTTCATTACATTGAACAATCTGACTAAAAATCTCCTCAATACTTCCCAATTCTTAACATAAAAATCATTAGGCAACCCGTCTACACCCGGTGCCTTACCTAAACTTGCACCTGCTATAGCTTGCCAAATTTCCCCTTCCGTAATCTGTCCTTCCAAAGTCTCCCTATCTCTACCATCAAGCTCGCATTGCACATAACCACCCATTTCCCTTAAAGCATCATCTCGTATACCCACATGTTGTGCATATGACCTAAACCATACATCAAGATATCCACTCATACCTTCAGTCGACATCAATACCTGCCCTTCCCTATACCCTCCCATCCCCACATGAACAGTTAATCCCATCATCTCCGTCGCCGCTCTCCTCTTACGCTGTCCTCTCAATACACACGCCGATGGCCTATCACCCCATAACACCTCCTCCAACCCCGCCAAAACGCGTGCACCATCAAATCTTTCATTTTGCAAATCCCTAATGCTCTCCTTTAATCCCTCAATATCTCCCACCGGGTAACTAACCCTCCCACGTTCGTAGCAAGCCCTCAACTGCCCCTCAAGATAAGATTGAAACCCATACTTTAACCTATTATATTCCCTCCCATTACGTACATAAAAATCCTTAATACCTGATTTCGCCACCGAGTCCCACCATCTAACCAGATCACCATTCCCAGGCGCTTCTGCCTCCAACCCCTCCCAAAACTGTTTAAATGACTGTCTATATTCTTCTTCATGCAGCAACTTTACATTTAACTTCCAATACCCCCTACCCCTTCGTGGCAACCCCTCCCAACCCAAATCCACCATAACACCCCTATGATCAGAAAATACCACATCCAACACCCTCACCCTATGTATTACTACCCTTCTGGGGACGTACAAACGATCGAGCCTAGCAGCATACCCACGCCTAATAAATGTATGCTCTACCTCCCCCCCCCCACAGATATCGATTAAACCCACCCCTGATAACAATTCTCCCAATGTTCCCATACAATGCCCCGCCCCCCTCGGTTCCACATCCTTACGCCTTATCACACAGTTCCAATCACCTCCTATCACGGCTACCCCTGGCAATCCACGCAAGTAGTAAACCAACACGTCCCTCACAAATTTATTCTTAACGCGTACGTCTCCCTCTGCCGGTCCATACACACACACCAACGTCATCTGTACCTGACCCCATAATCCATCCACACGTATCACCCTCCCCTCCCCCCCTTCACAATGCCTGACAACCAACGGGCTAGTTTCCTTTACCAATATAGCCACACCGCCTTTCAATCTGACCGCATGTTCAACATACACCTTATATCCCTCCACCTTCAACTCATAACCATGTCTATAATTATGCTCCTGCAAGAACACAACGTCAACACCATGACGCTCCAAAAACTCCCTAAACCACTCACACTTTCTCTGCGACCTCAAACCATTGATGTTCAATGTCAAGCACTTAAAACCGACAAAGGTGGTTTCCCTCTTGACACAACCTTTTTGTCACCTGATCGCCTCATTGCACTCTTATCCCTCCCCCCCCCCCTTTTTGTGCACTCTTACTCGATCCCTGTCCCTGAGTGTCTTTTGAACCCCTCTGCGTGACATCCGCCCATGTTTTCTTCCCTGAACGTTGTGCGGGCGTAAGCACTTCATCTGAATCATAAAGCACTGCTGCGCGCTTTCGCGTCGTACCGTCGACCTGCATCTCGTCATCAAGCTCATCACCACGATGAACCTCAACCTCCACCGTATTCACCGACAAGACAGCCTTGTCACACACCTTAGGACGAACTACCTTCGCCCCTCCGTCCTCCATAATAGTCCCAAGATCCAGGATCGTGCCTTCTTCCTGATACGGCCCCGTGCCCGAAATATCCACAAGCGTCGTCGATGCTTCCTCCTTGCTATCATTCACTTCTGCGATGATCTCCTCCAATGCCTGAACCACGTCCAAGGAAGGGGAGTCCCCCCCACTCGTAGCACCTGCCATCTTCTCTGCCTTCTCAACCTCCTCACTCCATGACGCACTCTGCGGAGTCAGTGTCGAAAAAGGCTGTTCTTGCTCCACTCTCCTCACCTCTACGTTTCTTCGTTGTTGCAGGTCGTTGTCTCCACGTCCTCTACCACATTGCGCTGCCAGGTGTTCATACGACCCACACAAACGACAAGTGCGTCGTTGCCCTGCGTATGTCACAAATACCTGAGTTCTGAATTCTTCCATCACCACATACGACGGTATAGGATGTCGTATCGTCATCTTTGCAGAGTACGTACCCTCAGGTATTCCCATATACGTACCAGCTGACCATCTTCCGGCAGTAACCGTGTGTACCGTCCCATATTTACTCATGGCAAACCTTATGTCAGATGCATCCGCCTCAAATGGCACATTCCTGATCTTCACCCAAGTGAAGTAACTTGATACATCATGCATCCTCACCGTGACAGCATGATTCACAGGTATGGCCACTTCCTGAAACTTGTTAACCACTGTCTCATACATACTCGTCGAATTGAATTTAAGAAATATCCTCTTCGTGCCATTCAAGGCAAGTCCACAAATCTCTTCAGTAGCTACGCCGTAGGTGTCTCTAATTATTGCTGGTAGAAGTAGCTCCATAGACGGCCCCGTGATAGCTCCACTGGTTAATTCAATACAGACTGTATTAACTCTCCGGCGACAAGCCTGCGCCATGTTGTGAAAATATTACTGCACCCAGTCAACACCAGGGGGTAGCAGCAGCACACGTCCTCTCTACTCAAGGGCTGAGAGACGAATTTACCATATTAGTTGGCATTCTTCATTATTGTCAAGTAATTTTCCTATCTATTTTTTTGTCATAAGTGTAAATTATGTTAGTTAATTATTTTATAAGTGAACAAAAGTCAGATGTTGTGACGTCTAGTTTAAGTGGCATTTAATTTTGCAATGGGGAAAAGGGGGGGGTGTAAGTAATTATGATGGGATCATAACGACATGCAATAGAATGTGTGTACACTGTATTTAGAAGACGGGAAGGAGTTGTGAGAATTGACAATATTTGTATTAAGTCTTAAGTAAATTTCATGGAATTCTGAGTAATAACAATGTTCACCTCTTAGTCCGGTGATCAGTGGAATAGAAATATTCATGCTAATTGTAATATATTTTGATTGATGAAATGTACAATATTGTTTTATCATAGGAGTAAAGGGATAAAAAGCATAGGGGATGAGGGATATTTTTTTGTCAGAACAAAGATGAACCTGCAGTGTGTATTTAGGAAATGAAAATTTATGTTTTGTGGCGGAGCCGATAAGGGGCTCTTTTATTTATTTAATGCATTGCAATGTAATTTTTAAATAATATATAAAAAAAATATATATATATATACTGCTATAGGGTATATAGTGTATGAAGAAGTCTTGGGTGGATTGCACCCGTGTTGAGATACAGAGTATATTATCCTTATATGTGAGGGAAAGTTTTCATAATTGTTACTTAGAGCAAGTAGTATCCTGCGCTTTTATAGTATGTTAATGTTTTGTTGGTATTTGATGAGGGGGGGGTACCTTTTTATTTCCAGAGCACATAGGTACGATTTATTAATAAATGTACCTTTGGTGGGGGGGATGTATAGGTTTTAATGGTATGGTGGTGAGGCTTTTACCTTTAAGAATTGTTTTGTATATAAAACTTGGCATAAGATGTATAAGTGTGCTGGAATACATTATCTGGATTATTATTATTATTATTATTAAAGATTAGCCGGTATTCTCCCGGCCCGGGCCTTTTCCAAGTGGTGGCCCGGCCTTGGCTCCCTCTTTAGGGAGTGTCTGAGACCTAAGTCTCCCATGGGAGGAGGCACAAGTACCTCCTCATCTTTGGGACCAACTGTCCCCAGGCCTAGCCACAAGCTAGGCCTCTCTGGGCTGCCATCCCCGCCCCAAGGGGGCAAATGGGAATGACAGTCTTATGAGCTAAACGCTCGGGCTCAGGCACCTACCCTACCCTAGAAGGGTTAGGCATGGTGTCGATCCATTATCTGGATATGTTGTTGGTACACTTGTGTGAAGTGTTCCTTTTTCTTTTTGGATTGTGTATACGTATGTTATACTTTAATTTGTTGTTCCATGTCGATTGGTTCAGTGACATATGTTTGCTTCCATGTATAATGTATACTGTATTTTAAATAAAATATAAAAAAAAAATTGTAATCTTTACAGAAAAATAAACATTTGAATTTGAAACCAAGACCAGGCAATCGAAACTAGATACAGGAAATGGCTTTTGAAATTATTTATATGAGACCTACGTAGTTTAAATAATTAGTTTAGTATGATAAATTAGTGTAATAATTAAAAAAATAATTATTTTATCACTAAATGAACGTTAATATTTTCATTTTCTGTTTATTTTGTCCTTCTAGTCTGTGTTGACGTAAACTCTGAACCTTTTTTCTAGAATTTAGTGAAAATTGAACCAGACAAAGACCACTTTGTACTATTTGTTTATTTTTATTCAACATTTAGGTTATTATTATTATTATAATCAAGGGGGAGCGCTAAACCCGTAGGATTATGCATCAACATTTAGGTAAGTTAGTAATTATTAAGTTATAAGTAAAATTTTAGTAAGAGATGGAAGATTTTCATGCCTGAATATTTTGGCTCATTTAGTTACAAGAACATTAACTCTTTCAAGAGGGCAGAGATGAGGCAAAATAAATATATACCAATATTTTTGGTTGTACCAATGTGAAATAAATACGTCAGTATTCTTAGTTATACCAGTGTGATGTAAATTAGGCAGTCTCTTCCTGGTGGAAGCAATGTTCCATTTTTTTTTAACTTATCCCTCATAGTGGATGGCAAAGTTGTTAATCTGCAACAGTAGTACTTTAGAACAAACAACATAGTTTGCCCTTTTTCACATCCATTTTCTTCACTTAACTCCCGATAATGCTTGAGCACAGTTGCCGGTAATGTTTATAAACAAAGTTGCTTGGTTTCGTTTCTGCTAATTGTTTGTGTTTCATCAGAGATTTCTTTTACATGTGCTTTCGTCTTTATGGGTGGTCGTGGCTCACTTGGTAGCGGCTTCAGTTCGCCCACTGAGGAGCCGGGGTTCGATCCTCAGATGATCAGTAACGTTTCCTTTCCTTATGTTTACTGTCCCTGCTAACTTTGTATTTTTTTTTATATTTCATTTAAAACCATACATAAGACAATAGGACAAACCAACAAATTACAGATCACGAATATTGCCTAAAATCTTACATTATATTTTTAAACAAACATGTACCTTAACATTTTAAACAGTAGTTCTGCTATTGCAATCACATTCCAATATACTGATATACTGAAAATCAACTTTGCTATACAGGATACCTGTAGTACCTCTTACATTCGTATAGCATTGACAACATGCTTACCACACGGAATTTAACAAATGTAACCCCCCTCCCAATATTACTATCCTCGAATTATACTTCTTACATCCTAGTATACACTTTGAAATTTATATAACAATCCCTACCCACCTCCTTTGCTTGACTGAGTGCCACACTTCTGGCACAGCAAAGGATACAGGAGAAAAAAGAAATAATTTCATGATCACACAATCTGAAAATCAACACATTCCATACTGTTACGGAATAACTAAAAACTTACAATGTACATTTTAACCTACTGATAATATTACCTAATCTCATTACATTTAAATCGTACAACGCGTTTATACATTATCGTCTGTTCCAATATCAGCTACATTTCACGTATAAGCAAAAAGTATATTACAGTAACCTAAGCGCTGTATCATCTTTTGCAGACGATACTAGTATCTGCATGAGAGTGTCATCCATTGAGGACACGGCAAAGCTCCAAGAAGATATAAACAAAGTTTTCCAATGGGGAACAGAGAACAATATGATGTTCAATGAAGACAAATTCCAACTACTCCGTTATGGAAAACTGGAGGAAATAATAACTAGAACTGAGTATACTACAAACTCCAATCACACAATAGAGAGGAAAAGTAATGTGAAGGACCTGGGTGTGGTAATGTCCGAAAACCTCACCTTCAAGGACCACAACAATGCCACTATCACATCTGCTAGGAAACTGATAGGATGGATAATGAGAACATTCAAGACAAGAGATGCTAAGCCAGTGATGATCCTTTTTAAATCACTTATTCTTTCTAGGCTGGAATACTGCTGTACATTAACATCCCCATTCAAGGCAGGTGAAATTGCAGAGCTAGAGAATGTACAGAGAACCTTTACTACACGTATAAGTTCCATCAAACACCTTAACTACTGGGAGCGCCTGGAAGCACTTGACTTGTACTCACTAGAGCGCAGGCGAGAGAGATATATCGTAATCTACACCTGGAAGATTCTGGAGGGACTGGTCCCTAATATGCACATATCAGTCACTCCATACGAAAGCAAAAGACTTGGCAGGCGATGCAGCATACCCCCAGTGAAAAGTAGGGGCGTCACTGGTACACTAAGAGAAAACACAATAAGTGTCCGGGGCCCAAGACTGTTCAGCAGCCTACCACCAGCAATAAGGGGCATTACGGGAAGACCCCTGGTTGTCTTCAAGAGGGAGCTGGATAGATACCTAAAGACGGTGCCGGATCAGCCGGGCTGTGGTTCGTACGTTGGGTTACGTGCGGCTAGCAGTAACAGCCTCGTTGATCAGGCCCTGATCCACCGGGAGGCCTGGTCGTGGACCGGGCCGCGGGGACGTTGATCCCCGGAATGCCCTCCAGGTAGCCTCCAGGTAGGTAACCCTTTCCCTCCTTCTGAAACTGATGACATCATTCTATTAACACGAAATTTTACCAACTATACCCCATCCTAATACAAAGTTCCGTGTTATACAATTTACAACATATAATACACAAAGTATCAAAAGGAAAATCCTTTCCCCGCCTTCTGCGTTTGTTAGACTGAGTTCCACCGTTCTGCCACATCAATATTAAATAAAATATTAAAATCATACTGGCATACAATTAACACATTCACATCCAGTGACAATAGTAAAATACATCTACACATCACAAAAATTTCTATCCAAACAACTCCAAGCACTACGCATTCGTACGTAAACGGACCATAACTACATACTTCATATTGCCTCCTTCAACATGCAAATTAAAGAATACACAAACAATATAATTAACTTTTAATGCATCTATTGGAACCGTCCGTTCGTCCACTAAGGTCCATGACTTTTACACATCGATCTATATCAAGATTCCACAAAATCTAATAAAACGTGCGTATCAATATAATTGAAGTTTTCATGTTAAACACCAAAATTTAAAATACATACAAAGTAAAATATATATGTCCATAATTGAACTTTTGCCTTGAACATCTGTTTTTGTTACCATATACTCTAAGAACACAACTCGTGTTTGCCAAACCATACCCCCGGCCGGGATTGAACCCGCGGTCTCAAAACTCCAGCCCGTCGCGTTAGCCACTAGACCAGCTAGCCACAATAAGATACATCCAACTAGGTATATTTCTACACCACAGGAAGGTTAGCACAGGCACCACTGTGACCACAAATGCAAGTTTTTACAGACGAATCTCCAGCTAGCGTGGCCGTGACGAACTCTAGCTCAAGTCCCTTCACTGCCGTCAACATGACTCAAGAAATCGTAGTGAAGGGACTTGAACTAGAGTTCGTCACAGCCACGCTAGCTGGAGATTCGTCTGTAAAAACTTGCATTTGTGGTCACAGTGGTGCCTGTGCTAACCTTCCTGTGGTGTAGAAATATACCTAGTTGGATGAATCTTATTGTGGCTAGCTGGTCTAGTAGCTAACGCGACGGGCTGGAGTTTTGAGACTCTATGACCGTGGGTTCAGTCCCGGCCGGGGGTATGGTTTGTTTGCAATCGTGTCATTACGATTTCTTGAGTCGTGTTTGCCACCTTAACACACCTCATTCTCAGTCCACTAACACACATCATGCTACCACCTGTTCCGGGAAACCATCCCGTTGCTTCCCGTTACCTTGTTTTCAAATCCCATAAATCCCGTAATGTGAAACTCCTATAGCCCTCACTAAATGCCCTCTCCCATCTCCCCCCAAACACCTCCTTATTCCGGTACTTCGTTCTATAAAAAGTCGCTGCTAACGTGTTAATTCTTTCACTCACTCCCGCCTCCCTCATAGCCCAAGACGTGTATATAAAATCCGTAACTATATACCCTACTGCATTCTCTACCATTTGATTCACCCCACCTATGTCTAAACTTAAAGCCCTCAACACCTGTAACCCCCCCCCTCCCACTAACCTAAACATCTTTCCTAACCAGACCCTTACTGTTTCAGTACGATCGCAAAAATACACCGAGTGGAAAATAGTCTCCATGCAGCCACAAGCCTTGCATTCCCCACCTTCCCGTATCCTCATATTGAATAAGACCACGCCAGACGGCAAGACCCCATGTAAAAATCTAAACATAACTTCTCATACTCTGGGTTTCACTCGTAATTTGTTCAGACACCTCCAGATATCACTCCAAGCATACATTGGATATGCCCCTTCTTCCGCCGCTACTGCTGACTTGCCATCAACTCCTTCAAGGATTCTCAATTTAATATGTGAAGGTTCTCTCACTGTTATTAGGACCCTTAACATTGCCTCACCTAGCAATAACTCCCTACCCCCCCCCCCACCACCGTTGCATATCCTTACGTATCCTATTAAGTCCACCTTCCCTCGCCCCCCCTCCCGCATATAACTACGTTTTAAATATACACTCATAATCCTTTTTTCGACCGGTATAAGCCCCAGCCCTCCTCGGCCTACCGGGAATGTGACAACCGCTCTACTTAACCATTCACATCCTGTACCCCAAATGAATCTAAAAACTCTCTGTTGCAACCATTTTATCTCAAGTCGTGTTATCGGATGCATCACTGCAACATGCCATAGTTTACTGTATAACAGCACATTCGTTACTATCACCCTTTGATGTATCGTTAGTTGTGCTGCCCTTAAACCGCTAAGTCTTTTCATGACACCTTCCACAATACGCACTGAGTTTACTTCTTGTGCCAACTTTATATCTCGTACATAAACTATCCCACATATCAATAATTAATCCACCCTCTTCCACCTTTCTACTACTTCCCCATCCTTATGTAACCTATCCCCGAGATCCATATACTACTTGGTCTTTTCTGCATTAATTTTCATCCCAGAAGCTTTCCCAAAAACATTCACTAACTTTCCCACCCTAAGCAAATCCATACTTCCACTCACCAAAACCGTCGTGTCATCGACATATCCTACGATGCCAGCCCCCCTTCCTTTCATTACCTACCTCATCTGCTGGAAATAACCTCCGAATTCCTCTATAAAAGGGATCTTGTAAACACGCAAACAAAATTTGCGAAAGGGGACAACCTTGACGCAGACCTCTACCCATCTGAATTTTATCACCTAACTTCCCATTCACCTGCACCCTCACTGAAGCACCATGATACAATAATTTAGCCCAAGATATGATTTCTTCCCCGAACCCCTGCCACCGCATAATCATCCATAACGCTTCCCTTTCTACAGTCATAGGCCGCCTCCCAATCTAGAGCCAACACCCCTCCCCCTCCCAATTCGCCTCTTTTCTCAATAAAACCTCGAATCAAACCATGCCCTTCGTACATAGACCTTCCTGACACTCCATATTGTCCCTTATCTATCACTTTACCAATTACCTTCTTAATTCTGTTAGCTAATATCCTTGCGAAAATCTTGTAATCTCCACACAATAACGAAATTGCCCGATAACCCTTTACTGTTGATGGCTCACCTTTAGGTACTTTCTTTATATTTTATTTAAAAACTTTACAGCTTAATATTAAATAAAAAGATATAAAATGGGTACAGTAGGATCCTCAATCCTACAGAACATACACTAACAAATTATAACAGCACATTGTAATTGACATAAAAGAGGTTACCCATATACACTCACAAATTTTTCCATATAACATACTACTACAATATAAACTATATAAACCTTTTAGATTTATATAGTTAACATAATATGACTGACATATGACAAAGGTTCACAACCTTCACAGTAGACAATCAGAGGAATGACCTACATCATAATCCCATTAAAACAATTACATGATCTTCCCAAAATTAACCCCCATATACAATAAAAATTACCTAAAAACATACATACGTGCCTCACTACAATCCCTCTTTAATCATTGAAAAAAATTAAAATCTTAAGCCTCCACTTATACTAAATAAATATTAATATACCCTCTTCCACCGGCTGAGCACATTATATAAAGTAAAGAGACTAAACCATACTTTCCCCAATACAAAATTTTAATGAGTCATTACAAATTTATGGCAGTCATTATCCTTCCATCCCTCATCAACAGGAGGAGCACATTATATAATGCTAAAATAAAATCAGCACGCTCGCTAAACTCTAACACAAAACACAAACAACAAAACAATTTAAAAACCTCTAATTGCGATACGATTATCGCACATGAAATATGCCCAATAAAGGCTATAAACGTGCAATCTACATAAACCCAAAAGCTCTGCAATGTCTTACACCTATAATCTTTACACCATTCACACTTAATACATGAAGAAGGTCATGACGACCCTGACACACCAAACACAGAATTCTCCATACGTTACTACGTAATTAATTGATATCATCACCTTTGCTTTCTGTGCCCACTTGCATTTACATACACTTATGCCACACATCTACACCTTCTATACCCACATACACCTCACTCTCACCCCTCCCCAGGAGGCGACCCTGCTGTGTCCCCCTGAATTCCCTCTTCTCATATGTAATCCCCAAACCCCCACCCCTTACTCTCTCAACCCAAGTCGTAAATTCATGAGAAACCCTAACGTTAACATTCTATAACCTTCCGAAAAATCCTTCTCCCACCTCCTCCCATACAGTTCTCTATTACGACACATCGTACGATAAACCGTTACCGCTAGTACCCGCCTCCGCACCTCACAATCCCCCCTCCCCCTCATCACCCACGATATATATATATAATCCACTATTATATAATCCAAAGCTCTTGTGACACTCTCATCGAACCCTCCCACATCTAGGCTTAGTGCACGCAGAACCGACACCCCTCGGCCCTCTACCCCCTGTACAACCCTACTTAACCAATACCTAACACCCTCCAGTCCCTCACAAAAGTATACTGCATGGAACGCCGTCTCATCCTCCCCACAGATTCCACACCTTCCGCCCACAATTACCCTTCTGGTTCTTAGTACCTCCCCTGACGGTAGTATGCCATGCAGAAAACGATACGTTACCTCCCTCACCCTAGGCTTTAACTTCAACTTGCTGAACCTATACCAAATGCTCTTCCATGCGTACATGGGGAACACTCCCTCAACTGGTACAACAATCCTTTCTGCAAGCAGCCTACACAAAACCCCTATTCGAATTTTCCTGGGCTCTCTAACCAACATCAGAGCCCTGAAAACAGTTTCACATTCCCTCAACTCCACACCACCATACAACTTACCCAACCTATCATGTACTTTTTCCATCTGCCCCCCCCCCCGCACTCCTTCGCGCAAAACTTCCCATTTAAGAAACACACATTTAATTCTCCTTCTCAGATCCATCAACCCCAACCCACCCTGGCGCACAGGTAACATTACAACCTCTCTCCACAGCCAATCGCACCTTGAACCCCACAAAAAATTAAACACCCGTCTCAGAATTCCCACAATCACCGTCCCTGTTATTGGGAACACGGCTGCTACATGCCAAACCTTACTATACAATAATACATTTATTACAATCACTCGTTGCACGAGTCAGATGATGAGGTCGCAATGCACCCAGACGCCCCAGAATCCTTTCCATCAATCTATTTGAGTTTTCCTCTCGAGCAGCGTCCAAGTCGTCCTTATAGATGATACCACAAATTTTTAAAGACCCTGTGTGTTTCCTCACAACGTTACATCTCGCCCCTTCCCCTCCACCCAATCACCCAACCCCATGATCATTGACTTCTCGCTATTTACCTGCATCCCTGTTGCATTTACAAGCATTTGCACATCATCCAAAACCCCCAACGCCATCCCCTCTCGAACCAGGACTGTTGTATCATCTACATATCCTATTATTCCAGGCCACACTTTCCCGTACTCCCCCACACCCCCACTCTTGTTACATACACAACGTTCAACCATTCTATAGAAGGGGTCCTGAATGCACGCAAACAACATTTGTGACATGGGACACCCCTGCCTAAGTCCCCTACCCATTACAATCTCTTCCCCCAAGCATCCATTAATCTGTACCCTCCTCTTAGCTCCTTTGTACAACGTGGTTACTCAATTAACTATTTCTTCCCCATAACCCTGCCTCCCAAGTATAGCTCCTAATGCTCCCCTTTCCACCCTGTCATAGGCCCCCTGCCAGTCTAAAGCCAACAACGCCGCCCTCCTTCCCCCCCCCTTTTGACTCCACAAAACTTGTCAGTATTCCATGACCTTCAAACATCGACCTTCCAGGCAAACCATACTGCGTTTTCGAAACCACTCTCCCTACCACACATTTAAACCGATTACCCAAGACTTTAGCGAACAACTTATAATCAGCACATAACAGAGATATGGCACGGTACTCCTTGAGGGTGTGCTGCCCCTTACCCTTCTGGACCAACACTACAACTGCTGTTGCTTGCTTGTCCCCCATCACACCCTTCTCCTTCATCTGATTTAATAACCTACCCATGAAACCCCTTATCACTGGGAGACCGTCTATTCCCGGTGCTTTGCCCTTCCTCATTCCCCTTAAAGCCAACTCTATTTCCTCTTCCGTTATTACCCCCCCTAAAGCCTTCCTATCACTATTCCCTAAATTACACGTCACATACTCACACACCTTCTCTAAAGCCACATTCCCCACCCTCCCACTTGTCCAATACCCTTCATATCATTTATCAGCATACGCACACATTCCTTTTGTAGTTCGTATCTCCTACCCCACCCTATAACCTCCCGCCATCTCATGTACCTCTAACCTCGGAATGGCTGTAACCTGCAGTCTTTGTTTTTGACGTCGCAACACACACCCCGATGGCTTGTTTCCCCAAAGCACCTCCTCTACCCCTACCTGCACCCTTACCGCTTGAAACCTTTCATTTTGTAACTCCCTTAGTCTCCCCTTGGCCTCGACAATTTCATCCATAGGATAGCTTCCCCCCACAGCCCCCTGCCCATAACAACCCCTTAACCTGTCCTCTAAATAATTTGAAAGTCCATGTTTTAAATCATTGATACGTTTTCCCACCCCCACATAATATTTCCTAATCCTTTCCTTGGCTACACAATCCCACCATTGCACGACATCTTCCACTTCCTGTGCCTCCTCGCTAAGCTCCTTCCACAGGACAGAAAGTCCCTCTAACCCCTCCTCATCACTCAATGCACTTATATTTAATTTCCAGTAACTCCTGTATATTTCCGCAAGCGCCTCCCACCCAATCTCCACCAACACTGCTCTATGATCCGACCATGCTGCTTCAACAGTTTTGAAAGATCGCACTACAACCCCAAGAGAAAGATACACTCTATCTAACCTCGCTGCATACCCTCTCCTAACAAACGTATGCTCTGTCTCCCACGCACCCCCCTTGAATGCATCCCGTAACCTAATATCCCTCATTAAATCTCTTAGGGTCACCGACACATAGCCTGCCCCTTTCAGTTCCACATCAGCCCTCCTAATAACGCAGTTCCAGTCACCTCCTACTATTGCCACCTCTGGTAATGCACGGAAAACAAACACAAGGTCTTCACACACAAACTCCTGCTTCACCTGCACATTATTCTCTGCAGGCGCATATATGCTAATAAAGGCCACACGTTTGCCCATCCACCAACCATCTACGCACAACACCCTTCCCCCTCCCCCCCTCACTTCTCTGCAAAACAAACGGGCTCGCCTCCCTAATTAATATACCCACCCCTCCTTTCAAACGGGCAGATGGCAGGGTTACCACCTGAAACCCCGCCACCTCCAACACCCTACCCTCCTTAAAATTATGCTCCTGAAGGAACACAACATCCACTCTAAATTTATTCAGAAACATTCTAAACCATTCTCTCTTTACACTATTACACAAACCATTAACGTTTACTGTCATACACTGGAGGCCTATTAAAGTTTCCACCCCTGCCTCCTCTCTTCACTCTTCCGATGGGCATCAGAAAGTATGGGTCTACTTGTCACCTGCACACTTCCCTCTCTCCCCCCCCACCTTCTTTCGGTGCCTCCTGTCGTGGCCACCACTACCTTCCCCTTCTGCCCATATTTGCTTCCCAGGCTGCTGCGCTGGCGTTAGGACATCATCTGAATCCGACGCAGCGGCCCTCTTGTGACAATCGCATCCTCCATAGCCTGGTCTGGGGATGCCTCACAATGTACCTCAACCTCCACTGTACACTGCTGCAATGATCTCGGTGACACCTCAGTCACGCTGTCACTCCCGTCGTCCGAATATTTCTCCTGTTGCTGATGCACCACAGCCGTCAACTCGTCTTCTACCACCTTTCCAGGTGCAGCCACCTCCTCAGGCGGTGACAAGGACTTCAGAACCTCAGCTAATTCCTCTTCAATTTCCAACACTTCCTCCTGAACTTTTTGCTCATCTCGATAGTCTGGAAGTGTCTCTGGGCCAGGTAACTGGTCAAGGGCCTCACCCTCTCCCCCAGCCTTATGCGCCTCATCCACTATCTCGCTCCACAGACGACCACGCCCTCCTTCACGTCGTTGAGCATCACCTGCTTCCTCCGGTGTAGAAGCAGATGCCTCCACCTCTGGGCCAGGAGCTCGTTGCCTCTTCCCACATGCTGCCGCTATGTGATCATATTCCCCACAACGCTCTCGCTTCACACGTCCTGGGTTCGATTCCCAGTAGAAACATTGGACGTGTTGTTGTCCCCCATCAGTAAAATGGGTACAGTCGACTGATCCTGGGACACACCTAAGAGGCCTGGTCACAGACCCTTGAAACTCTCTCCAGATTTAGTCGGCATGTACATCTTTGTACGACACCATGACAGGTACACGTAAGACAGTATGGGGTGTCGCAATGCCATTTTTAGGTTAAAAGTGCCCTCTGGCAGACCTGCGTAGGCACCCGTTACCCACGTACCATGCTGGGCCAAATGAACAGTTCCGTATTCCTCAAAAACTTTTCTGATGTCTGTCTCATCAGCCTCAAAGGGGACATTACGCAGTTTGATCCATGTATAATGTCTGGATACATCGATCATCCTCACACGAACAGCTGGTGTTGCATCAAGACTTACGTCCTGAAAACGGTTGACCAACGATTCATAAACCGTTGCTGAGAGCAGTTTCACAAAAAATCTACGTGCTCCGTTCAATGCTACCCCGTACAACTCTCCATCCTGAATGCCATCCGTGTCTCTGATGATTTTGGGTAGTAATACCTGGGCTGAAACTGGTGTTATTGCCCCACTGAGAAGTTCAACGCCGACAGTGTTGATCCTGCATCTATGACTGAACGCCATGTTGACTAATGGTAGTTCTCCTGGGCTGACGGCAGAGGTGCGACAAGCACCACCTCACACTACTGCAGTCAGGGAACTGAAGAGTGTATTGCACAGGAGGTCCACACGGCCCGAGAGCGATGCGAACAATGTGCCTCCCAATCTGGAGCCAACACCCCTCCCCCTCCCAATTCGCCTCTTTTCTCAATAAAACCTCGAATCAAACCATGCCCTTCGTACATAGACCTTCCTGGCACTCCATATTGTCCCTTATCTATCACTTTACCAATTACCTTCTTAATTCTGTTAGCTAATATCCTTGCGAAAATCTTGTAATTTCCACACAATAACGAAATTGCCCGATAACCCTTTACTGTTGATGGCTCACCTTTAGATACTAAACCACCACTGTCATCCTTTGCTGTTCCCCCAAAACCCGGTCCCTCTTAAGTGCGTTGAACAATCTTACTAAAAACCCCTTTAGAACGCCCCAATTTTTAACATAAAAATCGCTTGGTAACCCGTCTATACCTGGTGCCTTACCTAAGTTCACCCCAGATAAAGCCTCCCATATCTCACACTCCGTGATCGGCCCTCCCAAAGCCAATCGATCATGCCCCCCCCCCAGCTCACGCTGCACAAACCCTCCTATTGTCTGTAATGCTATTCCACTTATACCAGCACTTTGCATTTTTGACTTAACCCAAGCATCAACATAACCACTTATACCCTCCGTTGTTGTCAAAACTTGACCTACCCTATACCCTTCCATACCAACCTGAACATTCAACCCCATTATCTCCATTGCCTTTCTCCTCCTGTGTTGACTACTCATCACACAAGCCGACGGCCGATCTCCCCACAATACCTCTTCTAGTCCGCCCTTAATTCTTTAACCATCAAACCTCTCATTTTGTAAACTCCTAATAGTTTCCTTTAAACTCTCAATTTCGATAACAGGATAATTTGCACTGACTCTTGCATAGCATTCGCGCAGCTGCCCCTCAAGGTATCTTTGTAAACCATACTTTAACTGATTATATCTTTTCCCTTTACTAATATAATATTCTTTAATATGCTGTTTGGCTGCCGATTCCCACCAAGTTACCAAGGCATCATCCCCAGGTGCTTCTACTACTAAACGTTCCCACATTTGCCCAAAAGACAGACGACTTTCCTCACCCTGTAGTAACTTTACATTTAATTTCCAATAATTTTGACCCCTACGAGGCACTCCCTCAAAATTTGCATCCTATGGTCTGAAAAAACCACATCGATCACTAGCACACTTCGCACATTTACTGCACGAGGCACATACATACGATCCAGCCTCGCCGCATAATCACGTCTAACAAAAGTATGCTCTACTACCCCTCCCCCCCGCATACATCCTTTAATCCCACCCCTGTTAATAAATCCCCAAAAATCCCCAAACAACACCCCGCTCCTCTAGGCTCCACATCCTTACGTCGTATCACACAATTCCAATCTCCACCAATTATTGCTACATTTGGTAAGCCACTCAAATAATATACTAGGACGTCTTGAACAAATTTAGTTTTAATACGCACATCTCCCTCTGCTGGACCATATACACACACCAAACTAATTTGTACCCAACCCCATAATCCATCCACTCTAATCGCCCTCCCCTCCCCCCTTCACAACGCCTCACTACAAACGGGCTAGTTTCCCTCACCAGAATTGCAGCTCCTCCTTTCAACCTTGTCGCATGCTCCATGTACACATTATAACCACTCATTTCCAACTCGTATCCTGCTCTGTAATTGTGTTCCTGTATGAACACTACATCCACACCAAGTCGCACCAAATACTCGTTAAACCACTTACGCTTCCTCTTAGTTCTCAATCCGTTAATATTTATTGCGAAACACTTAAATTCAACAAATGGGTTTTCCTTTTGTCCCCGGTATTGACTGATCTCCAGTATGTTTTGCGACACCCCTTTCTCTCCCCCCCTTTTTGGGAACCACCTTTGCAAACCCCTGATCCTTGGGTTCACTGGACCCTCTCCTCTGGACCTCCGCCCAAGACTTTTTCCCAGGGCGCTGGGCAGGAGTAAGTACGTCATCTGAGTCTGATGGGGCAGCAGTGCACTTTCGTGTCCTACCCTCCACCTGCATTGTGACGTCTGTTGCAGCATTCTGGTGCACCTCCACCTCCACTGCATGCACCATCAATCCATTTGTCGCACTCTGCGGTATACCTCCTTCGCCCACCACGCAGTCATCCTCAGCCGACCTCAGAACTAAGCCTGGGTCCCCCACATGTCCGATGATCGTATCGTCTAACAAGACGTCCAACGCCTTTACTAACGATGCTTCCACTTCTTCACCCAAATCTGGTATTCTCTCTTTGAATACCTGATGTATGTCCAACGACGAAGATTCTCCCTGTTGTGTTACATCTGCTGATTCCATCTCCTTTGCTTTATCCACCGCCTCACTCCATGACAACCCTTGTTTAGGCAGTGTTGCAAAAGACTGCTCTCGCTCCTCACCAGCCTCGTCCACTGCCTGCCGTTGCTGTTGTACCGGGTATCCACGTCGCTTTCCACACTGCGCCGCAATGTTGTCATATGACCCACACAGCCGACACGTACGTCATTGCCCAGCGTATGTTACATAAACTTGAGTTCTGAAATCCTGTAACACTACATAAGATGGTATGGGGGTGTCGTAGTGTCATTTTAACAGAATATGTTCCTTCCAGCATTCCTGCATACGGTCCAGTTACCCACCGCCCCGCAGTGGTCATGTGAACCGTCCCATAATTACTTAGTTCACTTCGGATGTCAAAGTCATTCACCTCGAAAGGCATATTTCTTATTTTAACCCATGTGTAGTACCTACATACATCATGGAGACGCACTGACACAGCTGAGTTGACCGGTATGGTGATCTCCTGATACTTGTCTACCATTGCCTCGTAGACATGTGCAGATGTTAATTTTACGAAGATCCTCGTCGTTCCACTTAGTGCCTCACCACTAATCTCTTCATTTGCAATACCATATGTATCGCGGATGATCGCCGGTAGCAATAAATCCATTGAAGATCCCATGACAGCCCCACGGGTCAGCTCAACACAAACAGTATTGATGCATCTCCTGCTGTTCAGCGCCATGTTGGAGAAAATAAAGTTGCCACCAACCAACGCTAGGGGCAGCAGCTCAAACAGGTAAACTGCGCAGAAAACCAACTCAATCAGGAGCGTCTGCGCAGCACGTCCATATGGCCTGAGAGCGACGAGGACAATGCTAACTTAGCATTAAGTAGGTACCTGGGTGTTAGGCGACTGATGTGGGTCGCATCCTGTGGCAGAGAATTAAAAATCGCCAATGGAAATAAGACAGTCACACAACATCTTGATTTTAATGGGTTATCAAGGGCTCCGAACTCCCCTGGTAAATAATCCGAACAAAATTTTCAGAGGAAGCATTCCAACTACATAAATTTACATGCAGAACAAGCCACATGGGGATGGAAATCCTTAGCACAAGATCTCTCGCATTCTTGTGCGTCTTCAGGAGCTGTGTAATGTTGCAAGACAGCAACAGATTGGATTATTATTATTATAATCAAGGGGGAAGCGCTAAACCCGGAGGATTATACAGCGCCTGGGGGGGGATGTGGAAGGCATTCAGGCTTAATTCGGGGAACTGGAGCACAGATCCAATTCCCTAAATCAAGAGCCCCTCACCAACATCAAGGAACCTTCCATGAGGGGCAACAGATTGGAGGATTATTCTCTGAGGCAAGGCAAGTGTCAGTGGCAACCCATGTCACGTGGGATGGCTGCCATTCTAGACTGGCTTAGATATATATGCGGTCACGGAGGTTCAGTTCTTTGTGTGACCTTCTTAGATGGTACTAGAGAGAAATATAGGCAATAAATAGAGTTCTCTGAGTGCTTGGTTCTTGTGATGAGCTTGACTTGCTTACTAAGTATGGTTCAGTTTACGTTTCGAAGAACAATGAAGGCAGGTAACTTTCACACATTATTATTGCCACTGCGCAATGACTACCAGTCTGTTTTATTGCTGATTTTCCAATTGTGACATCTAATATTTTTTAAATCTCTTTCCCAGGCCCAGTTACCTCTCCCATTTACCGGATCAAAACTGCACCTACATCCACAAGTGGATAAAGAAGAAGAGTGCAGCAAGGAGGGCCGTCCAGGCTACTGCTGTTGGACCGGTTGTGGTAATTGTTTAGACGCTAAAGTCATCAAACCAGAGTACTTACAAATATAAATACAAATAATTTATTTATTTTCTGCAGGACGCAGGTAATGTAGTTATGTAATAAAATAGTCTTAGGTTCAAAAGAAGGTCACTAGCTTGCCATATATTTCGGGCATGTATTATTATTATTATAATCAAGGGGGAAGCGCTAAACCCGGAGGATTATACAGCGCCTGGGGGGGATGTGGAAGGCATTCAGGCTTAATTCGGGGAACTGGAGCACAGATCCAATTCCCTAAATCAAGAGCCTCTCACCAACATCAAGGAACCTTCCTTGAGGGGTCAATAAAAAAAAATGGCAAAACATATTGCAAATCAGGTCTGAAATTGAATAGAACCATTATTCCTCAATAATGTGTGAAAAAAATAAAGACACTCCTATTATTACTCTTCGCAAAAACTTAAAACAAATGTTAATAACATATTCCCGAGCTATTCATATTTTTGTTTTCTATAAAAGCTATGGACACGACACGCCAAATCTGAGCGTGTCGCACACCTCCACTCCTGTTGACAACCCTCAGGTTACTTAGGCACTACGCTCCCTGATCTTCACTTTAGTCCTCACACAAGTTGCCAGGTTCAGTATTTAGAATCAATCATAAAAATAGCAATTTTTGGAGCCGAAAAATAACACTAATTGCCAACATGTTCTCTTCATGACAGCAAAAAAAAAAAAATACATTTTTTGGAAAACATACTTAGAAATATGATAAAACAAGCTGATTGCATCAACATGTTGCCAGAATTATGCACCATTTTTTAGTTAGAAAACCATATTTTCCATAATTTTTCAACTTACTACCAGTATCACTACTGGTAGTCTTACTATTGGTAGTATTACTACTGGCAGTATCACTACTGGTAGTATTACTACTGACAGTATCACTACTGGTAGTATTACTACTGACAGTATCACTACTGGTAGTCTTACTACTGACAGTATCACTACTGGTAGTATTACTACTGGTAGTATTACTACTGACAGTATCACTACTGGTAGTATTACTACTGACAGTATCACTACTGGTAGTCTTACTACTGGTAGTATCACTACTGGTAGTATTACTATTGGTAGTATTACTACTGGCAGTATCACTACTGGTAGTATTACTACTGGCAGTATCACTACTGGTAGTATTACTACTGACAGTATCACTACTGGTAGTATTACTACTGGCAGTATCACTACTGGTAGTATTACTACTGGCAGTATCACTACTGGTAGTATTACTACTGGCAGTATCACTACTGGTAGTATTACTACTGACAGTATCACTACTGGTAGTACTACTACTGGCAGCATCACTACCGGTAGTCTTACTATTGGTAGTATTACTACTGGCAGTATCACTACTGGTAGTATTACTACTGACAGTATCACTACTGGTAGTCTTACTATTGGTAGTATTACTACTGGCAGTATCACTACTGGTAGTATTACTACTGACAGTATCACTACTGGTAGTATTACTACTGACAGTATCACTACTGGTAGTCTTACTATTGGTAGTATTACTACTGGCAGTATCACTACTGGTAGTATTACTATTGGTAGTATTACTACTGGTAGTATCACTACTGGTAGTATTACTACTGGCAGTATCACTACTGGTAGTATTACTACTGACAGTATCACTACTGGTAGTATTACTACTGGTGGTATTACTACTGACAGTATCACTACTGGTAGTCTTACTATTGGTAGTATTACTACTGGCAGTATCACTACTGGTAGTATTACTACTGGCAATATCACTACTGGTAGTATTACTACTGCCAGTATCACTACTGGTAGTCTTACTATTGGTAGTATTACTACTGGCAGTATCGCTACTGGTAGTATTACTGGCAGTATCACTACTGGTAGTATTACTACTGGCAGCATCACTACTGGTAGTCTTACTATTGGTAGTATTACTACTGGCAGTATCACTACTGGTAGTGTTACTACTGGCAGTATCACTACTGGTAGTATTACTACTGGCAGCATCACTACTGGTAGTCTTACTATAGGTAGTATTACTACTGGCAGTATCACTACTGGTAGTATTACTACTGGCAGTATCACTACTGGTAGTATTACTACTGGCAGCATCACTACTGGTAGTCTTACTATTGGTAGTATTACTACTGGCAGTATCACTACTGGTAGTATTACTACTGGCAGTATCACTACTGGTAGTATTACTACTGGCAGTATCACTACTGGTAGTATTACTACTGGCAGTATCACTACTGGTAGTATTACTACTGCCAGTATCACTACTGGTAGTATTACTACTGGCAGTATCACTACTGGTAGTATTACTACTGGCAGTATCACTACTGGTAGTATTACTACTGGCAGTATCACTACTGGTAGTATTACTACTGGCAGTATCACTACTGGTAGTATTACTACTGCCAGTATCACTACTGGTAGTATTACTACTGCCAGTATCACTACTGGTAGTATTACTACTGCCAGTATCACTACTGGTAGTATTACTACTGGCAGTATCACTACTGGTAGTATTACTACTGCCAGCATCACTACTGGTAGTCTTACTACTGGCAGTATCACTACTGGTAGTCTTACTATTGGTAGTATTACTAGTGGCAGTATCACTACTGGTAGTATTACTACTGCCAGTATCACTACTGGTAGTCTTACTATTGGTAGTATTACTACTGGCAGTATCACTACTGGTAGTATTACTACTGACAGTATCACTACTGGTAGTATTACTACTGACAGTATCACTACTGGTAGTCTTACTACTGACAGTATCACTACTGGTAGTATTACTACTGGTAGTATTACTACTGACAGTATCACTACTGGTAGTATTACTACTGACAGTATCACTACTGGTAGTCTTACTACTGGTAGTATCACTACTGGTAGTATTACTATTGGTAGTATTACTACTGGCAGTATCACTACTGGTAGTATTACTACTGGCAGTATCACTACTGGTAGTATTACTACTGACAGTATCACTACTGGTAGTATTACTACTGGCAGTATCACTACTGGTAGTATTACTACTGGCAGTATCACTACTGGTAGTATTACTACTGGCAGTATCACTACTGGTAGTATTACTACTGACAGTATCACTACTGGTAGTACTACTACTGGCAGCATCACTACCGGTAGTCTTACTATTGGTAGTATTACTACTGGCAGTATCACTACTGGTAGTATTACTACTGACAGTATCACTACTGGTAGTCTTACTATTGGTAGTATTACTACTGGCAGTATCACTACTGGTAGTATTACTACTGACAGTATCACTACTGGTAGTATTACTACTGACAGTATCACTACTGGTAGTCTTACTATTGGTAGTATTACTACTGGCAGTATCACTACTGGTAGTATTACTATTGGTAGTATTACTACTGGTAGTATCACTACTGGTAGTATTACTACTGGCAGTATCACTACTGGTAGTATTACTACTGACAGTATCACTACTGGTAGTATTACTACTGGTGGTATTACTACTGACAGTATCACTACTGGTAGTCTTACTATTGGTAGTATTACTACTGGCAGTATCACTACTGGTAGTATTACTACTGGCAATATCACTACTGGTAGTATTACTACTGCCAGTATCACTACTGGTAGTCTTACTATTGGTAGTATTACTACTGGCAGTATCGCTACTGGTAGTATTACTACTGGCAGTATCACTACTGGTAGTATTACTACTGGCAGCATCACTACTGGTAGTCTTACTATTGGTAGTATTACTACTGGCAGTATCACTACTGGTAGTATTACTACTGGCAGTATCACTACTGGTAGTATTACTACTGGCAGCATCACTACTGGTAGTCTTACTATTGGTAGTATTACTACTGGCAGTATCACTACTGGTAGTATTACTACTGGCAGTATCACTACTGGTAGTATTACTACTGGCAGCATCACTACTGGTAGTCTTACTATTGGTAGTATTACTACTGGCAGTATCACTACTGGTAGTATTACTACTGGCAGTATCACTACTGGTAGTATTACTACTGGCAGTATCACTACTGGTAGTATTACTACTGGCAGTATCACTACTGGTAGTATTACTACTGCCAGTATCACTACTGGTAGTATTACTACTGGCAGTATCACTACTGGTAGTATTACTACTGGCAGTATCACTACTGGTAGTATTACTACTGGCAGTATCACTACTGGTAGTATTACTACTGGCAGTATCACTACTGGTAGTATTACTACTGCCAGTATCACTACTGGTAGTATTACTACTGCCAGTATCACTACTGGTAGTATTACTACTGCCAGTATCACTACTGGTAGTATTACTACTGGCAGTATCACTACTGGTAGTATTACTACTGCCAGCATCACTACTGGTAGTCTTACTACTGGCAGTATCACTACTGGTAGTCTTACTATTGGTAGTATTACTAGTGGCAGTATCACTACTGGTAGTATTACTACTGCCAGTATCACTACTGGTAGTCTTACTATTGGTAGTATTACTACTGGCAGTATCACTACTGGTAGTATTACTACTGGCAGTATCACTACTGGTAGTATTACTACTGGTAGTATCACTACTGGTAGTCTTACTATTGGTAGTATTACTACTGGCAGTATCACTACTGGCAGTATCACTACTGGTAGTATTACTACTGCCAGTATCACTACTGGTAGTATTACTACTGCCAGTATCACTACTGGTAGTATCACTACTGGTAGTCTTACTATTGGTAGTATTACTACTGGCAGTATCACTACTGGCAGTATCACTACTGGTAGTATTACTACTGGCAGTATCACTACTGGTAGTATTACTACTGGCAGTATCACTACTGGTAGTATTACTACTGGCAGTATCACTACTGGTAGTATTACTACTGGTAGTATTACTATTGGTAGTATTACTACTGGTAGTATTACTACTGGTAGTATTACTACTGGCAGTATCACTACTGGTAGTATTACTACTGGCAGTATCACTACTGGTAGTATTACTACTGGTAGTATTACTACTGGTAGTATTACTACTGGCAGTATCACTACTGGTAGTATTACTACTGGTAGTATCACTACTGGTAGTATTACTACTGGCAGTATCACTACTGGTAGTATTACTACTGGTAGTATTACTACTGGTAGTATTACTACTGGCAGTATCACTACTGGTAGTATTACTACTGGTAGTATTACTACTGGTAGTATTACTACTGGCAGTATCACTACTGGTAGTATTACTACTGGTAGTATCACTACTGGTAGTATTACTACTGGCAGTATCACTACTGGTAGTATTACTACTGGTAGTATTACTATTGGTAGTATTACTACTGGCAGTATCACTACTGGTAGTATTACTACTGGTAGTATTACTACTGGTAGTATTACTACTGGCAGTATCACTACTGGTAGTATTACTACTGGTAGTATCACTACTGGTAGTATTACTACTGGCAGTATCACTACTGGTAGTATTACTACTGGTAGTATTACTACTGGTAGTATTACTACTGGTAGTATTACTACTGGTAGTATTACTACTGGTAGTATTACTACTGGCAGTATCACTACTGGTAGTATTACTACTGGTAGTATCACTACTGGTAGTATTGCTGCTGGCAGTATCACTACTGGTATTATTACTACTGGTAGTATTACTACTGGTAGTATCACTAATGGTAGTATCACTACTGGTAGTGTCACTACTGGTAGTATCACTACTGGCAGCATCACTACTGGTAGTATTACTACTGGTAGTATTACTACTGGTAGTATTACTACTGGTAGTATCACTAATGGTAGTATCACTACTGGTAGTGTCACTACTGGTAGTATTACTACTGGTAGTGTCACTATTGGTAGTATTACTACTGGTAGTATTACTACTGGTAGTATTACTACTGGTAGTGTCACTACTGGTAGTATCACTACTGGCAGTATTACTACTGGTAGTATTACTACTGGTAGTATCACTAATGGTAGTATCACTACTGGTAGTGTCACTACTGGTAGTATTACTACTGGTAGTGTCACTATTGGTAGTATTACTACTGGCAGTATCACTACTGGCAGTATTACTACTGGTAGTATTACTACTGGTAGTATTATTACTGGTAGTGTCACTACTGGTAGTATCACTACTGGTAGTATTACTACTGATAGTATTACTACTGGTAGTATCACTACTGGTAGTATCAGTGCTGGTGGTATTACTACTGATAGTATTACTACTGGTAGTATTACTACTGGTAATGTCACTACTGGTAGTATCACTACTGGTAGTATTACTACTGGTAGTATTACTACTGATAGTATCACTACTGGTAGTGCCACTACTGGTAGTATTACTATTGGTAGTATCACTACTGGTAGTATCAGTACTGGTAGTATTACTACTGGTAGTATTACTACTGATAGTATCACTACTGGTAGTGCCACTACTGGTAGTATCACTATTGGTAGTATCACTACTGGTAGTGACTCACGAAATCGTAATGACACGATTGCAAACAAACCATATCACGGGTGGGGATAAAACCCGCGATCAGAGAGTCTCAAAACTCCAGACCGTCGCGTTAGCCACTGAACCAGCTAGCCACAATAAGATTCGTTCAACTAGGTATATTTCTACACCATAGGAAGGTTAGCACAGGCGCCACCGTGACCACAAATGCAAGTATTTACAGACGAATCACTGCTGGTAGTATCACTACTGGTAGTATCACTATTGGTAGTGTCACTACTGGTAGCGTCACTACTGGTAGTGTCACTACTGGTAGCGTCACTACTGGTAGCGTCACTACTGGTAGCGTCACTACTGGTAGTGTCACTACTGGTAGTGTCACTACTGGTAGTGTCACTACTGGTAGTGTCACTACTGGTAGTGTCAGTACTGGTAGTATCGCTATTGGTAGTGTCACTACTGGTAGTGTCACTACTGGTAGTGTCACTACTGGTAGTGTCACTTCTGGTAGTGTCACTACTGGTAGTGTCACTACTGGTATTATCACTACTGGTAGTGTCACTACTGGTAGTGTCACTACTGGTAGTGTCACTTCTGGTAGTGTCACTACTGGTAGTATCACTACTGGTAGTGTCACTACTGGTAGTGTCACTACTGGTAGTATCACTACTGGCAGTATCACTACTTGTAGTATCACTACTTGTAGTGTCACTACTGGTAGTGTCACTACTGGTAGTGTCACTACTGGTAGTATCACTACTGGTAGTATCACTACTGGTAGTGCCACTTCTGGTAGTGCCACTTCTGGTAGTGTCACTACTGGTAGTGTCACTACTGGTAGTATCACTACTGGTAGTGTCATTACTGGTAGTGTCACTACTGGTAATATCACTACTGTTAGTATCACTACTGGCAGTATCACTACTTGTAGTATCACTACTTGTAGTATCACTACTGGTAGTGTCACTACTGGTAGTGTCACTACTTGTAGTATCACTACTGGCAATATCACTACTTGTAGTATCACTACTGGCAGTATCACTACTTGTAGTATCACTACTGGTAATATCACTACTGGTAGTATCACTACTGGCAGTATCACTACTTGTAGTATCACTACTGGCAGTATCACTACTGGTAGTGTCACTACTGGAAGTGTCACTACTTGTAGTATCACTACTGGTAATATCACTGCTTGTAGTATCACTACTGGCAGTATCACTACTTGTAGTGTCACTACTGGTAGTGTCACTACTGGTAGTGTCACTACTGGTAGTGTCACTACTGGTAGTGTCACTACTGGTAGCGTCACTACTGGTAGTGTTACTACTGGTAGTGTCACTACTGGTAGTGACACTACTGGTAGTGTCACTACTGGTAGTGTCACTACTGGTAGCGTCACTACTGGTAGCGTCACTACTGGTAGTGTCACTACTGGTAGTGTCACTACTGGTAGTGTCACTTCTGGTAGTGTCACTACTGGTAGTGTCACTTCTGGTAGTGTCACTACTGGTAGTGTCACTACTGGTAGTGTCACTACTGGTAATATCACTACTGGTAGTGTCACTACTGGTAGTGTCACTACTGGTAGTGTCACTTCTGGTAGTGTCACTACTGGTAGTATCACTACTGGTAGTGTCACTACTGGTAGTGTCACTACTGGTAGTATCACTACTGGCAATATCACTACTGGTAGTGTCACTACTGGTAGTGTCACTACTGGTAGTGTCACTACTGGTAGTATCACTACTGGTAGTATCACTATTGGTAGTGTCACTACTGGTAGTGTCACTACTGGTAGTGTCACTTCTGGTAGTGTCACTACTGGTAGTGTCACTACTGGTAGTGTCACTTCTGGTAGTGTCACTTCTGGTAGTGTCACTACTGGTAATATCACTACTGGTAGTGTCACTACTGGTAGTGTCACTTCTGGTAGTGTCACTACTGGTAGTATCACTACTGGCAATATCACTACTTGTAGTATCACTACTTGTAGTATCACTACTGGTAGTGTCACTACAGGTAGTGTCACTACTGGTAGTGTCACTACTGGTAGTATCACTATTGGTAGTGTCACTACTGGTAGTGTCACTACTGGTAGTGTCACTACTGGTAGTATCACTATTGGTAGTGTCACTACTGGTAGTGTCACTACTGGTAGTGTCACTTCTGGTAGTGTCACTACTGGTAGTGTCACTACTGGTAATATCACTACTGGTAGTGTCACTACTGGTAGTGTCACTTCTGGTAGTGTCACTACTGGTAGTATCACTACTGGCAATATCACTACTTGTAGTATCACTACTTGTAGTATCACTACTGGTAGTGTCACTACTGGTAGTGTCACTACAGGTAGTGTCACTACTGGTAGTGTCACTACTGGTAGTGTCACTACAGGTAGTGTCACTACTGGTAGTGTCACTACTGGTAGTATCACTATTGGTAGTGTCACTACTGGTAGTGTCACTACTGGTAGTGTCACTACTGGTAGTATCACTATTGGTAGTGTCACTACAGGTAGTGTCACTACTGGTAGTGTCACTACTGGCAGTATCACTATTGGTAGTGTCACTACTGGTAGTGTCACTACTGGTAGTGTCACTACAGGTAGTGTCACTACTGGTAGTGTCACTACTGGTAGTATCACTACTGGTAGTGTCACTTCTGGTAGTATCACTACTGGTAGTGTCACTACTGGTAGTGTCACTTCTGGTAGTGTCACTACTGGTAGTGTCACTACTGGTAGTATCACTACTGGTAGTATCACTACTGGTAGTGTCACTACTGGTAGTATCACTACTGGCAATATCACTACTTGTAGTATCACTACTGGTAGTGTCACTACAGGTAGTGTCACTACTGGTAGTATCACTATTGGTAGTGTCACTACTGGTAGTGTCACTACTGGTAGTGTCACTTCTGGTAGTGTCACTACTGGTAGTGTCACTACTGGTAGTGTCACTACTGGTAGTGTCACTACTTGTAGTATCACTACTGGTAGTGTCACTACTGGTAGTGTCACTACTGGTAGTGTCACTACTGGCAGTGTCACTACTTGTAGTGTCACTACTGGTAGTGTCACTACTGGTAGTGTCACTACTGGTAGTGTCACTACTGGTAGTGTCACTACTTGTAGTATCACTGCTTGTAGTATCACTACTGGCAGTATCAATACTTGTAGTGTCACTACTGGTAGTGTCACTACTGGTAGTGTCACTACTGGTAGTGTCACTACTGGTAGCGTCACTACTGGTAGTGTCACTACTGGTAGTGTCACTACTGGTAGTGTCACTACTGGTTGTGTCACTACTGGTAGCGTCACTACTGGTAGTGTCACTACTGGTAGTGTCACTACTGGTAGTGTCACTTCTGGTAGTGTCACTACTGGTAGTGTCACTACTGGTAGTATCACTATTGGTAGTGTCACTACTGGTAGTGTCACTACTGGTAGTGTCACTACTGGTAGTGTCACTACTGGCAATATCACTACTGGTAGTGTCACTACTGGTAGTGTCACTACTGGTAGTATCACTACTGGTAGTGTCACTACTGGTAGTGTCACTACTGGTAGTGTCACTACTGGTAGTGCTACTTCTGGTAGTGTCACTACTGGTAGTGTCACTACTGGTAGTATCACTACTGGTAGTGTCACTACTGGTAGTGTCACTACTGGTAGTATCACTACTGGTAGTGCCACTTCTGGTAGTGTCACTACTGGTAGTGTCACTACTGGTAGTATCACTACTGGTAGTGTCACTACTGGTTGTGTCACTACTGGTAGTGACACTACTGGTAGTGTCACTACTGGTAGTGTCACTACTGGTAGTATCACTACTGGTAGTGTCACTACTGGTAATATCACTACTGGTAGTATCACTACTGGCAGTATCACTACTTTTAGTATCACTACTGGTAGTGTCACTACTGGTAGTGTCACTACTTGTAGTATCACTACTAGTAATATCACTACTTGTAGTATCACTACTGGCAGTATCACTACTTGTAGTATCACTACTGGCAGTATCACTACTGGTAGTGTCACTACTGGTAGTGTCACTACTTGTAGTATCACTACTGGTAATATCACTACTTGTAGTATCACTACTGGCAGTATCACTGCTTGTATCACTACTGGTAGTGTCACTACTGGTAGTATCACTACTGGCAGTATCACTACTTGTAGTGTCACTACTGGTAGTGTCACTACTGGTAGTGTCACTACTGGTAGTGTCACTACTGGTAGTGACACTTCTGGTAGTGTCACTACTGGTAGTGTCACTACTTGTAGTATCACTACTGGTAGTGTCACTACTGGTAGTGTCACTACTGGTAGTGACACTACTGGTAGTGTCACTACTGGTAGTGTCACTACTGGTAGTATCACTACTGCTAGTGTCACTACTGGTAGTGTCACTACTGGTAGTGTCACTACTGGTAGTGTCACCACTGGTAGTATCACTACTGGTAGTATCACTACTGGTAGTATCACTACTGGTAGTGTCACTACTGGTAGTGTCACTACAGGTAGTGTCACTACTGGTAGTGTCACTACTGGTAGTGTCACTACTGGTAGTGTCACTACTGGTAGTATCACTACTGGTAGTGTCACTACTGGTAGTATCACTACTGGTAGTGTCACTACTGGTAGTATTAGCTCATAAGACTGTCATTCCCATTTGCCCCCTTGGGGCGGGGATGGCAGACCAGAGAGGCCTAGCTTGTGGCTAGGCCTGGGGACAGTTGGTCCCAAAGATGAGGAGGTGCTTGTGCCTCTTCCCATGGGAGACTTAGGTCTCAGACCCTCCCTAAAGAGGGAGCCAAGGCCGGGCCACCACATGGAAAAGGCCCGGGCCGGGAGAATACCGGCTAATATTTAATAATAATAATAATACTGGTAGTATCACTACTGGTAGTGTCACTACTGGTAGTATCACTACTGGTAGTGTCACTACTGGTAGTATCACTACTGGTAGTATCACTACTGGTAGTATCACTACTGTTAGTGTCACTACTGGTAGTGTCACTACTGGTAGTGTCACTACTGGTAGTGTCACTACTGGTAGTGTCACTTCTGGTAGTGTCACTACTGGTAGTGTCACTACTGGTAGTGTCACTACTGGTAGTGTCACTTCTGGTAGTGTCACTACTGGTAGTGTCACTACTGGTAGTGTCACTTCTGGTAGTGTCACTACTGGTAGTGTCACTACTGGTAGTGTCACTACTGGTAGTGTCACTACTGGTAGTGTCACTTCTGGTAGTGTCACTACTGGTAGTGTCACTACTGGTAGTGTCACTACTGGTAGTGTCACTACTGGTAGTGTCACTACTGGTATATTGAAACATCAGTATAACCTGTGTAATATTATATTACTTTATAGTATAACATTTTCCAACATCACTATAATTTTTGTAACATTATATTACTTATAAAGTCACACATTACACATGAAACTTCAATATAATCTGTGTATTATATTTATAGTATCATATATTTTCCAACATCACTATATTTTCTCTAACATTATATTATAAAGTCTCACATTACACATAATTGAAACATCACTCTAACCTGTGTAATATTATATTACTTTATAGTACAACAAAACATATTCCAGTATCACTATATTTTCTCTAACACTATATTATTTATGAAGTGGTAAACTAAGTTAAGTAATATTAATTGACTTGTGAAGTTGTTCAAATCTAACAAATTTATCTCTTCTTCGCAACTAAGTATTAACCTTGAAAATGCCTCAGTGGATCAAAAAGTTCTTAGAGCCACGTTTAGTGGTGCGCATTGTCAAATGGATTATTACTTTTGGCACTGGAGAATTAACTAACATATCTACCATATTTCATCGCCTGGCCTTGCTTCTGCTAGTGATTCTCTTTGCCAGACTTCAACTGAGTGGTGGGGAGATCAAATGTTTCAACAGGAATGGAGGTCAAGTTATACCCTCTGAGTATATTGACATGTGTGTTACTAAACATTATTCAGTGGGGTATAACGACGGTGATGGTAGCCGCACCAGGTCTAAAGCGCTGAAATATATCTTCTGGCTGTCTTACTTATTTATCCCGTATTCAACCCTTGTTTTTGCCGAGTATATTCTTAGTGATAATCGACTGCAAAAACCATTACCAGATGCATCCGTCCAATATGACTTGGAGGGTGGAGGTGCCACTGCTAGAAATATAGCAGTGGAGACCCTTGGCCAGTATGTGGGTAGTTTTTCAAGGCTGCTCCATTCCTCCATAGTGATTAATTTAATGATGCTTATATTAGATATGTTTTCATTATTGAGTTACTACTGGCTAACCAACGGGAAAATATTAGAAATTTTTACTAAAAATCATGTATCTCGTGATGCCGTCACATACGCAGATTGTATGTCGCTGGTGTTCCCCTCCTTTGCCAGGTGTGACATAGAAGTGGAGGATTACATCCACGGTGACTCTTCAACCCACTACGGATGTTATATCCCACAAGCCACTGTGTACCAAGAAATAGTCACTATCTCAGTGCTATTGTTTACAGTCTTGGCGGTGGTGACCCTGCTACAGCTTGTGTACCTGTGTATTGTGTGTTGCGTTCCTTGTGTGGCTCGGTCTTTAATGACCTGTGGAGGTGCAGTAGCTAAGATCTACGAAGAGAGAGTGATGAGAGTGGTGAGCACAGGTGACCTGCTGGCTCTCTCATACATCAGGAGGCAGGTCACTGCTCGGGAATACAATAATATCATTATCCATGTTGCTACACGTAGAGTGGAAGAAGAGTGAGGTGTGACACCAAGAAGAGTGAGGTGTGACACCAAGAAGAGTGAGGTGTGACACCAAGAAGAGTGAGGTGTGACACCAAGAAGAGTGAGGTGTGACACCAAGAAGAGTGAGGTGTGACACCAAGAAGAGTGAGGTGTGACACCAAGAAGAGTGAGGTGTGACACCAAGAAGAATGAGGTGGAACGCCAAGAAGTGAGGTGTGACGCCAAGAAGTTATATGGGACGCCAGGAAGTTATATGGGACGCCAAGAAGAGTGAGGTGTGACACCAAGAAAAGTGAGGTGTGACGCCAAGAAGAGTGAGGTGTGACACCAAGAAGAATGAGGTGGAACGCCAAGAAGTGAGGTGTGACGCCACAATATTTTTTATTACAGTAATAATCTTATTTTTTGAGGACTTGATCATGTAATATATTTTCATTATTTATATTATTATTATTACTATTACTATTATTATTACTATTATTTTATTAATAAAAATAACCAATAAAAATGATAAAAGTTATAATAGTTTCGGGAGAGTCTTGAACCATCATCAAGACCACAATTATAAAAAATTACCATGAAAACAAAAAACGTAGCGATTATAGTATAATATATTGATTGTTGGTATACTGTGGGTACTATGTAACACTGTACCATGGTACAGTGTTACATGGTATATTGTCAGTGGTACATTTTACATTGGTACATTGTACAATGTTAGTACATGGTACATTGTACAATGTTGGTACATGGGACATTGTTAGTGGTACATAGTACAATGTTAGTAGTATATGGTACAGTGGTACGATGTTAGTACATGGTACAGTGATATATGGTACATTATTACAGTGGTACATTGCACAGTGTTAGTAGTACATGGTACAGTGGTACAATGTTAGTAGTACATGGTACAGTGGTACATTGTTACAGTGGTACTACATATCCACCACCATTACACTATACATCTACTAATACTATGCTACTCATCGCTATAATTTCTGTAACATGTTGTAAAGTCGTACATTACGCATTCTAATTCTGTATCACTATAATTTCTTTGTCACTATTGTTCTTATTTTATATTCATTATAAAATTATGCAGAATAAGGACTGTAGTATCCCTGGTAAGACACATGAGCAACAGTTAGGCAACTTTATTCCTAAATGTTTCGCCTACACAGTAGGCTTCTTCAGTCGAGTACAGAAAAGTTGGTAAAGCAGTAGAGATGTGAAGACGATGTAATCAGTCTATCACCCTTGAAGTCGTAGATTTGGGGTTGTCAGCCGTGGGGGGCGGGGTAAGCGGCAGCATAACTGTGAGCCTGGGAATACTCACACCAGCGTACACCACTGAACTTAGACGCCACTATAAGCAATGTGGGAATGGTGAAGGCGACTGTGTGGCCCACTCCTACCACGAGCTCCAGAGTGCAGTTATAACTTGACTCACGAAATAGTATTGACACGATTGCAAACCATACCACGGGTGGGGTTTGAACATACATTTGTGGACACAGTGGTGCCTATGCTAACCTTCCTAGTTGGACGAATCTTATTGAAGCTAGCTGGCCCAGTGGCTAACGCGGCGGTCTGGAGTTTTGAGACTCTGACCGCGGGTTCAAACCCCACCCGTGGTATGGTTTGTGCAGTTATACTCTGTAGAGCGAGGGCAAGTTGAGATGAAGTGACCACGTCAGTGTAGCTGTGACCACGAACCTCTGCTACAACCTTGCCAGCAGCTTATATTCTGCACCACTGACGGGTCATCTTTTATAATTAAAACCCGTGCCAGGTCGTGTACTGGCAAACAAGGAACGATCGAACGGAACGGAGACATTCGCCGCCCTGACAGCAGCCTGTGTGGACATAATATGGTCAGGTGCTCCGCAATATTTCGTGAGTGTGGCCTGGCCGTGGGTACGGTGGCTACGGGATTATGGAAGCGTCATTAGCTAATGAAGGGAGCTGTGGCGCAGAAATGCCCAGTGTGTTGCTGCCATCTATAATAAGGAACACATACGGGATTGCTGATGATGAGATATACAGTATTGGAGAAATTTGAAGACGTTGTGATGGTGCATGTATCCAAGAGATTCACTTGGGTCAAGATTCGCAATATGCTTTTCGAGGTTAATGAGGTTGAATTACGTAACGTGTTCTCAAGATATGGAAAGATGCATGTGGCATAACTTTATATGTGGGGTGACTGGTGTATATGCTAGTTTACTTGAGGAAACATACTTTCTCAAAAATGTCGTTAAAGTGCCCCGTGCCGTCCTACGTCGTCCTGCCGGATATCAGCTTGCATGTCCAGGCCAGAGACTCACTTCTAGAAGAATATGCGAAGGATAGGACCATATGACCGTAGGGTGTCCCCGTAGAAAGAACCTGCAGAATGTGAACAGGACGTTTTCGTCAGAGAAGGACCGAGTTTCCAGGCCATGGGGCATGCATCGTTTCCATGAGGACCGAGGGAACATGGACATAGTGCCGGAGAGCAGCTCGATTGCTAGTGCACTCAGCTCACACTGAGGTCCGGAGATCGAATCCCCAGTACGGCTAGAAAACATTTGGACGCGTTTCCATGAGACACCTGCTGTCCATGGTCACCCATCAGTATAAAATGGGTACCTATATGTTAGCCGACTGGTGTGGGTCTCATCCTATTACAAAATTGACCTAATATGCCCGAAATGCTCTGCATAACAAACAGCTTTCTGTAGAGTAGTATGTCATTGATGTCAAGTAGGCCTGTATACCTTGTACATGTACTTGTAGAAATAAAGATTATTATTATTACTGTACTTCCGGATTCGGAGGTAGCAGCGCTAGATGACGTATTGGAGAAAGCTTTAAAATGGTATTTTTCTTCCTAGACGGAAAAGATGTCAAGGGTCACAGGAAAGGGGCCCCAGGGCCCAAATGTGCGAGGAAAGCTGCGGAGAAGACAACAGAAAATTTTAGTGTACCTGTGTTAATCGTTGAGTACGAGGTGGGGATCGGTGTAGTGGTAGCTGACGTGGAGGTGCATCATGATAAACATACACAAGCTGGAGTACACGCGAAACAGGAAACAAACAGCAGCGGCATCAGATACATGTGATATGTTAACACCTGCACAAAGGCAGACGGGTAACAAGTCATGGACAGAGATATCCGTTGGTTCCGAGAATGTGAGGAGCAAGTCGAGTAGTAAATAATAAATAATTCATGTTAAGCGCTAAACTCACGTGGGTGACTCAGGGCAGGATGTGGAAGCTTGATCTTCCGTCTGCTAAGCGCGAAACAAACTTGCTTCCTATTTGTACTCATCTAGATGCCAAGTCGAGTAGTGTCAAAGAGTTCAAGAAACCGGGACTTGTGATAAAAACTAAAGTATGTAGTAGGGGAAATACAAAGCGAAGGGTAGAGATTGTGTGAGGGACAACCCACCTTACAACTAGACCTCAGGTTAATGACTGTCAATATTAATGGGGATATGTGTGGTGAGACATTGGTTAGTGAGGTTGTCAACATGACTCACGAAATCGTAATGACACGATTGCAAACAAACCATACCACGGGTGGGATTTGAACCCGGGGCCAGGTAGCTGGCTCAGTGGCTAACGCGACGGTCTGGAGTTTTGAGACTCTCTGACCGCGGGTTCAAACCCCACCCGTGGTATAATTTGTTAGTGAGGATTGGCAGGTATAGGGTTGATGTCGTGTGTTTGCAAGAACATAACCTTGAGGATGTATGGGATCTACTAATCCCAGGTTATAAGACACATGTGTTTCCTGGAGTCCATGTAATCAGTCAGCCAATTTTGATAAAAATACAGCATATGCGCGAAGGAGGGATTTCCATCTTATCAAGATGAATGGACTGATTATATCGACTCCAGGCTGAGGGACTGATTACCTCAAATTTTACGCTTGCCTAACCTATAGTCATGATCTACTTCCACCTGTAGATTTGCCCAAGATGACACCACCTACAACTGCTTCACCTCACCTGTCTGCAGTATATAAGCTCCTTCACGCATATACCGTATACTTATCAAGATTGATGGACTGATTGTATCGACTCCAGGCTGAGGGACTGATTACCTCAAACTCCTTCTGATCTTCACCATTCTTCTTTGTATTGAACTAATGAAGCCACTGTGTGGCGAAACGTTTCCACAGTTAAGATACCCAAGTGTTGCTCATGTGTCTAATTTATCAGCTAATGCTTAAAAATGAGAAATATAAATATATATAATAAAAGGAGGGTTGGCAATCCTGGCGGTGGGCGGAGTTAAACGAGGATTTAAACTTCACAGATGTTGACCTGTCAGTTGACCTGTGACTTTCCTCGAGTGTGGACTGTATCTGTGTGTGTGTGTTGTGTTTTTCCTCCTCTTTTGAGCCAAATTAGCTACTTCAGCGATATGTACAGTGATACTACGACATTAGGTAAGTAAGGGGCCAAGAGATCTTTAAAATTAATATAATATGTTAGCAATCACTAATTATTCAGGTCCTGAAGAAAAATTTAGCAGCAATACTCTTACGAGGGATGTGATTATCAAACAGACTAAAAAGAAAATAAGTCCCGGGGCCCTGAAGAACTGTATTCAAGGTTACTTAAAGAATAAAAGTTGGAACTTAGCCACTAACGAGCCTGTTCAACTTATCACTAAACTGGTGCTGTGCCTGAGATGTCGAAGATGGCTAATGTAATTCCTATATTTGGTATAATCCTTGGTGATAAATACCGACAAGTTGGGATAGAAAGACAGGTAAGTAAACACTAGGACATATTTATTAGAAAACGTTTCGGTCCTGTGACCTTGATCACTTCTAGCATACAGAGGTTGAAAAACTATATATATAGGCGGAGAGTGAGGTGTGAGTGATGCATGGTGACCTGAGTGAGGTGTGAGTGACGCATGTTGACATGAGTGAGGTGAGTGACGCATGGTGACATGAGTGAGGTATGATTGATGCATGGTGACCTGAGTGAGGTATGATTGATGCATAGTGACCCGAGTGAGGTATGATTGATGCATAGTGACCCGAGTGAGGTGTGAGTGACGCATGGTGACCTGAGTGAGGTGTGAGTGACGCATGGTGACCTGAGTGAGGTGAGTGACGCATGGTGACATGAGTGAGGTATGATTGATGCATGGTGACCTGAGTGAGGTGTGAGTGACGCATGGTGACCTGAGTGAGGTATGATTGATGCATGGTGACCTGAGTGAGGTATGATTGATGCATGGTGACCTGAGTGAGGTATGATTGATGCATAGTGACCCGAGTGAGGTGTGAGTGACGCATGGTGACCTGAGTGAGGTGTGAGTGACGCATGGTGACCTGAGTGAGGTGAGTGACGCATGGTGACATGAGTGAGGTATGATTGATGCATGGTGACCTGAGTGAGGTGTGAGTGACGCATGGTGACCTGAGTGAGGTATGATTGATGCATGGTGACCTGAGTGAGGTATGATTGATGCATGGTGACCTGAGTGAGGTATGATTGATGCATAGTGACCCGAGTGAGGTGTGAGTGACGCATGGTGACCTGAGTGAGGTGTGAGTGACGCATGGTGACCTGAGTGAGGTGAGTGACGCATGGTGACATGAGGTATGATTGATGCATGGTGACCTGAGTGAGGTGTGAGTGACGCATGGTGACCTGAGTGAGGTATGATTGATGCATGGTGACCTGAGTGAGGTATGATTGATGCATGGTGACCTGAGTGAGGTATGATTGATGCATGGTGACCTGAGTGAGGTATGATTGATGCATGGTGACCTGAGTGAGGTATGATTGATGCATGGTGACCTGAGTGAGGTAAGATTGATGCATAGTGACCCGAGTGAGGTGTGAGTGACGCATGGTGACCTGAGTGAGGTGTGAGTGACGCATGGTGACCTGAGTGAGGTGAGTGACGCATGGTGACATGAGGTATGATTGATGCATGGTGACCTGAGTGAGGTGTGAGTGACGCATGGTGACCTGAGTGAGGTATGATTGATGCATGGTGACCTGAGTGAGGTATGATTGATGCATGGTGACCTGAGTGAGGTATGATTGATGCATGGTGACCTGAGTGAGGTATGATTGATGCATGGTGACCTGAGTGAGGTATGATTGATGCATGGTGACCTGAGTGAGGTATGATTGATGCATGGTGACCTGAGTGAGGTATGATTGATGCATAGTGACCCGAGTGAGGTGTGAGTGACGCATGGTGACCTGAGTGAGGTGTGAGTGACGCATGGTGACCTGAGTGGTGACCATGGTGACCTGAGTGAGAGGTGAGATGTGGTGACCTGAGTGAGGTATGATTGATGCATGGTGACCTGAGTGAGGTATGATTGATGCATGGTGACCTGAGTGAGGTATGATTGATGCATGGTGACCTGAGTGAGGTATGATTGATGCATGGTGACCTGAGTGAGGTATGATGAGTGACGCATGGTGACCTGAGTGAGGTATGATGGTGACCTGAGTGAGGTATGATTGATGCATGGTGACCTGAGTGAGGTATGATTGATGCATGGTGACCTGAGTGAGGTATGATTGATGCATGGTGACCTGAGTGAGGTATGATTGATGCATGGTGACCTGAGTGAGGTATGATTGATGCATAGTGTGACCATGAGTGAGGTATGACGCATGGTGACATGAGGTATGATTGATGCATGGTGACCTGAGTGAGGTTTGAGTGACGCATGGTGACCTGAGTGAGGTATGATTGGTGACCTGAGTGAGGTATGATTGATGCATGGTGACCTGAGTGAGGTATGATTGATGCATGGTGACCTGAGTGAGGTATGATTGATGCATGGTGACCTGAGTGAGGTATGATTGATGCATGGTGACCTGAGTGAGGTATGATTGATGCATGGTGACCTGAGTGAGGTATGATTGATGCATAGTGACCCGAGTGAGGTGTGAGTGACGCATGGTGACCTGAGTGAGGTGTGAGTGACGCATGGTGACCCGAGTGAGGTATGATTGATGCATAGTGACCCGAGTGAGGTGTGAGTGACGCATGGTGACCTGAGTGAGGTGTGAGTGACGCATGGTGACCTGAGTGAGGTATGATTGATGCATGGTGACCTGAGTGAGGTGTGAGTGACGCATGGTGACCTGAGTGAGGTGTGAGTGACGCATGGTGACCTGAGTGAGGTATGATTGATGCATAGTGACCCGAGTGAGGTGTGAGTGACGCATGGTGACCTGAGTGAGGTGTGAGTGACGCATGGTGACCTGAGTGAGGTGTGAGTGACGCATGGTGACCTGAGTGAGGTGTGAGTGACGCATGGTGACCTGAGTGAGGTATGATTGATGCATGGTGACCTGAGTGAGGTATGATTTATGCATAGTGACCCGAGTGAGGTGTGAGTGATGCATGGTGACCTGAGTGAGGTATGATTGATGCATGGTGACCTGAGTGAGGTGTGAGTGACGCATGGTGACCTGAGTGAGGTGTGAGTGACGCATGGTGACCTGAGTGAGGTGTGAGTGACGCATGGTGACCTGAGTGAGGTGTGAGTGATGCATGGTGACTTGAGTGAGGTATGATTGATGCATGGTGACCTGAGTGAGGTGTGAGTGATGCATGGTGACCTGAGTGAGGTGTGAGTGATGCATGGTGACCTGAAGAATGCCATGTTGGGATGTCATTCTTCAGGTCACCATGCGTCACTCACACCTCACTCTCCGCCTATATATAATGTCTTTCTACCTCTGTATGTTAGAAGTGATCAAGGTCCCAGGGCCGAAACGTTTTCTAATAAATACGTCAGTATTTGCTTACGTGTTTTTCTAAACCAGTTCCTATATTTAAATCAGGGAATAAGTCAATTCCATTAAATTATTGTCCAATAGTAGGCAAATTATTAGAATAAATTATAGCAGATATTAGAAGTACTTTAATAAGCATAATTTGATTAAAATCTCTCAACACGGATTCACAAAAGTCGTTCCTGCCTGACAGATTTGTTAACATTTTTTAATAAAGCATTTGAGACAGTGAACCATGATAAAAAATATGTTTATTTGAATTTTAGTAAAGATTCTTTTATAAAGAATCTCACAAAAGATTTAAGAAAAAATGGCAGCTCATGGTATAGGAGGTAAAGTTCTAACATGGATAGAGGCATAGCTGACCAATAGAAAGCAAAGAGTGTGCATAACTTGTGGCGTTCCACAAGGATCAGTTTTAGGTCCATTGCTGTTCATAATTCACACTGTCCTTGAAGAAGGAATAACAAGTGACAAGAGTAAACTCGCTGATGATTCAAATAGGCCAGTAGTTTCGAGGTGGTCAGTCCCTCAGCCTGGAGAAGAGTTCAGCTCCATGGTCTGGAACGATATTGTTCCAGACAATGGAACTGAACTCTTTCTTCAGGCTGAGGGACTGATCACCTCAAACACTTTTTCTCCAAGGTTGATGAACTGATTACATGATTAATTTATTTCTACTGCTCCCTTTGTATTTGATTGGCCCATCCCTTGGGTATAACCTACTTCACTGGGGATTCCCGCCTACCAGCGACAATGCCTTCGTCTGCTGTACCTCCTTCACCTGTTGCCTGTATACAAGCGCCTAGCTCCGTGACTGAAAAAGTCTACTGTGTCGGCTAAACGTTTCATTAATAAAGATACCCATCTGTTGTACATGTCTTAATCTTCAACTTGTCGGTATTTTATACCATCATCACTTCAGAGATGCAGGATATTGATAATATTTGTTTTCCATCATAGGTAAGTGCGGCTTAAAACTCCTCGCGGGACAACACACGCACATCCGATGTCAGGTACGTCAATCTGCCTGTATTTTAAGTACTCATAAAATAGAATTACGGTGTTGCTGAGTGTTGGTTGTATTAACACGTATGGGAGATATAAATGAGGTTCTGAGGATGTCCCTTCAAGAGGGAAGTCTAAGTAATGGATTCCAGTTGGATGGGTTTGGATTTGGAAAGGATGTGGGAGGGTACCAGTTTGGGAGTGAAGTTTTCAAGGAGTGAGACAGTCTACCTCGGGGAGGGGGTCGTTGACACTAAGGGCTTGGGTACCTTCAAATATAGGTATGATATGATGAATGGTTTTGAAAACTGACAAGTTGAAGAATTGAGAAACTTATGCAACATATGCGAATCTTCACTGAAGAAAGGTTTCGCCACAGTGGCTTCATCAGTCCAATACAAATCAGAAGGGTGTAAGGAAAGGAGAAGTTTGGACTGATTACCTTAAACTCCTCCTCTCCTTACACTCTTCTGATTTGTATTGGACTGATAAAACCACTGTGTGGCGAAACGTTTCTTTAATAAAGATTCCCATATGTTCCGTAACTGTCTCGGTCTTCAACTTGTCGGTTTTAAACCATTTATCACACTTGTACTAGAGTTGATTGGGATGTCAAAGCTTTTCTTGGGTAACATTCATGGTGGGTTGGGCTAAAAATTTTTGTTGGGTTTGGGTTTAAAAAGAACCTCCTGAGTATGGGGCCAGTAGGCCTGCTGCAGCGTTCCCCCTTTCTTATCTTCTTATGCCATTTATTTGTTGGCGTAACACTAGTGCGTAACACCAGTGTGTAACAGTTTGATGTTATAGTAACTTGCGGGTTGTATTTAAGGAAGGCAAGACCTAGGTGAAGCAGAGTTGGGAGGGCCAGTCAGTCATCCTCAAGTGTCGAAGTCGGTAACTGCTGCAAAGTTAACCATGGATAAACAGCAGCGAGAAGTATTAATGGTAGAATTTCCCACAAAATGTTAGGTAAAAGGACACAGATGCAACTAATGTGACATTTTATTGTGGCAACGTTTCGCTCTCCAGGAGCTTAAGGCTTGACAATGCTCCTGATGAGAGAAATGTTGCCACAACAAAATGTCACCTTACTTGCATCTTAGTCCTTTTACTTAACAGTGAAAAGCAGCAGTGAGCCAGTGACTTACTGATAGTGAAATGCGACTAATTACCTGCAGAAATGTGTGATTATTTTGTCAGCAAGATTACTGATAAAAGAGTTTCACATAGCGTCGCGTCAGCATAAAAAACTAAGTGAATTATTTACCAGTAGTCTCTCACCTTTCTGCTGTGGACACGGAGGTCCTCTTTTTACCAGCTTGAGATTTTACCGCCGAAGTGGCTAGTTTATTGTGCACCTTATGTCCATCCTGTGGAGGGTAGTAGCTAGTTTATTGTGCACTCCATATCCATCCTGTGGATGGTAGTAGCTAGTTTATTGTGCACTCCATATCCATCCTGTGGATGGTAGTGGCTAGTTTATTGTGCACTCCATATCCATCCTGTGGATGGTAGTAGCTAGTTTATTGTGCACTCCATATCCATCCTGTGGATGGTAGTGGCTAGTTTATTGTGCACTCCATATCCATCCTGTGGATGGTAGTGGCTAGTTAATTGTGCACTCCATATCCATCCTGTGGATGGTAGTGGCTAGTTTATTGTGCACTCCATATCCATCCTGTGGAGGGTAGTGGCTAGTTTATTGTGCACTCCATATCCATCCTGTGGATGGTAGTGGCTAGTTTATTGTGCACTCCATATCCTTCCTGTGGATGGTAGTGGCTAGTTTATTGTGCACTCCATATCCTTCCTGTGGATGGTAGCTAGTTTATTGTGCACTCCATATCCTTCCTGTGGATGGTAGCTAGTTTATTGTGCACTCCATATCCATCCTGTGGATGGTAGCTAGTTTATTGTGCACTCCATATCCATCCTGTGGATGGTAGCTAGTTTATTGTGCACTCCATATCCTTCCTGTGGATGGTAGTGGCTAGTTTATTGTGCACTCCATATCCTTCCTTTGGATGGTAGTGGCTAGTTTATTGTGCACTCCATATCCTTCCTTTGGATGGTAGTGGCTAGTTTATTGTGCACTCCATATCCTTCCTGTGGATGGTAGTGGCTAGTTTATTGTACACTCCATATCCTTCCTTTGGATGGTAGTGGCTAGTTTATTGTGCACTCCATATCCATCCTGTGGATGGTAGTGGCTAGTTTATTGTGCACTCCATATCCTTCCTTTGGATGGTAGTGGCTAGTTTATTGTGCACTCCATATCCTTCCTTTGGATGGTAGTGGCTAGTTTATTGTGCACTCCATATCCTTCCTGTGGATGGTAGTAGCTAGTTTATTGTGCACTCCATATCCTTCCTGTGGATGGTAGTGGCTAGTTTATTGTGCACTCCATATCCTTCCTGTGGATGGTAGTGGCTAGTTTATTGTGCACTCCATATCCATCATGTGGATGGTAGTGGCTAGTTTATTGTGCACTCCATATCCATCCTGTGGATGGTAGTGGCTAGTTTATTGTGCACTCCATATCCATCCTGTGGATGGTAGTGGCTAGTTTATTGTGCACTCCATATCCTTCCTGTGGATGGTAGTGGCTAGTTTATTGTGCACTCCATATCCATCCTGTGGATGGTAGTGGCTAGTTTATTGTGCACTCCATATCCATCCTGTGGATGGTAGTAGCTAGTTTATTGTGCACTCCATATCCATCCTGTGGATGGTAGTGGCTAGTTTATTGTGCACTCCATATCCTTCCTGTGGATGGTAGTAGCTAGTTTATTGTGCACTCCATATCCATCCTGTGGATGGTAGTAGCTAGTTTATTGTGCACTCCATATCCTTCCTGTGGATGGTAGTAGCTAGTTTATTGTGCACTCCATATCCATCCTGTGGATGGTAGTGGCTAGTTTATTGTGCACTCCATATCCTTCCTGCGGATGGTAGTGGCTAGTTTATTGTGCACTCCATATACTTCCTGTGGATGGTAGTGGCTAGTTTATTGTGCACTCTATATCCATCCTGTGGATGGTAGTGGCTAGTTTATTGTGCACTCTATATCCATCCTGTGGATGGTAGTGGCTAGTTTATTGTGCACTCTATATCCATCCTGTGGATGGTAGTGGCTAGTTTATTGTGCACTCCATATCCATCCTGTGGATGGTAGTGGCTAGTTTATTGTGCACTCCATATCCATCCTGTGGATGGTAGTAGCTAGTTTATTGTGCACTCCATATCCATCCTGTGGATGGTAGTGGCTAGTTTATTGTGCACTCCATATCCTTCCTGTGGATGGTAGTGGCTAGTTTATTGTGCACTCCATATCCTTCCTGTGGATGGTAGTGGCTAGTTTATTGTGCACTCCATATCCATCCTGTGGATGGTAGTAGCTAGTTTATTGTGCACTCCATATCCATCCTGTGGATGGTAGTGGCTAGTTTATTGTGCACTCCATATCCTTCCTGTGGATGGTAGTGGCTAGTTTATTGTGCACTCCATATCCTTCCTGTGGATGGTAGTGGCTAGTTTATTGTGCACTCCATATCCATCCTGTGGATGGTAGTGGCTAGTTTATTGTGCACTCCATATCCATCCTGTGGATGGTAGTGGCTAGTTTATTGTGCACTCCATATCCATCCTGTGGATGGTAGTGGCTAGTTTATTGTGCACTCCATATCCTTCCTGTGGATGGTAGTGGCTAGTTTATTGTGCACTCCATATCCATCCTGTGGATGGTAGTGGCTAGTTTATTGTGCACTCCATATCCATCCTGTGGATGGTAGTGGCTAGTTTATTGTGCACTTCATATCCATCCTGTGGATGGTAGTGGCTAGTTTATTGTGCACTCCATATCCATCCTGTGGATGGTAGTGGCTAGTTTATTGTGCACTCCATATCCTTCCTGTGGATGGTAGTGGCTAGTTTATTGTGCACTCCATATCCATCCTGTGGATGGTAGTGGCTAGTTTATTGTGCACTCCATATCCTTCCTGTGGAGGGTAGTAGCTAGTTTATTGTGCACTCCATATCCATCCTGTGGATGGTAGTGGCTAGTTTATTGTGCACTTCATATCCATCCTGTGGATGGTAGTGGCTAGTTTATTGTGCACTCCATATCCTTCCTGTGGAGGGTAGCGCGAGAGCATATGGATACACAAAAGGTCTAATAAGATCTAGTCTCCAAAAGAGTTTACATTTAGATTTATATCTAAGGTTCACTTATTTGTTTCGCCTCAAGTGTGACATTAACTTACACTGCAAATACGGCGGAACTCTTATCAAGGAAATCTGTATATGGGGCAGATGGTTTCTTAGCCTCGGGCTTAGTTTTTACAAGATCTTTTCAATAAGTATTATGAGCCGAGGCATAAAAATCATTGGCCTCGGCTGTTGTCAACCGCAGAAAGTTTATTTCTCTGATATAAACTCCAGCCAATATGGAGGACAAAAAGGAATTGATCATCAGCCATGGAGTCGTGTAGGGAATTGAAAGATTGAATAAATTGTTTAGAAAACAGAGAAGTTGATAAGATACACTTGCCAGTGGCTTCTTCAGTCCGATTCAGAGAAAGGAGGAAGATGAGTTTGAGATAATCAGTCCCTCAGCCTAGAGTCGATGTGGTCAGTCCATTAATCATGATAACAGTGCAGCAACTGTCAGACACAGCAACATCTTGGGATCTTGATGCAGGGAGTTCTTCAAAACTTGTCTAACAAATAGGCATGACCTACTTCCACTAGTGTTTTTGTCCACTGATGACGCCGCCTACCACTGCTCCACCTTATCTGTCATCAGTATATAAGCTCTATCCCTGCGAATATGCTGCAATTTTATCAAGATTGGTGGAATGAACACACAAACTCCAAGCTGAGGGACTGATTACCTCAAACTCCTCCTTATCTTCCAATTTTCTCTGAACTGGCCTGAAGAAGCCGCTGGCTGGCGATACTCTTCCAGAATAAGGTTACCCAAATGAAGTCTCTTCGCTATAAACATGTTCTCCCTCTTCTGTGAGCATTTTCAGTTGCACTTCCTGGCTACTGCTGTGTACAGTAATGGCTCCGTATCCCCTGATGGAATGGGTTGCACAGTTTTTCAGGATACAGGGACTCTTACCCGGTAAGATTAGTATTTTCACAGCGGAGTTACTTCTTGCAGCCATTATCTGCATTGCTTCTCTCCCTGCTTCTTTTGTCGTAGTCTCTGGCTCATAACGTGCGTTACAAGCTTTTAAAAGTTTAGTTTGACTCGTAGCACACTATCATCCTTCACATTCATGGCTGGTTCTCTCTCCACTTCAGAGAACATAAGACATTCTTTTACTCTGTTTCTCTGTCTGTCTTTCTCTGTCTCTGGACGTTCTAGTGTAAAGGACAGCGAATATGCAGACTACACGTTTAAGGCTCAAGACCTCTCTTCTTTTTTTTTTTTTCGGGATAGGCCTTTTTAAGAATACTTTCTACTTTTTCCCCCTGCACACTTTATATTAATGGCAGCGTCGTTGTCAGGATTAGAGAACAAGAAGCTGTATTGATCAGCCACAGATAAGTTCTTGGTCGACTGCTTTTCATCATTGTCGGGGTTGGCTTACGGACTGCCCTGGATTTTATGTCATGGGTTAACCTCCCCTCCGCCCCCCCCCTCGCCCCCTCCCCCCTCCCCCTCCCCCCACTCGTTCCGTAGTTCCTGAGGGACTGCATATTGGCCACACGAGACTCTCGTAGCTATTACAGGGAGAGGCGACTCTATACCTCTCAGTCGTTACTTGATCAAAGGTCTTGTTGACGATCTGACACATCTTGATGCCACCAGTTATCAAAGAGCACTTATAGTTCATTTCCAGTCACTTTTTGGCGCCGTCACTTTGCGTGCTCTCCTTTCGGAAAGATCCACTGTCAACGCAGGTATACACTAAACCTTCAGAAAAGCCTTCTATCAACGCAAATATACCCTAAACTTTTCTGATAGGTCTACTATCAGCGCACATACACTCTAAACTTTCGGAAAGCTCGATTATCAATGCAGATACACACTAAACTTTGGGAAAAGTTTAATACCAACGCAGATACACAATAAACTTTTTAACTGAAACTGACTTGCACCAACTCTTGACTTTCCATGTTAGTGTATTCAACTACAGTACAGGCGGGGATTGAACTCCATACCGGCGCGTTAGCCACTGGACCAGATGGCTACAATAAGATTCATCCAAGTACGTCACAGTGGTGCCTATGCTACCGTTCCTATGGTGTATAAATATACATAGTTGGATAAATCTTGTTGTAGCCAGCTGGCCCAGTGGCTAACGCGCCGGTTTCGAGTTTTACGACTCACTTGCCGCGAGTTCAATCCCGCCTGTACCGTAGTTTATTTGCAATCGTGTCTTTACTATTTCGTGAGTAGTGTATTAAAACATCCTTGACACTACCTCTGCCGCCAGGGCCCCTCACCCTGGTACCTCTCTATTACCCGTTCGGGTTTGGCGCATTTTATGTAAAAATTTAAAAGTTTGCTTTTAAATATTAACATTTTTTTTGCATAACTTTTAGGTTTTATTTATACAGTTTAAAAAAAAGTCGTCGGCAAATTATTTTATGCGTCTTAGAAATATTTTCAACAGTATTTTAACAGCAGCATCAGCAGCTGCAGCAGCAACAGCAGCAGCACCAGCAGCTGCAGCAGCAGCAGCACCAGCAGCTGCAGCAGCAGCAGCACCAGCAGCTGCAGCAGCAGCAGCTGCAGCAGCAGCAGCAGCAGCAGCAGCACCAGCAGCAGCACCAGCAGCAGCAGCACCAGCACCAGCAGCAGCAGCACCAGCACCAGCAGCAGCAGCAGCAGCACCAGCACCAGCACCAGCAGCACCAGCAGCAGCAGCAGCACCAGCACCAGCACCAGCAGCAGCAGCAGCACCACCACCACCACCACCACCACCAGCAGCAGCAGCAGCAGCACCACCACCACCACCACCACCACCACCACCACCACCAGCACCACCAGCACCACCACCACCACCACCACTGTTTAAAATTTAATGTAAAGCGCTAAACCCATGTGGGCCATTTCAGCGCAAGACATGGAGGAGGCTCGATCCTCCGTCTTCTGAACGTCAGACAGACGCGCTTCCTAATTGTACTCGGACGGTTTTTAAGAGTTCATTGGCTGTTTTTTTGGTCTCCATAAATACTGAAAACATAATTAA